>NC_079312.1:174518714-174822021 GCF_029931775.1 Euleptes europaea | reverse complement strand
CCTTGTATTGTTCCTTAGCCTGGTCCAACTGTTTAACAAGTCCTGGCCAAGTATTTCTGATGGTGTTAGACCATGCCGCCACCTCCGGGGAGTCACCTCCCAGCGAGAGGGGGACTGCCCCCAAAGGGTCGAATTCCACCCCATAAACAGTCTTAAAGGGACTCTGCCCAGTAGCAGAGTGCAGAGTTGTCATAGGCGTACTCCGTCAGGGGTAACAGGTCGACCCAATTATCCTGGTGATAATTGGTGAAGCAGCGCAAATAGCATTCAACCACAGCATTCACCCTTTCCGTCTGCCCATCCATCTGGGGGTGATAGGCTGACGATAAACCTTGTTGTACCCCAACAATTCCCAAAAAAGCCTGCCAGAATTTAGACAGGAACACCGAGCCTCTGTCGCTCACGATCTTCCGAGGAAAACCGTGCAGGCGGAAGATCTGTTGAACAAATAGGCGGGCCCACTTGTGGGCTGAGGGCAACCCCTTGCACGGAATAAGGTGGATCTGCTTAGAAAACAGATCCGTGATGACTAGGTTTTACCCTGGCTAGGAGGGAGATTGGTTACAAAGTCCATACCAATCACCCGCCAGGGAGCCTCCGGGGTCTCCAGGGGTTTCAGTAGTCCAGGGGGCTTTCCCATGAGACGTTTATTGGTAGCACACGTTGGGCAGGACCTTACAAAATCATCAATGTCCTGGTGCATCCCTGGCCACCAAAAGCGCCGCCGTACCAGGTGTAGGGTTTTCACGAAACCAAAGTGACCCCCCGTCTTGGAGCTGTGGCTTCATTCTAGCGCTTCCCAGCGCAGCTTCTGGGGAACATAAGTCTTTCCTTCCGGGGTCCCAGATTCCTCCACCACAAGGGGGCCCTCCCCTCGTTCCTCGCGGAGGGCCTCCTCCCACCTGGTCTTTGCGGCAGAGGGCAGATCTCCAGGAACCTCCTGGGAACGAGAGTAATTGTGAGTCTCCCTCTGTGGAAGGGCCGGGGGAGGCGGAGAACCCGCCGTCCGGGCTTGGGCCTGGGTCCGGACTCCCCGGGGGGAGGCATCGAGTGTTCCCTCTTGCTGGAAGTCTGGTACATGCGCGGTACCCGCCGCCCGGGTCTGGGCCCGGGTCCGAACTCCTGGGAGACGAGTGGCACAACTCGTGCCGCCTTGCGGAAGAGCCGGGGCAGGTGAGGGGGGCGCTGCTCAGGCTTGGGCCCGGGTTAGAACTCCTGCGCTTGCCCCCTCCGGGTCCAAGCCCAGGTGTTCTGGGGTAAAAAGGGATCCAAGCTGCCGCTCGACTCTGCAGTCGTACATGCTTAATGGTGAAGCGGAATCTAGAAAAGAAAACCGCCCACCTCAGCTGTTTGGCCGAGAGTTTCCTCTGCCCCAGGATGGCCTCGAGGTTCCGGTGGTCCATCCAAACCTCAAACGGTACCACTGCCCCCTCCAAGAACTGGTGCCAGACTGTGAGGGCATGTTTAATTGCCATGGCCTCCTTCTCCCTTATCGGCCAGTTGAGTTCAGCCCCAGAGAACTTCTTGGAAAAATAGGTGCAGGATCGGAGCCTCCCCTGAGCGTCCCTCTGTAAGTGTGCTCCCCCCATCGCCCTGTCGGAAGCGTCCACTTGCAGGGTAAAAGGTTGGGAACAGTCAGGGTGAGCCAAGATGGGTCCGGTAGTAAACCAGCTCTTAAGCAGATCAAACGCCGCCTGGCATCGGTCATCCCATGCTACCCGATAGTTAGCGGTAGTGGCCGCTTGGCCCCTCCCCTTGGTCCTAAGGAGTTCCGTGATCGGGAGGGCTATCTCAGCAAAATCTGGGATGAAACCCCTGTAGAAATTTGCGAAGCCCAGAAATTGTTCAACCTGTTTGCGGGTCCGGGGAGGTTCCCAATCCTGGACCGCCTGGACCTTCTCGGGGTCCATAATCAACCCGTTGGGAGACACCACAAACCCAAAAAAAGTAAGTTTGTCTTGGTTAAAGGCACACTTGGACAGTTTGGCGTACAGGTGGTGTTCCCACAGCCGGCGCAAAACCTCCCGCACCAATTTCCGGTGTTCTTCCGGGTCTCGTGAATAAATTAAAATATCATCTAGGTATATGATGACCCCCTGAAACAATAGATCATGCAAAATCTCGTTGATAAGTTGCATGAAGCAGAACGGAGCTCCAGACAACCCAAAAGGCATTACACAGAATTAAAAAAGCCCAAAGCAACACGAGAAAGCTGTTTTAGCCTCATCCCCCTCCTTAATCCGGACCCGGTAGTAGGCCTCCACCAAGTCCAGTTTAGAAAACACCCTGCCCTCTTGTAGCTGGCTGAGAAGGTCGGGGATGAGGGGGATGGGGTACGCGTTTGTTTCAGTAACTGCATTAAGCCCCCTATAGTCCACACATAACCGGAGGTCCGAAGTCCCCTTCTTCTTCATGAAGAAGCAGGGTGAGGAGAATGCAGCCTTGGATGAACCCCCTGGCCAGATTCTTATCCAGAAACTCCCCTAATACAGTCTTTTCCTGAGGGCTCATGGGGTAAACCCGAGCCTTGGAGGGCTTCATGTCTGCCGTTAACTCAATGGCACAGTCCGTGGTGCAGTGAGGGGGTAGCAAGTCACAGTCCTTCTCCTCAAAGACTTCCGCAAAGTCCTGATATTCCGGGGGTAGTGTTACAGGAATTGCCGTCGCGGCAGTCACCGTCCCCCCATCGGTCATGTCCTCCCTGCAATGCCACCTGCATTGGGGGAACTCAAACACTACTTGGTGCTGTGCCCAGTCGATGCTGGGATTGTGACCCGCCAACCAATTGCTTCAACCAATTTGGATAGAGGCTTTTAACAATACCATAGAGAACCTCCAGGAGAACTTTATAAGACAAATATTAGGAATCCCCAAATGTGTTTCATATTCAACTATATCTCTGGAAATAGGCCACAAACTATTAGTGACGAGAGCCTGGATACTGACTTTCAACTATTGGATTAAAATCCATTATAAAGCTAACTTGAAAAACCTAATTATCTATCCATTGAGGGACTCCTATAGGGTGAGCTGGTTCTCCACAAATTTAGCTAAGCTTAACCAAATCGGAATTAATTTGGACGAATTACTAATGCTAGACAAAAGAGCAGCATTCTATATAATTAAGCAATGGCTCTTAGACCATGAATACCGGAAAATATGTCCACTCACTCCGCCAGTATGTTCCCCACTTAAAATGGATTTTCTAACATTGCCTGGAAAGATATAGCAATATTTCCATACACTGGAGGAACCCCTCCAACGGAGAGCTTTTATGTTAGCTCGTTTCAACTCTTTCCCATCCAAGGTTCTTTATGGGAGATTTACAAAAACTCCCTTTAACAAGAGACTATGTCCATGTGGAATGGGCCAGCCAGATTCCCTACAACACATTATCCTAGATTGTAATTTACATGAGGAACCCCGCAAAAAATTTTTATTACCTTTAATTAGCAAATTGATGGTTCTTACAGAACAACCATATGTCAATTCCTGCTGAATGACTTCATGCCTGAGGTTACAGTGAAGGTAGCAGAGTTTTTGGTGGAGGTGGTTAAGGTTCAATCCTGAATATTAATTGATTGTAATTTTTATGAAATACCTGTTATTTCTGATCTCATGACCATAACTATCTATGCCAATAAAGGTTATATGTATGTATGTATGTGAGTTAAGAGCAGTTGACTCTGATCTGGTCAACCAGGTTAGATTCTCCACTCCTACACTTGAAACCTGCTGGATAACCTTGGGCCAGTCACAGTCCTCTTGGAACTCTCTCAGCCCCACCTACCTCACAAGGTGCTTGTCATGGGTGGGGGAGGCCACTGTAAGATGCTTTCCTTATGGTAGAGAAAAGTGGGGTATGAAAACCAACTCTTCTTCTTCGGTGACAGTTGCTTAGGGCCAGAAAGAGAGCAATACAGGGGAAGGGGGGAATGTATTAAAGAGTGGGAGAAGGAAATCACTCCTCTTCTGGGCCCCATCCTTACAGCCGTATTTTTCTTTCAACCAACAGATCCTCCACTACCACCTGCATATTATTAGAGAAAAATCTATTTTAAACAATGGACTCTATGCCTGCTTATGTTTCTTGAGCAAAAGTTACGTATGGCATCTGATGAGTCAACAACATTGACCTCTAATACCAAATAAAGTGGTTCCTGCAGAATCTGGGAAGTTTGAGTTTTCATTACAAACGTGTCTAGTCCCTTTTCATAAAGATAAACCAGAACTCATTGGAAGATTTTGATTGCAGAGGTTTGAGGCAATGTACAGAAAGTGAAAACCATTCCTCCAACTCAGGCTGAAACCAGATGCTATATCTTACATGGATAGGGACATGAGTACCCGACTCGCTGTTACACAGGGTGAAACCAGACATTCACTTTTTGAAAGAGCTTTGTCCTAATTCCCCACAGCCACAATGCAGCTGTGCATAATAGATATTTAAAAATAAAGCACAGTCCACTTGGGCTTAGAATGCTGCCGTAGGGATGACAAAGGGCTCCTGCCTTCTCCTCCAGCTCTTTTCCATGCTGCAACAGCACTGGGGGGAGGTATTTCTCTCTTTTTGCTGCTTCACTTGCACAGAATTTCCCACATGGAGCAGCAAAAATGGGAGAATTAACTCTTCCACCTTCAGCACTGGTGGCATAGGAAAACGTCTGGGGGGAGGCAAGAACCCTTCCTTCCCCTATAATGGCACTGTCCCCATGTGGCCATGCTTGCTGGTGACTACACTTCCCCCAGAAAGGAACCAGAAGCTAGAGAGACACCCCACTGAGAAAAGTTCTCAGTCTCATTATTAAATGAACCCCACCTTGCCTGCTTGGAATCTGAAGGGCTGTGGTTAGCACTCAGAGCCAGGGCGTTGCAAGTTCATACACACTCCCATCGCTGCCACCGTGTAACAAATGTACTCACCAGCAAGCAGACTCGCACTCATCAGCTTTTTAAAATATCAAAGTTTTTTGGGGAGAGTATTAAACAAAACCAAATACTCCCAATTTACAGCAAGTAAAGGAGAACCGTTAAGCTTCCTAGTAAACAGCCATCAAGAAGAAAAAATCCCCTGCCAGGGTAAAAGATACAATAAGTGACAGCATAAAGAGCCAGAAAACTGAACATTGAGTTGTTCAGGATGCAGAATTCTACATCCAATGTGAATTTCTAGGATCATGCAGCACTTGTACATCACATAGCACTTCACAACACTCTAATATACACAGAAGGTTTATCAGATTTTTTTCTGGGTTGGGGGGACAAGAAGACTGATGAGGGGAAAGCCAACAATCCCACATGTACCATTGCTTGGTAAATGCAATGGCCCAGCCAAGAAGGCAAAGCAGCAGAACAAAATCTAGCAGTAGACCAAGCTAAAACCTTCTGAAAGGATCAGAAAAGGTCTGGTGATTTTCTGTAAAGCAAGCCTTGCAAAAGACGATTTGGAAAGCAAACATTCTTGACATGCTTTTTTAAAATTTAATTTTTCAAAGGCAAATTTGTAGCCCTCTGCAGTCTCAAATGTTGGGTACGAATGCACTGTTTACATAAATCATGAGTTTAACAGATTATCAGACATTCTGAAGAGCTAGTCTAATTAGCTGTTATGTGTTGAATATTCTAGGGATTCCCTGAAGGCCAGACACAGAGTAGACAATGTAGTCCCTGCTGATAATTTGGTATCATGAGAGGGGGGTAGGGTTGCCAACTTCTTGGTTGGGAAATTCCTGGAGATTTTGGGGATGGAGCCTGGACAGGGCAGGGCCTGGGAATGGGAGGGACCTCAGCAGCTTATAATGCCCTTAGAGTTCACCCTCTAAAGCAGACATTTTCTCCAAGGGAACTGACCTCTGTAGTAGAGTTGCCAACTACCTCCAGGTGGTAGATGGCGATCTCCCGCTATTACAACTGATTTCTAGGCAGCAGAGATCAGTTTACCTGGAGAAACTGGCCACTTTGGAAGGTGGGCTCTACAGTATTATATCCCATTGAGATCCTTCCCCTCCCCAAACTTTGCCTTCTGGGTCCCACCCCCAAAATCTCCAGGTAGAGGAAGAAGAAGAGTTGGTTTTTATATGCCAACTTCCTCTACCCCTTAAGGGAGACTCAAACCAGCTTACAATCACCTTCCCTTTCTCTCCCCACAACAGACACCCTGTGAGGTAGGTGGGGCTGAGAGAGTGTGACTAGCCCAAGGTCACCCAGCTGGCTTCATGTGGAGGATTGGGGAAACCAACCTGGTTTTCCAGATAAACCTCCGCTGCTCATGTGGAGGAGTGAGGAATCAAACCCAGTTCTCCAGATTAGAGTCCACCGCTCTAAACCACCGCTCTTAATCACTACACCACGCTGGCTCTTCAACCAGGTATTTCCCAACCCAGAGCTGGCAATCCTACCCTGTATTCTGGAGACCAGTTGAAATTCTGGGAGATATCCAGGTTTCACCTGGAGGTTGGCTACCCTAGGGTCGGGAGGGAATCACTGAATTTTGCAGAACTGGGATTTACTTACTTAAGATAAAGAAAAAGACAGCCCTTCAAAGCAACTGTGATGGATAAGGGGTTAATCTGCTGCAAGAGTTGACAGATCAAGAGTGGGCGGAGCCAGAGCACTGACACTCTGAGCTCTGAGAGACAGAGAGCATTCGAAGCTTGGGGCCCAGCCTGAGAAGAGGCTGTGAAAGTAGTTAAAGCTTGGGACCCAGCCTGAGAGAAGGCTGTGATAGATTGGAAGCTTAGGAACCAGCCTGAGAGGAGCCTGTGAAAGGAGTTTTAAGATTAGAACCAGCCAGAGAAGGCTGTGATAGATTCTGAGCTTGGTAGCGGAACTAAGCAGAAGACAGACTGTACTCTGTGAACCTGAGGGTTCTGTTAAAGCCGAAGGTATTAAAAAACACAACCTGTGGGAGTGACAGGAGTGAGAATTGGGTTAGAGAGAACCCATTCTCAGGTCACAAGGGGAATTAGTCTCTGAGGTACAGCTATTCTGGTAGCAGGGAGGTGTGGAGGATTAAAGCCACTGGTGTGGGGTAATCAGAGAGAAATGGAAGAGGGATTTTGGATATTTCCCCAAACTTCTGTGAGTTCTCTGAGGAGGGAAAGGAACTCAGACTTCCTTCGCTCCTGTGAGTTAGGCTAAGAACAGAGTCTGTGAATCTGAATCTAAGAAACAGTTCTGAGGGACAGAACTAAGGTTGAAACAAACATCTAAGAAAACATCTAAGCTATCTCTCTGAAGTAACCGTGTGTAGATAAATCTGACTTTTGGGTTTTCTTTCCAATTCTGCCTTTTCCTTGAAAATCAATCTCTGTGAGTTCTGTTCAATAAACTTCCCTGTTTTGTCTAAGTTAAAAAGCCTCTTGTGTCATATTTCTCTCTGAGGTAAATACTGGTGTGGGACTGGAGGAGAAGGAACATAATCTCCTCACAAATATACTCAGGACAATGCTTTTCCCTCAGCATATACAGTTGAGCTGAGTGAGTGGGATATTGAAGTGGTTGAAAGGGGGTGTGTCATAGCAACCTATAAAAAAGGTTATGTCCTTGCAACTTGATTGCTATGTTGTTTGCTGCCAGGAGTCCAAGAGGATAAGGTGAGATAGAAATGTTTTAAATAAATAAATCCTATAGAAAAGTGCAACAGCACAAAAGGGGAAAACCAACTACCTACTATCAATCTTCTTCAGATGAATAAATGTTATTCTTTTCAAGAATGAAGAAGAAGGAGAAGAATTGGTTTTTATATGCCAACTTTCTCTACTGCTTAAGGACGAATCAAACTGGCTTACAATCACCTTCCCTTCCCCTCCCCTCCCCACAACAGACACCCTGTGAGGTAGGTGGGGCGGAGAGAGCTCTAAGGTTGTTTATGCGTGGGAGTTCTACCTGAGGTTCGTTGCTCACTGGCCGCACACTTTCCTGTTGGGAGTCTATGCACCAGCAGACTCCAAGCTCAAATCAGGAAGGATTTGAATCCTCGCCTCTTGATATGCTGCTTCATAATTGGCTGTAGTGAGATAAAAGTTCCCTTCTCCCAAACCAACTGCCACATAAAAAAGCATTTTCAAAATAGAAAATAAAAAAACAGAGCAATCTGAAAAAAAGGAGGGGGGAAGTCCAAGCCTCAGTTTTAAAAAGCCTATCCTCTGCTCAGAAGGAGCTCCGAGGAAGCAGAAAGCATTTGAATCTCTGCCTCTTTTTATGTTGCTTTGTAATTGGCTGTGAGAGAAACCAAGCTTGCATGTCCCACACATTGCCTTATGAACAGAGATTTCATCCAGGCTGAGCTCAGGGGAGACGGAAGAATTGGATTAACAGAACAAAGGAAAGGTCCGGGATTTCTGAGGGCTGACAACGAGGTCATCTCTAATGGAGGGAAAACTCAAGCATAACTCCAAGAAACAACCGAGACAGGTGTGAGGGGGAGGGTGAACATGAGTGAAAGTACCATGCATAAATGACCTGAGAGAGCTGTGATTAGCCCAAGTTCACCCAGCTGGCTTCATGTAAAACAGTGGAGAAAGCAACCTGGTTCTCCAGATCAGAGTCCACCGCACCAAAACACCGCTCTTCACCACTACACCACGCTGGCTCTTACATTAAGCTGTAACTTTACATTGAGTAAGCCTGGTAGAGAGAAACCGGTATCTTCAGCTCTTCATTTTACTGATGGCATCATGAAGTTCACTTCATATTTTCTTGTATCTTTGTGTACCTATTTCCTGTATTAACTGATTTTTTTTCTAAACAGACTTTTCATACATTTTTCATTAACAGTGGGAAGTTGCATTTCCCTTTTGTGCTGTTGCACTTTTTTATAGGATTTATGTATTTAAAACATTTCTATCCCACCTTATCCCCTTGGACTCTTGGCAGCAACCAACATAGCAATTAAGTTGCAAGAACATAAACAGTCCAATTAAAACCTAATTAAAACACACAATTAACTAGTTCAAAGCATTCAGATTCAAATCACACTGGAGTTAAAGCACACAACATCAGCAAACTCACAGTCAAATCTGCTGGAACATTCTCCCTACACTAAATGCTATCTAGATAGGCTTGCTCCAGGTAATGGCTGAGATCTGCTATTACAACTGATCTCCAGCCGATAGAGATCAGTTCACCTGAAGAAAATGGCCGCTTTGGCAAGTGGGCTCTATGGCATTGAAGTCCCTCCCCTTCCCAATCCCTGCCCTCCTCTGGCTCCACCACAAAAACCTCCCGCCGGTGGCGAAGAGGGACCTAGCAACCCTATATCTAAAATAGGACTATCTTACAGTTAGGGTTACCAGATCTCTCGAATTACAACTCATCTAAAGACTACACAGATCAGTTTCCCCAGAGAAAATGTCTGCTTTTGAGGGTAGGACACTCGAAGATGCTCGTGGCTCTGTTGCAAAAATATATGTAATTAGACAGCTAAATGTAATTTTCTCAGTATACCTACAGTAGGGCCCTTAAAAGCAAGAGATGCTAATACTATCATTATAATGAAGAGCATGCTGCAAACATGGATATATGCATATCTTATACTAATTCATTTTTTCGTGACTGGAAAATGTGTGTGAGTTTTAATGTTCCTGAAAGTAGTAGTAGTAGTAGAAGAAGACGACGACGAGTTGGCTTTATACCCACACGTTTCCTCTTTCTTTAAGGAGTCTCAAAGTGGCTTACACTTGCCTTCCTTTCCCCTCTCCTCGACAGGCACCTTGTGAGGTAGGTGGGGCTGAGAGGGTTCTGATTGAACTGTGACTACCCCAAGGTCACCCAGCAGGCTTTGTGTGGAAGAGTGGGGAATCAAATCTGGTTTTCCAGATCACAGTCCACCACTCTTAAACATTACGCCACGCTGGGAAACTACTAAACATGTAGATTCCATGCTTGCAATCTGGAAATCATGTCTAGATTGAAGGCCACCATGTCTGTGCCCACTCTGTCTCAATGCCCATTGATTCAACATGTGTAGGGTCGAATGCTGAGGACTAATATTAGAGGGGTCATAAAACTGACAGACAAAGGAAATAGAATCCAGCAACTGAGGTCATTAGTCTTTTTGTATGCTGAGAAAGATTTTGACAGGGTAGAGGAAGTCTAGATGCTGCTTTAAAAAATGGTGTGCAAGAGTGTTTCCAAGTTGGGTTGTAACGTTATAGAGATGCCAAGGCAAAAACTATTCATAAATGCTAGCCCTTTTAATTAATGTATTTCAATACAGGGAATTCTTAGGGAATTCTTAGGGATCTCCATGGTCTACAGAAAAGCTTCTGAAACTGTGGGTCGTGACCCCATATAGGGTTGTGTAACTGAATGTGGTGGTCGTGAAAAATTTGGCAACAGTTTGCAAATTAGTACGCAAATTTGCTTTCGTCTTTAATAAATGGTAAAATTATATGTTTACCAAAGAATTGTTTTAAAATTTCTTCAAGATTTATTATCAGTAAATGTTTGATTTGTATACCTATTTTATATACCTATATACCCTGGGTCGCATAAAAACTTCTCAAGCAAAAATAGGTCACGAGTGGGAAAAGTTCAAGAAGCCATGGTCTACAGCACTTGGTGTGGTATATATATAAAATGATAAAGAAATAAGGGAGTAATGTGTGGGCAAGAATATTATTACACAGTTTGCTGAAATTATTATGTTTACTTTATATTTTAAATTTAAATATTAATCAAAAATTACAAATGTAACAACCCTGTGGAGGAGAAGATGTCGAGTAGTCAAATAAATGTTTTAGGGAAATTGGGAAGGGGGGAAGCATTCATCTAATGAGTATAATAAGTTTCAGGACAATTTATACAAAGATTTGATTTGTTTCAATCAAAATCATGATGTGTGAGGAAAGTGCTAAAGCCCACACCTAAGATCCTTATGCCACTATATTGCCAATACCAGCATGGCACTGGTGTCACCACTTGGCATCCTGTGCCCCATTCCCCCCCCCTTGCCAAGATGCCGAGAGCACTGAGATTGCACTGACAGCAAGCATGACCCTGCCGACATCCACAGATCGTTTCTCCTTGGCTCTGAGTTCACAGCACGTGTTTAACTAAGGGGAGC
This sequence comes from Euleptes europaea, assembly GCF_029931775.1. NCBI lineage: Eukaryota > Metazoa > Chordata > Lepidosauria > Squamata > Sphaerodactylidae > Euleptes > Euleptes europaea. The sequence continues at coordinate 174,810,953 of NC_079312.1, read as the reverse complement.
GTCACAAACAGGCGGTTGCAGACAAGCACTAAAAATAACAGCTTTGTCAAACTCACGATGGGCCACAATGCATGTACTTGGCCTGGTCAGTCACAGATTTTGCAAACCTGTGTTTCAGCCTGTGCCCTGACCTGAGTGGCCTAGGCTAGCCTGATCCTGACAGCACTCAGAAGCTAAGCAGGGTTGGCTCTGGTTAGTATTGGATAGGAGACAACCAAGGAATTCTACAGCTGCTATGCAGAGGCAGGCAGAGGAGCAAGAGTGGTATAGTGGCTAGGAACGGTGGACTCTCAACTGGAGAACCGAGTGCAATTCCCCAATCCTCCGCATGAACCTGCTGGGTGGCCTTAGGCTAGTCATAGTGAGGCCAGTTTGATTTGTGTCTTCCAAGTTCGGTATGAACCGAAGGCAAAAACCACTGGAGATTCCTGAAGCCGAACTAAGCAGCTTCGGGGAAACGCTGATTAAATTCTGCGAGTTCAGGGGAAACACCTATGCCTTCCTGCTTTCTTTGACACAAGGGAGTTAAGTTCTTTCTGCTGGCCAGGTCAGAAGTTCAAATCGTAAATTGCCCTAGAGGGGAGCTTTCTGAAACAAAGAAAGCTCCCCTCCAGGGCAATTTACGATTTGAACTTCTGTGGGCTGGGCTGGGCAGTGGGCACTGGTCTCTGAAGAAGACTTCTGGCTTTCTAATCCCTGCTGTGGCCTGGAGTTGGCATAGGCCAGAGTTAGGCCTGGCCTGTGGTCTCTTCTTGTGATTTAAAAGTTGTAGTGTGTTCAAACTGCAGGGAGATCTGTTTGCCTCGTCTTTCTTCAGCTAGTTGGAAGGCAGTTTCCCAATAGCTAGTTGCAGAGGGTAAGCTGGAGACATATACAAATGCAAAATAGGCAAACACCTTGCAATTCATATGCAGACTGAGCCAGCTCAAGTACACAAGAAAATGTCCTTTTAAAATCCAAGCCTCTTCCATGGGATGAAACTGGCTTCTATTCATTCCGATAAGCGGATGAGGGGGGCCCCTTCCAGACCCCATATCTCCAGAACCCCTGACCCAATCTTCACCAAACTTGAGGGTTCTTGCAAGGAGGGTCCCTCCAAGCTACCCTGAAAATCCAGGACCTCCAGCTCAAAAGATGCCCCCCCCCGAGCTGCAGAAAGCAGTAAATGGGTTTAAATGGCCGGATTTTTCGGGGAATCCCGAATTTAAACCCGAATTCCTACCTATACTGATATAGGGGAATTCGGGATTTGGGGTTCCCTGAAAAAAATAAGCCCATTTAACCCCGAATCCGAATTAAAACGATTTTTTTTCAACAGCCGCAGTCATAGTTCTCTCCGAACTTTCTCAGCTCCGCCTGCCTCAAAGGGTGTCTGTTGTGGGGAGAGGAAGGGAAGGTGATTGTAAGCAGGTTTGAGTCTCCTTATAAAGGTAGAGAAAATCAGAGCATAAAAACCAATTCTTCTGCTTCTTCAAGTCGCTTGCCTTGAAAACCCTACAGGGTTGCCGTAAGTCAGCTGTGCCTTGACAGTACCTTCCATTGCCATTCTGACCTGTATTTCAGCCAAGGATCCCACATAGGGACCTTAGATATGGGGCTACTTCAGCAGCCGTCTAATGTACACAGGTAAGCTAACTCCCTCACAGACAGGAATGTCCACTGCTGCTTACTAACTGAAGAAAGGCATCATTGCTCTCCATGGGAAATTAAGGCATCTAAACACATGGCTGCTTGTGGTGGTCGGGGGAGATGGGAGGGTGATACTGAGAATCACCAGAAGCGATACTTCAGGGGTGTGAAGATGACAAGATTGCTTCTTGTCTAGCCAAACATATAATTCAATAGATGTCTTGTATTGAACCATCCTAGCCGATGAAAGAAGGCGTAAGCTTTCATGTTTCACAGAACTCTTTCTTTGTCAAGAAAAATAAACCTCCAAAGCCACAGAAGGTTGAACAAATCATCTCACTCCCTTGCTAAAGCTGAATCCATCATGCCTATCCAGGCAGGGCTGGCTCCAGCCAAGGCCCATTTGGCAGGAAAGGACACGTTGGAAAGCCAAGGAGGAAATGCAGTGAGCTTTATATACCAGCATGATGGACCAGGAACTACAGTTGGAGCTGGCAAGAGTCACAGAGAGAACACAGAAAACATCTAGAGAGCAGAAGTCAACAAGGTGAGCAAAACTCCCGCATGCTTCTTTTGCTGCAAACCAAGCCCCACCCAGACTCCACCTTCCTACAATGGAACAAAGACAACGCTCTCATCAGCATCATCATTTATTTATTACGGTCAAAGACCAGCTTACACAAAAAGAAATACCATAAATAATTAAAAATATCTAGTATTTGATCAAGTAAAATAAAATTCAGTTACAACAACCCTTGATAAAATAGTCTGTTTAACATAAAAGACATTATGACAGCTTCTTCTGACTTATTACACATGCCCTGGCACAGAATCTTGCAACCTGATAGGTAATATCTTTAACAGAATCAGGTAATATCTTTAACAGAATCATCTAATAACAAAGTAGTGTGGCTAACTCTATCTCTATCTGGGAAGCTAGACAAAATTGGATCGATGAACATTTTACATATGTCTTGATAAAATGGGCAGTGTAAAATAACATGTTCAACTGTTTCCACCATTCCAGATTGACATGGACAGAGGCGGAGTTCATAAGGGAGACCAGCATATCTCCCTTCAAGAAGAGCAGATGGGAGGGCATTAAAGCGGGCCAAAGTAAAGGCTCTCTGATATTTAGGGTAATCTAAGGCATAGAGATAATTTGTGGGAGCCAAAAAATTAATACGGTTCTCCACTACTGGAACCACTTGATCTGTCAGCTTGGAGGGCAGTGCCCCAAAGCCTCTGTTTAGCTATATTTTTTGCTCCTTGATAGCCAAGATTTAGTAGAGTTGTGCTTGATAAACCTAAACGGACAACGCTCTCAGCATTGAAGCTGAGTCGTCAGCTGATGAAATTGTGAGGTATTCCAGTAAGACCATCTCCTTGCCTCAGTCTTCAGACCCCGCTTCTAAGAAATCCCTTCACTGATATAACTCTGTATCTTTGTCCTCCAGGTCACTTCTGAAACACTTTCCTCCTCCGCTCTCTAATGAAAATGGAGTCGGCTAAGGTGTGCGGATTGCTGGCAGCCAGCTTTCTTCTTCTGACATTGCTGACGGATCCCTCTGCAGCCTGCACGTGTGGCCGTAGTGACCTTGTGACGCTATATTGTGCTGCTACTAACCGTAAGTGTCTGCCAGTACCAACAAACTATTGTCTTTGTCATCTCTTGTTGCACCTGTATGCTTCCATTTTCACTCTGGACTCTGATGCTCCATCTAGCAGATGTAAACACCCGTAAACACACATACCCTAATGGTTTCTTTATTGTCTTTCCATAATACCCACAATAGATCAGTTGCTTTTTAAAAAAATCTAGCTCTGCCTAAGGGCACGCCGGATGCCTCGATGCAGATCAAACTTGGCCTTCAGTAAGGCCTCGGGCACATGTTACTTTAAATCATTTTTGTTCTATGCAGACAAAATCCTCAGCCTCCCATTTCTCAAGGTAATGCTTCACCTTTATCCAGATTATTAGCACCCGGGTCACAAAATATAACAGTATTCTTAATTGATATTATTTTCTAGTTGACTCCCAGGGGGTTCCCCAAGTTAGCACCAAACTCTATGAATGGGTATAAATCGTTGATGCTTTGATGGATAAGCATACAATAATAGACTCCATATTCTCTCCCTGCTACAAGTGGCTCAAAGTGGATCACAACAGAGCCCTCTGCTTGTCTAACATCACATTTCACAACCTAGGAAAGGGGCAATTTTGGCAGATTCTCTCATTCCTGGGTCAGACTGCGGAGTCCTCTGTCATGTTGTTCTTGGGTGTCCCGTGTCCCCCAGAAGCAGAATATTCAAGACACTTGGGACAGCAAAGTGGAGGACATGAGTGGGAAAAAGGAGAAAACCCAGGGGTGTTAATTGGTCTCTTAAGGGGCTGTACACCTAGAACTCCCCCATGGGGCAAACACCAACACCACACCATTTGGAGTTAGGAAAAAGCATGGGGGGAGGGATGAAGCCCCTTCTCTCCCCATGCCAAAGTTCTGATCTAAAGTTTGGGCTCTGCGTTCTTGGAAATGAGTTCCCAGCAGCAGGACAGGTGACTGACTGCTTCAAACTCAAGCTAGAGAAGCCCAACATAGCACGTCAAAGACCGTAACGTGTAGTTTGGCCCCTCTCCCTCCTTCGTGTAACCAAGCTGATGTCTAGGAGAGCTGAAAACAGAAGAATGAGAGCCACAATCTCTTTTTGCAGTTCTGAAGGTCCAAGTTCTGGACGCCAACATTAACAACAATATATTTAGATGGGGTTATAAGATCAACGTCACCAAGGTAAGCATTTCCCCCTGCAGCGTAAGACAGAGGGTCAAAATTCACAATCAAAATCCATTGGTGAGGGCACAACTCTTCTTAAGGTGTGGCCACGGCATTTTCATCACTGGAAATGACACCAGAGAGGAGCTCTGTTTCCCCTTCCTCTGGCACATGTCCATCCCAAGAGTCCTCCAGCACTGTTTCAGGGGCAAAAATGCTGCAGGAGAGAAGCCTGAAGACCATCCCACCCGCCGCCGCCCGCCCCCCATTTGTGGCCAAATGGAGAAACAATGACCTTTTGAAAGGTGAGTCCCCACTTGAATGTATAAGAATGAGTCGGGGCGGAAACCCATCTCCTGACTTGTGGATTTTACCTTGTGTATTTTGGCCCGTGGCAGAGTGGTAAACTGCAGTACTGCAGTCCAAGATCTGCTCACGACTTGAGTTCGATCCCAACAGAAGTCAGTTTCAGGTAGCCGGCTCCATGTTGACTAAGCCTTCCATCCTTCCGAGGTTGGTAAAATGAGTACCCAGCTTGCTAGGAGTAAAGTGTAGATGAATGGGGAAGGCAATGGCAAACCACCCCGTAAACATAGTCTGCCTAGTAAATGTCAGGAGGTGATGTCACCCCATGGGTCAGGAATGAGCCGGTGCCTCCATAGGGGACTATCTTAACCTTTATTGTGGCCCTAAGACTTTCCCATAACCCCAAAGGCAACTGTTCTAGCCATCAATTGCACTGCTGGTGAGTGGAGTGAATAGGTGAACACTCCATCCCAGGCTTTAATACCAGGGCAGGACAAAAAGCATAGAGACAGCAAGCTCTCCCCTGGCATAAGACAGAAAGAACAACACCCCCAACCACCTTCATTCACAAAAAGCAGCCCAGGCATTATGCAGATTTCCCACTGCACACACAGCAGGTGAATTGACCTTTTGTGTTCTCAAAGCCACCCTCTGCTGTAGGTCACTATCTCCCCCCCCCTCAATTTAAGTATGAGGCTGAGATACAATAGCTTGTTCAGCAAGCTTCAAATGACATGGGTATGGGTCAGTGGAAGAGCCTCTGCTTTGCATGCAGAAGGTCCCAGGTTCAGTTCCCAGCACCTCTAGTTAAAAGGACCAGACAATAGGTGATGGGAAGGACCTCTCTGTCTGAGACCCTGGAGAGCCAATGCCAGTCTGATTGGGGAATAATACAGACTTTGATCAACCAATGGTCTGATTCAGTATAAGGCCGCTTCACGTGTGAAAACTGAGATTATAGTTCAGAACACCCAATTCCAGTGGCGGACCTACATTTTTGGGACCCTGAAGCTTGAACTGTTGTGGGGGACCCTTCGCAACCATGTGGACTCATCAAGCAGTGTATTAGTGTGTCTTGCTGATATATTACGACTAAGTACTTGCCATTTGACCTAATACACTGCTTGATGATAATACACCCAATTTCAGTGATAATACACCCTGAAGCTTAAAATGCACAAGCGAGGTGAGTGCAGCCTGAAATGAGAATTCTGATGTCTTTTTATGGTTCTGATTGGCTCTTAATTACAAATATATAAATTTTAATAAGGTGCACATGTAGATTAAAAGAATAAAACTCCTAGTAACGGCAAAAACTTACACATTCAGTATATACAAACATAAACAACTGTGATGTACAATCTTTCTTTGACCAATATGAGATCCAAAAAGGACCAGAAGTGTTTCGGCCTGGATAGGCCTTTCTCAATATTAGCTTATCCCACATCCTAATATTATAATCATAACATAATGGGCAGGAGGAAATATCTAAAACCCCTTCTAGAACAGTGAAGCTCCCTGTGAATTACTTTACTTCTTGTACTTTAAAACCTGGCTTCACTGTCTCACCTTCTGGTGTATGCCGGGTTCTTAACGATGTGGATTCATCAAGCAGTGTATTAGGTCAAATGGTAAGTAATTAGTGTGTCTTGCTGATATATTGCCACTAAGTACTTGCCATTTGACCTAATACACTGCTTGATGATAATACACCCAATTTCAGTGGCAGACCTACGTTTTTGGGACCCTGAAGCTTGAACTATTGCGGGGGGCCCTTTGCAACCAGCAACAAGTAACCGCAGTTATCTTCTTCAGTGGGGTTGTTCTATGGCAGATGTATTGGTTCATTCTCTAATAGAGAGGTAGAAGGTCATCAGACGGGGCTCATTAGGATAAAGAGGTGAAAATCTGATCTTTTGGTGTTAAAATGCACAAGCGAGATGAGTGCAGCCTGAACTGAGAATTCCGATGTCTTTTTATGGATCTGATTGGCTCTAGCCTAAGTGCTGAGCTATAGAACTATTAAGCAGTGCGCCAACGAAGGATTCGAGGATCCAGGTGCCAAAATGTAAGCTATGAATAGATTCTGGCGTGCTCAGCGAGCCTATACAGCTGGGGTTTTGGGAGCTGCAAGCCCCCCAAATTTTTTTGAAATTTGACCAACCACAGGGACAGTTTTGAGGCCATAAGAACTGGGTAGTAGAGCATATTCTAAGGTCAATATTAAGCACAACCCATTGGCATATGAGTCTATCACTAAAATAGCCAAATTTTAATAAATAAATAAATAATTAAAAAAATTCCATCGATTTTGTTTTAAAATCCACTCATTAAAAATAAAGTTGCTTCAGGGCCCCTCTGAGATTAGGGGCCCTGAAGCTTAAGCTTCATTAGTTTCATAGTAGATCCATCACTGCCCAAGTCCACAGTGATCTTTGAATTACATAAGGAGGACTGGTAATACTGGCTTCAGGTTAGAACGTCCAAAGTTCACATCAGAACGAGAGTCCCTGGCCCAGTGTCCTCTTCCTGACCACTGAACAGCATGCTCTCATTCATTCTCTCTCTCTCTCTCTCTCTCTCTCTCTCTCTGACTCTGTGAAGGTGCTCAAGGGTAAAAACTCACTGAAAAGGGTTCGTAACCTGTACACTTCATCGAAGTTCAACCTGTGTGGATATATACACCCCACCCCTTACAACAAAGATGAATATGTCACGTCAGGTACGTACTGCCAATTGTCAGAAAGGATGTGAGGCCCTTCAGACTTGCACTGCCTTCTGTAACTTACTTCTGCAGAACAGGTGAATTGAACGTACAGTTCAGAACCATTCAAGGCCTAGATGGGAGCAGACTGGGTTTAGTTCAGCACATTCAGACGGCCTCTCCCTGATTATTATGTCATCATTACCAGATTATTATATACTGATTATGTAGTTTAGTTATCTTCTATGTTTGCAAAGAAAACCCATCTCCAGTACTACTTGGGCATCTCCGGGGTGGCCTAGGGTTGCCAGGTCCCTCCAGGGAAACTGATCTCTATCGGCTGGAGATCAGTTGTAATAGCAGGAGATCCCCTGCTAGTACCTGGAGGTTGGCAACCCTACAGTGGCCACTTCCTCCAGTACCATTATGTGAGCCGCCCTGAACCTGGCTTTTGCTGGGGAGGGCAGTACACAAATTTAATTAAATAAATAAATGCCAAGACTGGCTCTGCAACAAAGCAACTACAGGCAGCTGCTTCGGGTTCCCATTAAAACAGAACAATTCATTAGTTATCAGCATAAATTATAAGTGATAGGGAACGGCCAGGAGAGTCCGCTAAAGTTTTCTTCCAGCGTGGTGTAGGGGTTAAGAGCAGTGGTTTAGAGTGGTGGACTGTAATGTGGAGAACCAGGTTTGATTCCCTGCTCTTCCACATGAGCGGCGGAGGCTGATCTGGTGAACTGGATTTATTTCCCCACTCCTCCACATGAAGCCAGCTGGGTGACCTTGGGCTAGTCACAGCTCTCTTAGAGCTCTCTCAGCCCCACCTACCTCACAGGGTGTCTGTTAAAGGGAGGGTAAGGTGATTGTAAGACTTTCTGATTCTTCCTTAAGTGGTAGAGAAAGTTGGCATATAAAAAACAACTCTTCTTCTTCTACCTCTTGGGCTCTACTGCCCCATGCTACTAGTACCAAGAAGGAAGTATATGGAGGGTCCCATAATACATATATTGAAATAACTTCTTTATTTTTAAAACAAAAGCATAATTTCTCCATCACCCTGGAAAATGTCCGCCCTATCCATCACTCCAGTGGGCTAGTGGAGTGGGCCTGCTTGGGTTATGGAATGTGGGGCGCTTACTCATCAAATTTCAAAGGAAATTTGTTAAGGGCTCCTTTAGGAGATGGGGCTTCAGTCCCCTGTAGGAAATTCTTTGCATCTCTACATCACTAGCAGAACCAGAAGAAACCCCACAAAATTGTAACATTTGCAGAATAAGTTATGCAAATGACGATAAACCATGAAAATCAGGCCAGTTTGCTTCACTGATACTGATTGCAAAATGCAGCAAGCAACAGAATTGGCGTTTCCTGGGCACAGAAATTTGGTCAGTTTTTTAAAAAAAGTTCCCTAGTTGTGATCAGAAAAAGTGGTACTGTCACCCGACTCATGCTTGGGACGAGCCGCTGGGAATCAGCCATTACATCCCCACCTCCCCATATGAACGTTTATTTCTCTGTCTTTTACTGTATGTCAAACAGTGAGAATTTATGGTAAACCTAAGATTATCACACTCTGCGACCTCCCTGAGAAATGGAGTGATCTCTCCAGTGAAGAGCAAAAAGGCCTCGAGGGAGGTTTTGAAAATATGTGTCCCTAAGTGGTATGTGTCACTAAGTGATCAATGACTAATCAATTAAGGGACAAGGATCTAGCAGGAATTGTAAGAGACCAGGGACTTGCAGGAAGCATTAAAAGAGGGGAAGGTTTGGGAAGAAGCATGTTCTTCTTACTAATGTGTTCAATGTAGCTTGAAAACTGGAACTTTCCTAGAACTACAATCACAAACACCAGACTACAGAGATCAGTCCCCCCCCCCCCCCGAAGAAATGGCAGCTTCAGAGTGTGGACTCTGTGACATCACATCCACACTGAGCTCCCTCCCCTCCCCAAACTCTGCCCTCCCCAGACACTGCTCCCAAACCTCCAGGATTTTCTCAAACTGAAGCTAGCAAACGTATCCTACAATGGTACAGAATGATGGATGGGAAATAAGGATATGCCCTTACCTACAGTTTATGCATTGAGACAACTCAATCATCAATTATGCATGGGAGTTTTACCTGAGGTTCATTGCTGGCTGGTTCATTCCTGTTGGGAATCTATGCACCGGCAGTCTCCAAGCTGAATCAAGTCCCCATCCCTTTAAATGCTGCTGTTTAATTGGCTTACTTATAGTGCTTACTGTGAGAGAAGAAGAAGAGTTGGTTTTTATATGCTGACTTTCTCTGCCAAGGGAGACTCAAACCGGCTTACAATCACCTTCCCTTCCCCTCCCCACAACAGAAACCCTGTGAGGTGGGTGAGGGTGAGAGAGTGTGATTTGCCCAAGGTCACTCAGCTGGCTTTATGTGTAGAAGTAGGGGAACAAATCCAGTTCACCAGATTAGCCTCCGCCGCTCATGTGGAGGAGTGGGGAATCAAACCCGGTTCTCCAGATCACCGCTCCAAACCACAGCTCTTAACTACTACACAACGCTAGCTCTCCTTGAAGACAAGAAGGGGGTAAGATTATAGCCAGTCAGAATCTCAGGTTGCATATTCTGTAACATGGCTGGTAGACAATTCGAGCAGTGCTGTAGGGTGGTGACTGACCAGGAGGGCCCAGGAAGAGGATACAGTGCTCCAAGAGGAGGCCCTACTTTTAAACAGAGATCATGTTTTAAATGGAGCAAGAACTGAGCAACAGCAACATTAGTTCTGCCCACCGTGGTGCTGCCATTTGAGCTAAAATGCAGGCAAAGGGTTCTTTAACCCCCTTTTCTTCAGGATGAATAGTAACTGCATCTCTAGCAATGTCCTCTCCTTACCAACCGCTCTGGTCACTTTTATGTGGGGTGATGCAACAGCCAACAAGGAGCAAAGCTGGCAATGCTTCAGGTTTTTCTTCGCACTTAACAAGAGCCTGTCTTATCTCATATGAGAGAAGTTCAGGAAAGTGAAAATTATGGGAGACAGCGGGAGCCTCTGGAGCATTGAGCCAGCATGGTATAGTGGGTAAGAGCGGTGGACTCTGGACAACCAGGTTAGATTCCCCACTCCTACTTTTGAAACCTGCTGGATAACCTTGGGCCAGTCACAGTCCTCTTGGAACTCTCGCAGCCCCACCTACCTCACAAGGTGCCTGTTGTGGGTGGGGGAGGCCATTGTAAGATGCTTTCCTTATGGTAGAGAAAAGTGGGGTATGAAAACCAACTCTTCTTCTTTGGTGATAGTTGCTTAGGGCCAGAAAGAGGCCAATAGAGGGGGAAGGGTGGAATGTATTAAAGAGTGGGAGAAGGAAATCACTCCTCTTTCTTCTGTGCCCCATCCTCATATCCCTATTATTCTCTCAACCAACAGATCCTCCACCACCATCTGCATATTATTAATGAAAAATCTATTTTAAACAACGGACTCTATGCCTGCTTACGATTCTTGAGCAAAAGTTACGTATGGAGTCTGATGAGTCAACAATATTGACCTCTAATACCAAATAAAGTTTTTCCTGCAGAATCTGGGAAGTTTGAGTTTTCATTACAAACGTGTCTAGTCCCTTTTCATAAAGATAAACCAGAACTCATTGGAAGATTTTGATTGCAGAGGTTTGAGGCAATGCACAGAAAGTGAAAACCACCCCTCCAACTCAGGCTGAAACCAGATGCTTTATCTTACATGGGTAGGGACATGAGTAACCAACTCGCTGTTGCACAGGGTGAAACCAGACATTCGCTTTTTGAAAGAGCTTTGTCCTAATTTCCCACAGCCACAATGCAGCTGTGCATAATAGATATTTAAAAATAAAGCACAGTCCACTTGGGCTTAGAATGCTGCCGTAGGGATGACAAAGGGCTCCTGCCTTCCCTCCAGCTCTTTTCTATGCTGAAACAGCACCGGGGGGTAATTTCTCTCTGTTTGCTGCTTCACTTGCACAGAATTTTCCACATGGAGCAGCAAAAATGGGAGAATTAAGTCTTCAATCCTCAACACTGGTGGCATGGGAAAACGTCTGGGGGAGGCAAGAACCCTTCCTTCCCCCATGGTAGCACTGTCCCCTTGTGGCCATGCTTGCTGGTGACTACACTTCCCCCAGAAAGGAACTAGAGGCTGGAGAGACACCCCACTGAGAACAGTTCTTAGTCTCATTAGTAAATGAACCCCACCTTGCCTGCTTGGAATCTGAAGGCACTCAGAGCCGGGGTATAAGGTTGCAAATTCATACAAACTCCCATCGCTGCCACCGTGTAACAAATGTACCAAATAAAGTGGTTCCTGCAGAATCTGGGAAGTTTGAGCTTTCTTTACAAACTTGCGTCTAACCCCTTTGCATAAAGATAAACCAGAACTTATGTGGAGATTTTGACTGTGGACTGCAGAAGCTGTAAACCACCCCTCCAACTCAGGCTGAAACCAGATGCTTTATCTTACATGGGTCGGGACAGGAGTGCCCCTCCTGACTCGCTGTCGCACAGGGCCAAACTAGACATGTGCTTTTTGAAAAGATATTTGTCCTTATTTCCCACAACCACAGTGCATCTGTGCATAATAGATATTTTAAAATAAACCATTTGGACTTAGAATGCTGCTGTAGGGGTGACGAAGGGCTCCTGCCTTCCCCCACACACACCTGTTTTCCATGCTGAAACAGCACAAGGGGGAATTTATTTCCCTCTTTTTGCTGCTTCACTTGCACAGAATTTCCCATATGGAGCAGGAAAAAAGGGATAATAAACTCTTCCACTCTCATCACTGATGGCATTGGAAAATGTCTGGGAGGAGGCAGGAGCCCTTCCTTCCCCTATGGTGGTGCTGTCCCCATGTGGCTGTGCTTGCTGCTGAGTACATTTCTCGCAGAAATGAACCAGACGCTGCAGTGACACCCCTTTGAGAAGGAAGAGCTCTCAGTCTCATTATTAAATAAACCCCACCTTGCCTGCCTGGAATCTGAAGTGGCCGTCATCAGCACTCTGAACTGTGGCCTGAGGTTGCGAGTTCATACGAACTCCCATCGCTGCCACCATGTAAAAAATGTACTCAGCCACAATCGTCAGCTTTATAAAATATCAAAGTTTATTTTGGAGAGAGTTAAACAAAACCAAATTCTCCCACTTTACAGCAAACAAAGGACAACCGTCAAGCTTCCTAGTAAAGAGCTGTCAAAAAAGAAAAAAGTCCCCTGCCAGGGCGAAACTGATGTCTTATGACCTTAAAAAGGCAAAGGCATTACTGACCCACGGAATAACGTCACATCCTGACGTTTACTAGGCAGACTTTGGGCGAAAATACATGGTTGCTTTAGCCTCCTTTATTCCCTGTTTCAGCCAGGATCCAGCCAGGATCGAACGCATGTGTTTCGCCGAACGTGCGTTCGATCCTGGTTGAATCCTGGCTGAAACAGGGAATAAAGCAGGCTAAAGCGACCATGCATTTTCGCCCTTTGTTTACAGGTGATTACCTCTGTGCTAAACACCTCCTCTGCCAATCAAGGTCAAGCAATTAGTTAGCGCTTGCAGCTGTAACATTAGCACCACTCGCAAACATTCCATTGCAAGGCCCACACTGTGAAGCCACTTACAAGTCTTAAAGACAAAAGTCCTGAGTAACACATGGTACTTCCATACAGCCAGCTAGACAAGTTAGATTAAGGGGTCTCAATGTGTGGATGAGACAGTGGTGCTCAGGAGAAAGTTTTCCTTTTGTCAGGCACTGAAGGACATTTTGGAACAAGCTGATGTTGAACAAAAGAGACGGGCTAAATTGGAACTAAACTATTTAAAAAAAGTAAAGGTAAAGGTCCCCTGTGCAAGCACATGGTCATTCCTGACCCGTGGGGTGACGTCACATCCCGACGTTTCCTAGGCAGACTTTGTTTACAGGATGGTTTGCCAGTGCCTTCCCCAGTCATCTTCCCTTTACCCCCAGCAAGCTGGTTACTCATTTTACCAACCTAGGAAGGCTGGAAGGCCTGGTTATTACAGAATAAGAACATCCCATGTTCTTAAAATGCCTTTATTTCTGTAATTTCATCATGCATCTTTCCAAGAACAGATAGTTCAGTTTTATGCCCCGAGCCCAGATCTAGAACCATGAAGTTCTCTAGTTAATTGTTCTTCTCAAGCTGCAATGTAGCATAATATTGGAACAGGCCTGCCCCACCGATAGTAGTACAGAATGTACTACCATCTCCACCACTCAACCAAAAAGTCAGTGGGATTATTTATTTTAAACAATGTGTCCCCCCAACAATTTCATAAATTCAGGGCAACTTGCCAAGGATGGTCTCACAGTCACTATCCCTCGGAAATCTTCAGTTCCGATGTGTCTAATGAAAACACATGTAACACAAGGTTGTTGTAAGAAATAAAGTTTTAAAAACAGAATGTCTGCCAGTAAGGCAAACCACACACCAGAAGGCCAGAATGGAAGAGGTGGCAGCAGCCAAGGTCTGTCCCCTCCTCCAGGCAGTGTCAGTCAAGACATTGTGACAGTCACAGACCAACCTGGAAAAGGGCATTGTTTCACATTCCAGAATAGCAGAAGTGAGCAAAAGGTGGACTAGGCCACCCCTACCTTATCCTTCAGCAATATTCTGATAGACTAGAGAATCTTGTTCTAAGGAAGAGGCCCTGTTTCGGTGCTACGGCTCATGCTTGGAATACAGACCTCAAATTCCAACCCTCAGCCTTCAATTTATTCATCTCACTACTATTCACCCTCCTCTTCACAACTAGGTCAATATGAACAGTATGTCAGTTAACATTTAGTGCAGGGGTGTCAGTAGGGTTGCCAGGTCCCTCTTCACCACTGACAGGAGGTTTTTGGGGCGGAGCCTGTGGAGGGTGGGTTTTGGGGAGGGAAGGGACTTCAATGCCATAGAGTCCAACTGCCAAAGCAGCCATTCTGTCCAGGTGAACTGATCTCTATTGGCTGGAGATCAGTTGTAATAGCAGATCTCCAGCGAGTACCTGGAGGTTGACAACCCTAGGTGTCAAACACAAGGCTCGTGGGCTGGATCCAGCTCTTTGAAAGCTCTTATCTGGCCTGTAAACCAGCCGAGCCAGCCATCACCACCCCCAGTCCCAATCTGAACTGGCAAGGCATGGCCTATTTAACTGGAAAAGGAGGCCAGGAGAATATCACAAATAGGGATGTGAGAGACTCCCGATTTTGTTTTTGCATTCCTGCATCCTGGAAAAGACACCTGTGCAAAGGAAGATATCAAATGTTCCAAGAGTAGTGTTTTCCAAATGGGATATTGCATGTAATGTCAGAGCCCATCTATTCTGCATCATTTATTTAACACAGGGAGAAAGAGAGATCACACCAGAAGTCCTTCAAATAGTGCATTTTATTGCCAACAGAAGCCACTCAGATACCTGTTAAAACTGTTTACACAATAGAGTTGAAGGCATCAGTTCTGCACTATTTATTGTTCCAGAATCTTATATTTAGAGAGCCAGTCGCACCGGCGCAAGTGGCACGGGAGCAGGTGCAAGTAGCACGGGCGCTGGGGCAAGTAGCACGGGCACCGACACAACCACTTGAGCACCTCCTGAGCTCTTTTGGCCTCAAATATGAACTCATGAAAGGTGAACAAGCCTAGTTCTGGTCACCATACCTCAAAACAAATATTGCCAAGCGGGAAAAAGTGCTAAAAAAAAAAAAGCAACCAGGATGATTAAGGGGTTGAAGGACCTTGCCTGTGAAGAAAACCTAAAGGGTTTAGGACTTTTCAGCTTTAAAAAAGACAGCTAAGAAGTGCCATGATGGAGGCTGACAAAATTATGCATGGGATGGAGGAATGAGAGCTTTTTCTCCCTCTACCGTAACATTACACAATGGGGGACCCAATGAAGTTGATGGCCAAAGTTCAGGAAGGGCAAAAGAACAAAAAAATATATATATTTATTTATTAGATTTCTGACTCCCCCTCCCCGGTATAACCCCAGGATGGGCAAAACAATGAATTATTCGCTTATAGAGTAATTCCCATTGTGGAATTCACTGCCAGTGAAAGTATTGATGGCTACTAGCTCCAATGGCTTTAAAAAGGGATTAGGCCAATTCATGGAGGACAGGTCCATCAATGCTATTAGTCTTGGACACCGTCCCTCTAGTATCACTGGTAGGCCATGGTGAGAAGCAGGATGCTTGAGTCAATGGATCACTGGTCTGATCGAACATGAACATTCTTGTGTTTTGAAGGAATTTAGCAGCCAGTATAAAATTCTAAAAGTCTATATTTCCCAGAGGGACAGGCTGACAATCTCCCATGCACTAGTTGCCAGTTTAGCTTGGGTATTGTGCAGTGGAACACCAAAGAAGAGGAAGAGATAGAACAGATACTGTGCTTCAGTAGGCAGATGTTGGAAAGAAAAATTAACTTCACTTCACTGCAGTCCTTTGGAAGTATCAGAACAGAGTCTACTTATTAGCAGTCAAGCAAACATCATGTCAGATTAGTTATCTGGAGAAAGATTTGGAACACTAAGCATCTTATAGCTCTCTTTCCTTCCTCACGATACCCTCACAGAATGTGAAAGCAGCGTCTGCCAAAATTCAAGGTTCAGAGAATGTCGCTTCTCGGCCTTCCCTTGAGGCTTTAAGTCACATTCCTCAAATTACAGACACAACCTACTCTCTTTTGTATACCTAGGGTTGCCAACCTCCAGGTACTCCAAGTTATTCTCAAAATAGCACCAAGACTCAATAAGTATAAGTAACCACATTCAATTTTATATTTCACTATTCTAAATAAGCATATATTTTGCTTATCTTACCACATCTAAATATTCAATACAAAGCAATAAACACACTTAAGCAAACCACTAACCCAACAGGTAAGTGATAAGGAACAAAACACAAACGAAAGAAATAGCAATCTCAGTTGCATTCGAGTGTGCACTTAGTCTCAGTGTCTCAAAAGGTTCAAACAAATATTTGTTGTCTTAGCGGAGTCTTATTGTCTGATCAAACTCAAGGAAAGACCCAGAATCCCCTTTGCTCAGTTATCCACTGATTTAAGCCAGCTCTACAACTGTGACAGACACTCTGTGACTCTCCCTGAACTATGAATTCACAACCTGATGAAAGCAACAACATGTTATGTGGGGAAAAGTGTAAGTAGGGTTGCCAGCCTCCAGGTACTAGTTGGAGATCTACTAATACAATTGATCTCCAGCCGATAGAGATCAGTTCCCCTGGAGAAAATGGCCACTTTGGCAATTGGACTTGTGAAGCCCCTCCCCTCCCCAAACCCTGCCCCCTTCAGTCTCCACCCCCAAAAACCTCTTGCCGGTGACAAAGAGGGACCCAGCAACCCTAGGTGTAGGAAGGCTTCTTTCACCATTGTTGGGGTCAAACCACGGGTGGGGGTAAGTGCATAAGCACCAGGTCATAACTTGTTACAACTTCTCACCCACACAGATGAACACACATCCTTCATCTACCATGGCCTGCAAATCACCTGCCGCCCCCTCTATTTTGCAACAATAGGCTTGCAGTAAACAATCCTTATTGAGCTCCTGACAGGCCTCGATTCATGGCTGGTGTACATCATTTGGCCTGCGGATTCACAGAGTTTACACACATGTGCTTCAGTTGAGCATCACACACTGATCCTATTTCAATGAAGCTTCACTGGTATCACTCTGTATCTCGCCTGTGTATACTGTTACTTTAAATAGATCACTCCAAGCCCTCAAGCATAGGAATATCTACTACTTGATTGCAAAGTTAATGATAAATCAGGGACAAAATACATAATACGAAATCCATGAGGCAAGACACAGGTTCCACTTCCCAACTAGGGTTGCCAGGTCCCTCTTTGCCACTGGCGGGAGGCTTTTGGGGTGGAGCCTGAGAAGGGCAGGGTTTGGGGAGGGGAGGGACGTCAATGTCATAGAGTCATTTGCCAAAGTGGCCATTTTCTACAGGTGAATTAATCTCTATCGGCTGGATATCAGTTGTAATAGTAGGAGATCTCCAGCTAGTACCTGGACGTTAGCAACCCTGTTCCCAACGCAACTCAGTTACCTCTTCAAGCAGGGACTCACCTTCAAAACACTTCCCTCCCGTGCCCGATGCAGCCAAATAGAGAAACAAAGAGCTTTCTAAAGGTGAGTCGAAGAAGAAGAGTTGGTTTTTAATATGCTGACTTTCTCTACCACTTAAGGAAGAATCAAACCAGCTTACAATCATCTTCCCTTCCCCTCCCCACAACAGACACACTATGAGGTAGGTGTGGCTGAGAGTGCTCTAAGATAGCTGTGACTAGCCCAAGGCCACCCAGCTGGCTTCACGTGTAGGAGTGGGGAAACCAACCCGGTTCACCAGATTAGTAACCGCCGCTCATGTGAAGGAGTGGGGAATCAAACCCAGTTCTGCAGATCAGAGTCCACCACTCCAAACCTCCACTCTTAACCACTCTACCACACTGGCTCTCTGCTTGAACATATAACCAGGATTCGGGTAAGGAACCCAAGCTTTGGCTCATCATTTTATATTGTGCATTTTGCTTCTTAGTGGGAAAAGTCAGCAGGAACAGTCAAGGGAAACACAATCTAGCCTTCTCCTAAGGCGGACAGATCTATGGTGCCACCATTTTGGAACTCTGTTAGAAATAAAAATACCTACTCGCTTCTCTGGCCAGATTCAACCAGAATAGAGAGACGACATCAGGATTGGAAGCAAAAGGGATTAAATATTTTATTAATATTTTTTTTGCTAGCAAAAAGAGAAGAGCGTCAGACACATAGTCAAAAGTGAAAACTCTTCTGAAAAATATCCCGCCTCTTTCCAGTTTTTATACTGCTGCAGGGTTCTTTGTTTCATCAAATTACAAGAGATAATATGATATGTCTCCTCGCATTGAGCACAACCCACTATGACTTCACCATCTCGTGATATACACGCCTCTATGATCTCAGATATTTTTGTGTGCTTCGCTGTGCCAGGTATGGCCTTAAGATTAAAAAAACATCTGTTTAAAGCTTTTTTGTTAGGATACACTGCACTCTACTGGCTTATATAGGTAACTACAGCTTACAAATATAAAATGATGTGGCTTAATGCTTTTTATATATCTTGTGAATTACTAATATGCTAAGATTAAATCAATTAAAATCCTACACTTTCCACAACTCCAGGTTTATTTTGCCACTCTTCAAAAACTCTACCTTCAAAATAACTACCCACATAATTTATCTTCAACTCCGGAAGACAGAAGTTCCACTAAATCCTTTCTCAGCTGCGATGACAGCAGCCCACCACCATTCCTAAGGTTGCCAACTTCCAGGTACCCGCTGGAGATCTCCTGCTATTATAACTGATTTCCAGGTGATAGAGATCAGTTCATCTGGAGAAAATGTCCCCTTTGGCAATTGGACTCCATGGCATTGAAGTCCCTCTCCTCCCCAAACCCCACCCTCCTCAGGCTCCACCCCAAAAACATCCCACCAGTGGCAAAGAGGGACCTGGAAACCCTACCCCTTCCCAGTATTACTTAATCTGAATTCATCAAGCAATGAGCCTTCGGATGGCTGCCTGTGGATTGGAAAACACAGACTGTATCTGTTTCGCCCCACTGGCAGTCAGGACAGGAACACATGGGTGAGCCAAGCAGGAAATGGTGTGAGCTTATATACCCACAGAACAGGGCAGGAACAGAATCCTGAGCTGGCAAGAGAGGCACCAAGAGAGTAACACAACAAGGTGAGCAAACATACCACAAACTCTTATTTTGCTCCAAGGGGGGCCCTACTCCAAAGACCTGTTACCTACCCTGGGGAATGACACTTCTCTAGACCGCATCAAAGGTTTCCATTTCTGAGGACTTCCTAAGGCCTTGGCCCAAACCTGCACCACCTCCTCTTATTTTCCACTCTTCTATCTTCCTATAGAAACATCTGAAATTCCTGGGTAGACAAATCTTGGAACCCGACCCTTCATTCTTCTGTCCGCTTTGTCTCAGGCTCCTCCAGATCCACAAAGGCTGTCTGCTGAATTAAATAAAACATTTTTGGTCTTGGGTTGTTTTTAATCACAAAATTATATCAATTGTATAATGAGATTTTTGAGTTTGGGTTGTTGCAGCTGTCTCTATATGATGCTTACACTGCTGTGATTCCAAAACCTGGCAAAGACCTTCCTTGTTGTGCAAATTTTCTACCCATTTCGATGATGAATGTCGATGCTACAACATTAATTTCCATTCTTGATAACAGACTTCAAAAGGTTGTTGCAACCCTGGCACATGTATACAAAGTTGGCACAGTGCTGGTAATATGCTGTCTGTGGGAAAAAATGAAAAAATACCGGACATAAAAATGTCTGGTAGTATCTAACTAAGTCCCAAGGTGTCCCAGGGACGCTGAGCATGTTTGCCTAATGCAGAGGTTTCAGCTGGGAGAACCCTGCCACTTGTCGTTTCCTCTCCTGGCTGGGAAAATTGGCCTCTGAGCTTTGGCTGAGATGAGACAGAAGAAGCAATTCCGATTTGCAAAGGAGGGAGCCAAAGAAGTGCACAAGCATCCTAGATTGATGCAGGAGGACCCTCCCTAAATCAAACCTTCCCCCACCTGCTTCAGCCCCTCCATATTTTGCTCCAAGGGAGGCCCTTGCAGGGAATGTGCCTGTTGCCCTCCCCTAGTCTATAGATCGCTAAAGGACCCCCACCCTAACCCCACACCACTGATCAAATTCTGTGCCTGAGCTCAGCTATTCTCACTTGGATTCTAGTACCAGACAGAATCAACCCTCGAGAGCATGTTTTGATGCACTCCCTTCAGCTGTTCTTCTGGATAGATTTCTAAGTCAACCCAGAGAGATAAGAAAATGCTCGCATACAGCAAGAGCAGAGGAGTCCTTGTCACATATTCTATTATATTGTGAACTCTATGAGGAATTTAGAAGATCTATCATCAAGCCCTGGTTACAATATGGTTATTTGCATCAACCTATAATGGAAGGAAGATTAATTATCCAATTCCTGCTTGAAGATTAAAAAAACCCTGCTATTTCTTATGATGTAGCTAAATTTTGCTGGAAGGCCATTATTAAAAGGAATGATCAAAACAAAAAGGGTTATACTGTTAGTGACATATCAGATGACGAGTGAAGGGTGAAGCAATTCACAATATATAATATACAATGTTTATTGGGTACCCTGTCATGTTGATGGTGTGTTTGATCTGTTTGTTTTTGGTTGTTCTGCTGTATTTTTGTTTTCCCTTTTTATTGTTGTTTTTACTGGTGTTGAATGAATACTTGCACTGCTGTTGTTTTGTGCTGGCCAATGTCCGTAACAATACAATGTGAGTACTAGACAGATTCACAGCTGGGAAAGCTCCTTAGCCTTATCTTGGAGAGTATTTCACAAGTTTCTGAAGTTTGCCTGCATGTTTTCTCCAGCTTCTACTTTTGGAATGAATTGCCCATAAACGGGTTTGGGGCCTAAAGTAAGCCACTGTGAATGCTGGTCTCCCTCCAGGGTGCCCTTGCAAACGTCTGTCACCACAATCATCTTTTTTAAAGGGGATGTATTAAAATGAATAATACCCATTGGGAATCATGGGAAATGCCTGAAGTACCACTGGATATAATGGGACCCAGGAATGCCAATGGACTAGCTTGGGCTCCACTGAAATACACAGAACCTGTAGGTAGGGCTGTAAAAAAAAAAAAAATTTGGTACAGTTCGGATTCGGCCGAATTTGACCCTTGTGGGTTCGGTACGTGCCGAAGTCCGAACTCCCCCGCTTCGGATCCCCGGTAATTCGGGGGGATCCGGAGTTCGGGGGAAAATTCGGCCGAAGCGCGCCTTCAGGGAATCCCTGAAGGCGCGCGCCTTCAGGGAATCCCTGAAGGCGCGCGGAGGCCCTTTAAACTGATCGGAGCCTCCCAGCTGGGAGGCTCAGATGAGTTTAAAGGGCAGCCGCCCCCCTTCAGCGGAGCCCGCTGGAGAGGCGCGGCTGCCCTTTAAACTCATCTGCGCCTCCCAGGCGGGAGGCGCAGATGAGTTTAAAAGACAGCCGCCCCCCTTCAGCGGAGCCCGCTGGAGAGGCGCGGCTGCCCTTTAAACTCATCTGCGCCTCCAGGGCTCCGCTGAAGGGGGGCGGCTGCCCTTTAAACTCATCTGCGCCTCCCAGCTGGGAGGCGCAGGTCAGTTTAAAGGGCAGCCTGAGCCTCTCCAGCGGAACCCGCTGGAGAGGCGCGGCTGCCCTTTAAACTCATCTGCGCCTCCCGTGCGGGAGGCGCAGATGAGTTTAAAGGGCAGCCCGCCTCCCTTCAGCGGGCTACCCTGAAGGGGGGCGGGCTGTCCTTGAAACTCATCTGCGCCTCCCGGGTGGGAGGCGCAGATGAGTTTCAATGACAGCCCGCCTCCCTTCAGGGGAGCCCGCTGAAGGGAGGCGGGCTGCCCTTTAAACTGATCTGAGCCTCCCAGCTGGGAGGCGCAGATCAGTTTAAAGGGCAGCCCGCGCCTTTCAGCGGGCTCCCCTGAAGGGGGGGCCAAATTGGCCGAATTTATTCGCGAACTCCCGAACTCGCTGAATTCGGCCCCCCCGGTTGCCCGCCAGATTTGAGTTCGGATCCGTCCGAACTGAAAATCACCGAATCAGGGGAAATTCGGTTGATTTTCAGTTCGGACCGAACCGAATTGACAGCCCTACCTGTAGGGTTTTCAAGGCAAGAGATGTTTGGAGGTGGTTTGCCATTGCCTGCTTCCAAGTCATGACTCTGGTAGTCCTTGGTGGTCTCCCATCCAAATACTAGCCAGGGTCAGGGCTGAGCGTGTGACTGGCCCAAGGTCACCCAGCAAGCTTCCATGGCTTCAGTGGGGATTTGAACCTGGGTTTCCCAGGTCCTAGTCCGACACCTTAACCACTACACCACACTGACTCGCTCTCTTTTGCCATGAAGTCACAGCTGACTTATGGTGACCCCTAGGGTTTCCCAGGCAAGAGATGTTCAGAGGTGGTTTGCCATGGCCTGCCTCCACATCACACCCCTGGTATTCCTTGGAGGTCTCCCATCCAAATACTTGACAGTTTCAAGGCTGACATTACAGCACACAAAAGTTACAATGAAAACACAGAAAGAATTTAGAGAACTTGCCTTGGGTTTGGAATGACAGGCCCCAGGGTAGAATGATGGTCTCTGGGAATAGCATAAGTGTTGTGAGACTGGAACGACAGTCCCCAGGAGTAGCGTAAATGTTCTTGGACTGGTGTTCATTCCAGTCCCAGAGCGCTCTTTCCAGTCCCATGCAAGTCAATTGGCATTCCTGGCTCCCATTATTTCCCTTATATGATCCTTCAGGCATCTCACAGTGTTCCCGAAGGACGTACTTGTCTTTGTCCGCGGATGCTTAATAAAGCCAGCAAGAGAGCTGGGATAATCAAAGGGCCAATTTTATTTATCTGCTCAAGAGGGATCTGCAGCTCACACAAGCCAAAACACCCCCAGAGCTAACTGCAGTGCGGGCAATTGCTGGGATGCAGAAGAGTCAGGCCTCCTCTTTTTGTGCATCCCCATTCTTAGGGTGAGACCACCCTGGCTCGGAGCCGTCACGTGTGGTATGGCTCATGCTCCTCCTTGCCAAGCCTTCTTTAGTGCTCAAGGGAGGTGTGCCATGTCCAGTCCCCCAAGCCGTGACGTCTGTAGGTCAAGGACAGCGGCACCCCTCAAGGAGTTCCTGTCCCAGGTCACTGCCAGGCACTGAGGCCCCCGGCCTGGTCTGAGGGTTACCCCTTCATTTTCCAAACCGATGCCTCAGGGTGCTCACCAGAGTTGTACCATGAACCATGAAGCCACCTTTTCCCACACTGCTCCTGCCACAGGGGGTTGATCAGCTTAACGCTTGCTCCACCCCACAGCCCCACTTGCCTATAACGGCCGCCAGGAGGCCGCGCGGCAGATCCCCCCAAAAACTATCATAGCCCTCGTCTGAAAGGTGGACCCCATCAGGCCCGTACAGGTATGGAAAGCAATGCTTGATTTGTGGGTGTGCAATGTGAGCACCACCCATGTCCTTTGTTCTAGTACATCCCCCCCCCACACACACACACACACCTTTAACACTAGAAAAGCAGTGAAGCTTTGGATAAGCCTTCTCCTTGTTTAAATATTTTGCCAGGCCAGACAACTGTGAAAAACACACACACCTTTTTTCATGCTACCACAAGTAAGATGGGCTTTGGAAAAATAAAAAAAATGATAAAAGTTGAACAATCTATTGTAAAATGAAAGATATAATGTAGATTGTCACTCTCTTTATTTCACAGGTTTCAGACACAAAGATCTTTGGGCCAGACTAGATGTGACGGCATGTCATGCCCTCATGTCCACTTATTGGGGTCTTGTTAAGAGGCCCAATGAATCGTGATTGCAGTTAGAAAGAATTCAGGTCAAGCACACAATAAAAACAGTCGTTTTTCTTAGTAAAATCTATTTTACTAGCTCATATTGGGAAAAGGTACACGGGAGATAAAACAAGTAACAATCTTTCTATCTAGTTCTCTATAAGTCTTGCTAAAAGTATTAGCAGGTTTCTAAGGCTTAAAATCCCTTTGTCTGTTTCTTAGCCCAAGAGAGCTAAGAGCAGGCATCTTGTTTGTTTGAGATTGAAAAAGCAACTGGCTCACCCTGCCCCAAAGTTTACACCTTAAACAAAGAACAGGGTAATAAAAACAGTTCTGACTTCGTGACTTGGTGCACGTTTGCAATGGCGATTCTCTAGCCAATAGAATACTTACATCTGTCTCTTGAACCATCACCTTGAGACAATCTAAACTATTGAGGTAAACAAGTTAACGCTTTAACTGCCCTGACAGAAATGGAACTCGCACTGAATTCCTAACACCGCTGGAAATCCTTTTCTAGTCCAGTGTTTCCTTCTTCATACCCTCTGGGTCTTGTCCAGACCCTGCTTCCTGAAACTTCCTCCCAAGGAATCATATTGTAAATCTGCCTTCCAGGTCATCTCTGTGGTGCTTCCCTCCTCCTCCTCTGCGATGAAAATGGGCTTGGAAAAGGTCTGTGGATTTCTCGTGGGAAGCATCCTCTCCCTCATTCTGATGGTGAATCCCGCGGCAGCCTGCTTCATCAAAAAACACGCAGACCCCGAGAAAGAATACTGCTATTCTGAAGTTGGTGAGTCTCTACCACCAGCTTGAGAATGAATTGTCCTCTCCTATCTGTATCTAACAACTCTGTGGTAAGGTTACCTCAGCCCCCCTAACTTCCTATGGATCCTGACGCTACCTTCAGAAGAGAAAAACAAATCCTGCCAGTCCCCTTACTGCCTTCCTTAGTAACCATGAACTCTTCCCCAGGTTGCTTGTCTGTGGTAAAGAAATGCCTTAAGGCAGACAGCTATTGAAGTTTCCATACAAAGTGGAAGAGAATGCTTTCTTTCTTTCTTTCTTTCTTTCTTTCTTTCTTTCTTTCTTTCTTTCTTTCTTTCTTTCTTTCTTTCTTTCTTTCTTTCTTTCATGGTATCATGGATCACAAATGGTTTGGGCAGAGAAGAAGGCTGTAGAAAACATGAGTTAGTATTGTGAGTCTTATACACACTCACCTAATATTTCTGTATTGCGAACAACTGTTCGCTTAGCAGGCCATTTACACTCAATTGGTTAAATAATTTTAAGAGGTTTCATAGCATCTTCACACCAATTTGGTACTCAGGCTCACTGAAGTGAGTCGATTTCCTGCATTGTTTCAGGCTCTTTCCGAGTTCCTGTAAATTACACATCCTGGTCCCTGGGCCAATGCCTAGAACTAAACAGCACTCACCATTAGGGACAGACTGGCCATTTAACCTATAGGGAACTGTCCTGATGAACCCGCTGGTGGCCAGGAGCAAGCAATGCCAGCCACGCCAACTCCTCCAGCACCTGTAGGGCTACTTGGCTCAAATATGCCAACACCAATGATAATCACGGTTTGCTTCTGCCCACACTCCTGCCTGTTTGCACGAAAAGACAAGAGACGAGATAACATCCACCGAGGGGGTTACTAAGCTGAGTAGCCCCTGAAGTGCTGACTTATAGGACCACCCAGCTTGGCTTGTTCCGAGGCCACTTTAAATCCCCGATCCCCCCTTGCTCATACTCGCAATCTGCCAGAAGCAATCCAAACCAGCCCTGCCAGCTTCTCTACCCTACACGGCTCCTGTGTTTTGCAGTCCTAGCATTCCTAGTCCTAAATTCCTAGCAATTTAGGAGGCAGCTGGACATGCATGAGCCCTGCCAGCAAAAAAGCTAGAAATCTCATCACTTCCACCTCCCCTTCCAGTGTGAGAGCAAGTGTGGTATAATGGTTAACAGTGGTGGTTTGGAGTGGTGGACTCTGATCTGGAGAACCGGGTTTGATTCCCCACTCCTCCACATGAGTGGTGAACGCTAATCTGGTGAAGTGGGTTGGTTTCCCCACTCTTCCACATGAAGCCAGCTGGGTGACCTTGGGCTAGTCTCAGTTCTATTAAGAGCTCTCTCAGCCCCACCTACCTCACAGGGTGTCTGTTGTTGGAGCAGAAGGGAAGGTGATTGTAAGCAGGTTTGATTCTGCCTTAAGTGGTAGAGAAAGACAGCATATAAAAACCAACTCTTCTTCTTCTTCGTTCTCTCAGAGCGAGGGAGCAGAAGTGTGGATAGGCTCCCTTCTTCCCTGGGGCTCTTGGAAACATGGGGAGGATGTTTCCCTGCGGTTCTCCTCTCTTCAAATCCTCCCTGGGCTGGTTCACACATGCAAGTACATCACTTGAGTTCTCTACACTTGGGTACACTACCACCTCCTAAGGAATGTGTGGATTGACTCCACTCAAAAACAGTTTTGAGGGACAGCTTTCATCTGCACTGGTGGATCACTCAGCCATGCAAGAGGTAATTTCTCTGCCATGTATATGTGAACCAGCCTTCTGGTCGATTACGGAGATAAATTCTGAATAGTATTTCAGAAGTAAGTCATAGGCAGTTTCTAGCCTTCCTATGACCACATGGACACATGAAGCTGCCTTAAACTGAATCAGACCTTTGGTCCAAGAAAGTCCGTATGTCTACTCAGACCAGCAGCAGCTCCCCAACGTCTCAGGCAGAGGTCTTTCACATCACCTACTTGCCTAGTCTCTTTAACTGGAGACGCCGAGGATTGAACCTGGGACCTTCTGAATGCCAAGCAAATGCTCTACCACTGAGCCACAGCCCCTCCAAAATGATCACAAACTGACACCCAGTGGGAGTTAGTAGTCCCATTAATGTAATGAACCTTGAAAAGAGCTAACAGATTCCAGGTTCAGACACTGCATTTCGACGAGTACATCCTCCACTAGGCATTCTGCATTCAACATCAACTGCATTCAACATCAACATCATCAATAAGTGCAAAAATGGCCTCATAATTCACGCCCTTAACAACACATAGGACACTCCTGCATGACAGTCTGGAGACATAAGGCATAAAATAATTCTTATTGATTTATAGTCAAAAACCAGGGAAGGAATTCAATCTGCAGTTTGGGAAATTCCTGATATCATTAACTGTCTCTTATCAGTGTAAAACAATATGATGTGACCTATATTCTCTTTTGTGCAGTCGTCAAGGGCAGCTTTGAAATCACCGACAAAGCAGACCGGATGTATAACTTCAAAGTCACCCAAGTAAGCATCTCCCCTCCCTCAAACATTTAGAGAGTTTCCCTTACTCCAGTGTCATTCACTCCATCCCCATCATTGCTGACGGATAGCACAAAGAGGCGGAAAACCCATCTTAGTCAGTTGACCTCTTAAGATTCTTCTGTTGGCCAAGGGCAGCCTCTCTGTGCCCAGCAACATTCACTGATCCTCCCCCATTTCCTTTCCCCATAGAATCATAGAGTTGGAAGGGGCCACACAGGCCATCTAGTCCAACCCCCTGCTCAATGCAGGATCAGCCTAGAGCATCCCTGACAAGTGCTTGTCCAACCTCTGCTTAAAGACTACCAATGAGGGGGAGCTCACCACCTCCCTAGGTAGCTGATTCCACTGTCAAACAACTCTTACTGTAAAAAAAATTGTTCCTAATATCCAGGCGGAACCTTTTCTCCCACAATTTAAACCCATTACTGCGAGTCCTGTCCTCTGCTGCCAATAGGAACAGCGCCCTGCCCTCCTCTAAGTGACAGCCCTTCAAATACTTCAAGAGAGCAATCCTGTCCCCCCTCAACCTCCGCTTCTCCAGACTAAAGATTCCCAACTCCCTTAGCCTTTCCTCATAGGGCTTGGTCTCCAAGCCCCTGATCATCCTCATCACTCTCCTCTGCACCTGCTCAATTCTGTCCCCATCTTCTTTGAAGTAAAGCCAGAATCAGGAGCCCTAGACACAGCCTTTGCTGAGAATCCAGTTGCCGGAAACAGCCCAGGGCAGAGAGCCCTTCTGCTGGACTCCTTGTAACTCTCATCAGTAGAACAGGGCTATCCGGCAGTCCTCATATGATAACCCTTGACAGTACCAGGAAAGACAGGATGCAGAAAATGTAACAGTCTCCTATGGTTCTGGCATGAATGCAAAGACCAGGTTAGCAAAACAGTTGTATACCCTGACACGCACTTTGCTATGCCAGAATAAACTGGATGCCCTCGATAAGTATTAATACTTTCCTAGGTATGCATTCTTCCAAAATATTATTTACATTCCTAAAGCTCACAATTGGTCAACTTTTCCTATTCATCTTCAAAACTATGATCTGACTGTTGGTCATTATAATTCCCATTTTAAATAGATAGGGAAAACTTACCTAGGAAGACGTAGTATTTTCACACAGTGTGACTAGCACCTCTGATTTAGTCAGTAGACTTAATACAGAATTGAGATTTCAGCGGACACCCACCCAGTCCACATACCTCAGTAAGTTGCACAGAGTTAGCAGGCAGCATTAATGATTGCCACTTGGAATGGCCAACACCTAGGGTTGCCAACCTCCAGGTACTAGCTGGAGATCTCCTGCTATTATAACTGATCCCCAGCTGATAGAGATCAGTTCCCCTGGAGAGAATGGCCGCTTTGGCAGTTGGACTCTATGGCATTGAAGTCCCTGCCCTCCCCAAACCCTGCCCTCCTCAGGCTCCACCCCAAAAACCTCCTGCCGGTGGTGTAGAGGGCCCTGGCAACCCTACCAACACCCTCCATGAAAGAAAATGGCCCTGATTGTCTCCATATATTGGCTCCCCTTCCTGATCGCTGCAAACTTCCTTCTCTCTACAGGTGTTCAAGGCACCCAGTGATATGAAGAAGGATGTGAAGATCAAGAAATACAATTATGACGAGTGCCATAGCGTTCCCCCTGATAGTGGAAATCAATACGTTGTTGCAGGTATGGACAGAGACCTACCGACAGCAAAGACTTGAGGCAACTGAAACTCATTCAGCAACAAATAATTACTTCATAGCTAGTCAAGCCCTCAATGTTTTGGGAGGGCACCAGATTTTGGTATTCCAACCTTAAACTGGCCCTTTTAGTCAGACAACAATCAGCCCTGCCCCCCCAGATAGGGTTGCCAGGTCCCCACTCACCTTTGAGGGGAGGTTTCGTTTCAGTTTTGTGCATGTAAACCTGAAGTGCCTCCTGGTGCGCGGGGCTGCAGCGGGTGGCCCGCTCGCCCCAGGGAGGGCGAGGAAAGGTTCCCGGCAGGCGCGCGGGCCTATAGAGGGCGGCCCACTTGCCCCGGGGAGGGAGAGGAGAGGCTTCCTGGCTGGCGCAAGGGCCTGCAGAGGCGGCCCTTTCGCCCCAGGGAGGGCAAGGAAAGATTCCCGCTGGCACGAGGCCTGCTCGCCCCAGGGCGGGAGGGAGAGGATAGGCTTCCTGGCTGGCGCGCAGGCCTGCGCATGCACGATTGCCAACCCTCAGCTGGTCGGCGGGCAAAGGGGCACTTTACCAGGGGTTTGCACACCACCAGTGGGCACCTGGCAACCCTACCCCCTGAGCCAGAACACAGCCTGTGAGAATTCTGTCAGGCACCGCAGCAAGGACTGCATGGAGTTCTGGTTGTCACAGTTCAAGAAATCTATAGATGAATCTAGCAACTTCTAGGAGTGGGCCTACCAAGAAGGCCTAAAAGACAAAGCCTATAAAGGAACTCAAAATGTATAACATAAAGAAATGATCACAAAGGGAAAGAAGGGAGAGGAGAAAAGGCAGTTCACTCACCTCTGAGGTGCCCCAGCATCCAGAGACAGATCCCTTGGGGGATGCAATGACTCCATAACCATCAGATCAAGGGAACCTCCCGCTACACAGGGGTTCTGCCACACCCACCATGTCGATGGGCCTTGCATAAGTTCCATGTAGTATACAACAGACCCCGTTTGCTAAGAACAACCTTGCTATTCTTTTCAGTCAATCTCTGGCCTTGTCAAAACAAAATGATCATCATGTGGCAAAAGTGATCCTGGATTTTACATATTTATATACTTACCTTTCTGCCCAATAAGGGTACAAAAGCTGCTTGACTTTTCAAAAGAAATTGAACCACAGAACATGTTTTTAAAAAATCTCAAACCAATAAAATCCTACATAAGCAATGCATATAAAAAACAAACACCAGAAATCCACAAAAGCAGGAACCAGCAGTCAATGCAAGTAATGGCTGAAATCTCAGGAATCATAACGGAGAAGGAACAATATTTCCAAAACAACTGCAGGGAATGGGTCTTGAGTAGCCAGTACACCTCTCCGCTCCTATCATGGTTAGGAAAACTAGCATCCACTTTGGGTCTCCTTCAAAAAGCTGAACTATAAATGAAGTAATAAAGAAAGACTACATGCAGAACAAATTCTGCAACTAAGGATATCTGCACTACCTATACACAGGTTGCAAACTCTGTCTCTTCTTGGTATTTGCCCAGGCACAGAAATCTAAGTGCTTTTGAACAAGATTACTACTAGTGTTAACAAAGTGTGGCACTTTCACTTGCCTCAGACAGCGGACACAGTAAATGGAACATTTAATTTTTTCCCTGCTCTGTAAATGTTTGTTTCTGTCTCTCTTCTCTAACAGGGATGCATGTCGATGGTGAGATAGCATGCTTAGCATGCCACCTACTTCTCCCATTCAATAAGATACGTCCTGAACAGAAAACAGCCTTAGAGCATATTTCCAGCTGCGGCTGCAACTGCCCCTGAATGGTGAGTGACTAATCACCAGGAGAAGCTGATATGTCACAGGGAGCCAGCAGCAGTCCTGTGAGATCAGGTGCTTGCAGGGAGCATTGCAGAGGGGCAGGGCTCAAGAAGAAGCATCTTGTCACCCAAATATTCTGCACAGGTTGAATGCAGACGCCAAGCATCATCCAGCATCTTAAGACATGGGGAGCAATGCAATAATTACAATGAACAGAAGGAGGAAAGCAGAGAGGGGGTATGGGAAGTAAACTAAACCACTACTGCGAGGAGGAGACTGAGGAAGAGAGCCAGCGTGGCGTAATGGTTAAGAACGGTAGTTTGGAGCATAGGACTCTGATCTGGAGAACCGGGTTTGATTCCCCACACCTCCACACGAGCGGCAGAGGCTAATGTGGTGAACTGGATTTGTTCCCCACTCCTACACACAAAGCCAATTGGGCGACCTTGGGCTAGTCACAGCTCTCTCAGCCCCACCTACCTCCCGGGGTGTCTGTTGTGGAGAGGGGAAGGGAAGGTGATCGTAAGCCGGTTTGGTTCTTCCTTAAGTGGTAGAGAAAGTCGGCATATAAAAATCAACTCTTCTTCTGATCAGGGAAAGTATCTTCAGTGTGAATAGTAACTGCGTCTCTAGCAATGTCCTCTCCTTACCAACTGCTCTGGTCACTTTGTGTGGGGTGATGCACAGGAACTAAAGGCCAACAAGGAGCAAAGCTGGCAAGGGTTCTCCCCCCCACCCCCGCAGTTAACAAGAGCCTTTCTTACCTCACATGAGAGAAATTCAGTAAAGTGCAAAAGGATGAGAGATGGCAGGAGCCAGATAGGAAGCCCCTAGGGCATTGAGCCAGCGTGGTGTAGTGGTTAAGAGTGGCGGACTCTAATCTGGAGAATCGAGTTCGATTCCCCACCCCTCCACGTGAAACCTGTGGGGTGACCTTGGGCCAGTCAAAATTCTCTTGGAACTCTCTCAGTCCCACCTACCTTACAAGGTGACTGTTGTGTGTATGGGGGGGAGGCCACTCCAGCTGTTTTCCTTATAGTAGAGAAAAGCAGGATATGAAAACCAACTCTTTTTCTTCTTGGGTGACAGTTGCTATGGGGCAGATAGAGAGTAATAGAGGAGGAGGGGGGATATATTAAAGAGTGAGAGAACTAAATCACTCCTCCTTCTTCCATACCCCATCCTCATATCCTTATTGTTCTCTCACCAACAGATTCTCCACCACCACCTGCATATTATTAGATAAAAATCTATGCCAAACAACTGCCTGCTTATGGTTCCTTGAGCAAAAGTTACATATGGAGTCTGATGAGTCAACAAAATTCACGTCTAATACCAAATAAAGTGGTTCCTGCAGATTCTGGGAAGTTTGAGCTTTCATTACAAACATGTGTCTAACCCCTTTTTCATACAGATAAACCAGAACTCACGTGGAGATTTTAACTGAGGATTGCAGGTGAAAGCTACCCCTGCGACTCAGTCTGAAACCAGATGCTATATCTTACATGGGTCGGGACATGAGTACCCATCCTGAATTGCTGTCGCATGGGGCATTTGTTTTTTGAAAAGAGCTTTGTCCTGATTTCCCACAGCCGCAGTGCAGCTGTGGGTAATGGGTATTTTAAAATAAAGCTTCATTTGGGCTTAGAACCCTGCTGTAGGGGCAACAAAGGGCTCCTCTCACACACACCGTTTTCCATGCTGAAACAGCAAGAAGGAGGAAGTTATTTTCCTGTTTTTGCTGCTCCACTTGCATAGAATTTCCCACGTGGAGCAGCAAAAATGAGAGAATTAATTCTTCCACCCTCGGCATTGGTGGCACAGGAAAACGTCAGGGGGGAGGCATCTACTGGTGAGTACATTTCAGTGTAGCCAAGTATAAGGTAATCCTAACTTTAAATATGCACTATCGAAATCTGAACAAACCTAGTTCTGGTCTCTGTATTCAAAACAAATATTGCCAAACTGGAAAAAGAAAAAAGAAAAAAAAGCAACCAAGATGTTTAAAGGGTTGGAGGACCTTGCAAATGAGGAAAGCCTAAAGGATTAGACTTTTTGGCTTAAAAAAAGACCGCTAAATTGGGATATGATTGAGGTTTATAAAATTATGCATGGGATGGAGAAATAGAGCGTTTTCTAACTCTACTGTAACATTACAAAATGGGGGACCCAATGAAGTTGATGGCCAGAGTTCAGGATGGGCAACATACAGATGGGCAACATACTTTCATGTCTGGTGGACGTGTCCAAGGTTACAAACTTATTGGAAGAAAATTCAACATGAACTACAAAACATAACTAAAACGAAAGTAAAACTGGATCCTTAATATTTTTTACTAAGTATAATCCCATCCAATTTGCCTATGAAATTCAGAGATACGTTTAAATATGCTGCAACAGCTGCAAGAACCATACTGGCAAGAACCTGGAAACAATCGTCTATACCTGATATCGAAGAATGGAAAGACAAAATGCTTGACTATGCAAACTCGCCTAAAATGACTTTTATGACGAATTTTAACACAAATGAATCAATAGATCAGTTTAATGAAAAATGGCAACAGTTTTATAATTATATATCATTAAATCAATAGTTAATACAACATAGTGTAAGAAAATATAGATTTAGTTTATAGAATTAACCATATGAAAGTGTATCTTCATAGTAATGCATATCTATCATAATGAATGTTTATTGTGAAATGCCTAATCGTCTCATAGAGTCCAATAAAGACAATTAGGAGGAGGTTACAATCAGTTCTTTATTTAGCTAAACAACAGAGCTGGGGTGAAATAGCCCACAGTTAAGATGCAGGGTACTCACCAGAGAGACAAAGGAAGCATCAAACCTTTATGCTTTCATATGGGGGCAGGCCCATGGCTATTGACACGCAGATTGACATAGAAAAGCCCCAATCACATTTTAGGGATATACTTTACTTTGATTAGACTATCCTATAGATTTTGCCTGATGTTGTTTCTAGGCAAGCTCTAGGTCTTGTGATCTTGGAAGTAACTAGATACCACATTCCTCAACGGAAAGGTAATTCCGAAGATACGCTGCTTACTGGTGAAAGCCTGTATCAGCCACAGACAGCGTGAGCTGGCTGATTCATGGCCCCCCGATGCCAACCTTCCCAAAGCTTTCATGTGTGCATTATGAATACACAGTATTCCAAACCTGCTTTTATACTTTAGGCCTAGCTTTTCCAGAAGAGCAATTATGCAAACTGAACACATAAGCATACAATAATGATTACAGGCATTACAATTGTTGCAGATGTTAATTTACTGTATCAAACTGATAAGACTATATTTCATGTTTATTGCAGACGAACTACCCTTGCCCCCCCTTTTCCTTTTTGTATCTCATATACTTAAAATAAAATCTTTTTTTAAAAAAAGTCTATATTTCCAAGAGGGAAAGGCCAACAATCTCCCTTGCGCTAGTTGCCAGTTTATCTTGGTCACTGCTGGGTATTGTGCAGTGGAAACCAAAGAAGAGGCAGAGGCCAGTTCTCTTAAAATAAATGCCATTTTATCTTCCTCTTCTCCCTTGTCTAAATGATGTGTGGATTACAATGGTTCAGCAGATGCGAACATCAAACAGACCTTATCTGGCAAACATTTAGGTTGTTTATGCATGGGAGTTTTCCCTGAGGTTCATTGTTGGCTAGACACACACTTTCCAGTTGGGAATATCTGGGTTAGTATTGCAAGTCTGTATGCACACTTTTCTTTATTGCTAACACCTGTTCACTTACAGGCCATTTACACTCAATTCATTACATAATTTTAAGAGGTTTCATAGCATCTTCAAACCAATTTTGTACTCAGGCTCACAGAACTAAGTTGATTTCCTGCTTTGTTTCAGGCTCTTCCCAAGTTCCTGTAAATGACACATTCTGGTCCCTGGGCAAATGCCAAAAACTAGACTCGCAATTAGGGACAGACTGGCCACTTATAGATAACTGTCCTGATGAGCCCGCTGGTGGCCAGGAGGATGCTTGAGTCAATGGATCACTGGTCTGATCGAACATGAATATTCATATGTTCTGAAGGAGTCTAGCAGCCAGTATCAAATTCTAAAAGTCTATATTTCCATGAAGAAAAGGCTGACAATCTCCCATTTGCCAGTTGCTAGTTTATCTTGGTCACTGTCAGGTATTGAGCAGTGGAACACCAAAGAAGAGCAGAGGTAGAACCGCTCCTGTGCTTCACTGGGCAGATGTCGGAAAGAAAGATTAACTTCACTTCACTGCAGTCCTTTGGAAGTATCAGAACAGAGTCTACTTATTATCACTCAAGCAAACATCATGTCAGATTAGTTATCTGGAGAGAGATTTGGAACACTAAGCATCTTATAGCTCTCTTTTTTTTAAAGCAAGTTTTTTCCCTCAAGGTACGCTTACAGAATGCGAAGGCAGTGTATGCCAAAAATCACAATTCCGAGAATGCCATTTCTTGGCCTTCCCTTGAGACTTTAAATCACATCCCCCAAATTACAGACACAACCTACTCTCCCTTGTATACCCTAACCTCTTCCCCACTACCACTATATATTCCAGGAAGAGTATTTGTTTGTTCAAAATACTTTCCTCCTGCCTTTCACAAAGCCTCAAAACAAATAGGACAGGTTGGACTTAAAGGGATTAATTTTGTTGTGGTTTGCATAACATTGACGGCAGTATTTCACTACCTAGGGTTAGTTGGGTTTGCAAAACCTCCTTCTAAATCATGGATGCAAATTTGGCTCTGGAGTTAATCAGTGGTCCAAGAAAACATCGATACAGAGGAAATTCTAATCCCACACTGAGCCCTTTTCAATGAGGCTACGCTGGTATCACTCTGTATCTCGCATGTGTATACTGTTATGTTTTAGGTAGATCAAGACCTTACAGACAGGAATACGTACTACTTGAATGCCAAGATAATGATAACTCAGGGGCAAAACACATAATATGAAATCCAAGAGTCAAGACACAGGTCCCACTTCCCAACCCAACTCACAGTTACCTGTTCAAGCAGGGACTCAGCTTCAAAACACTTCCCTCCCCAGTGCCCAATGCAACCAAACAGAGAAACTAAGAGTTATCTAAAGATAAGTCTCTGCTTGAACATATAACCAGGAGTCGGGTCAGGAACCCATGCTTTGCCTCATCATTTCATATTGTGCATTTTGCTCCTTAATGGGAAAAGTTAGCAGGAACTGTCAAGGGAAACACAATCTAGCCTTCTCCTAGGGTGGCCGGATCTATGGAGCCACCATTTTGGAACACCAGATTTAACCTGCCACTCTTCAAAAACACAGCTTTCAAAATAATTTCTCTTCCTTTCTGGAAGCCAGAGCTTCCACTAAATCCTTTCTCAGCTGTGATGACAGCAGCCCACCCCCTTCCCCATATTATTTAATCTGAATTAATCAAGCAATGAGCCTTCGGATGGCTGCCTCTGGCCTCTGGAAAAGACAGCCTGCATCTGTTTCGGCCCATTGGCAGACAAGACAAGCAGGAAATGGTGTAAGCTTATATACCCACAGAACAGGGCAGAAACAGTATCCTGAGCTGGCATGAGAGGCACCAAGAGAGTAACACAACAAGGTGAGCAAACACACCACAAACTCTTCTTTTGCTCCAAGGGAGGCCCCACTCCAGAGACCTGTTACCTACCCTGGAGGCTGACGTGTCAGAGGTTTCCATTTCTGAGGACTTCCTAAGGCCTTCTCTTGGCCCAAAACCTGTACCTCCTCTTATTTTCCACACTTCGTTCCTCCTATAGAAAAAACTGAAATTCCTGGGTAGACAAATCTTTGAACCCGACCCTTCATTCTTCTGTCCGCTTTGTCTCAAGCTCCACCAGATCCACAAAGGCTGTCACTTGAATCAAAGAAAATCCTTTTGGTCCTGGTTTGTTTTTAATCCCAAAACTATATCAATTGTATAATGAGATTTTTGAGTTTGGGTTGTTGCCACTATCTCTATATGATGCTTATGCTGCTGTGATTCCTAAACCTGGCAAAGACCTTCCTCAATGTGCACATTTTCTACCCATTTCTATGATGAATGTCGATGCTACAACATTAATTTCCATTCTTGATAATAGACTTCAAAAAGTTGTTACAACCCTGGTACATGTAGACCAGGGGTGGGGAACGTCAGGCCCGGGAGCCGTTTAAGGCCCGTGAAATCATTTGGTCTGGCCCTTCATGGATCCTGGCAGATCTTTAGCTCAGAAGGATCTAAGACTGGCGATGCGCCCCCTCCCGCGGACAGGAATAGCCTCTACTCAAGGCGTATGTGAGTTTGTTTTGCCGAGAAAAGGAACCTTTTTCCCCCTTGCAGAAGAGTCATTAGCTATGGAGCTGCTAGGACTGCCCAAAAAACTTTATTAATCCTTCCCCACCCCCCGGGCCATGGAGAAACATATTCCCTCTGTACTACAAGAGGGCTGGAGGCGGCAGTGGTGACAATGGAGGGGTTAAAGGGGGCAGGGACAGAATGCGGTGTGTGTGTGTGTGGCGAGTTCTTAGCCAGTGTGTCCTCATTTCACCCAGCAGATGGAGGTAGCAGGAGCCGGCTGTAGAATCCGGCCCCGACCATGAGGAGCAGGAGCAACTCCGGCATGTGGCTGGATGGCTATGCCTGGCTGGTGCAACAGACCATCCTGTGCCACCAGGTGGGCGAGTGCACCACCGGTTGGATTCCTGCCTTCTTGCCCTTGCCGGGGGGGGGGGGTCATCTGAGACAGCTGCCTGCTTGGGGCTTGGTCGGCTAATTTTTAAACTGATAATTTTGTATGGCCCGCGAATGATGTTAGAAATATCCAAATGGCCCTTGGTGAAAAAAAGGTTCCCCACCCCTGATGTAGACCAGGTAGCATTTATACTATGTTGGCACAGTGCTGACAATCTTAGCTTGGTCGTTGACAGCTTGAAATAGTAAAAGATCTGACCAAGTTTCCTTCTTTTCGCTTAGTGTGGAACAAAATATTTTTGCAAAATGTATTCGTATGATAATGCTAAAATAGTTCTGTGTAGGATTGACAGGTGTCCAATTTTTCCCTTGCACCAATTGTGGTTTTTTGTCTTTGTTTGGTCATTGATTTGTCACCTTTAAATACTAAGAGATCTGACCAAGTTTCCATCTTTTCACTTGATGCTGATTTTGGGGTAGGGTGGGGGCAAAATATATTGGTCTATTCATGCCAAGATAGTTCTGCTAACGGTTGAGAGATGTCCAGTTCAGTAAGGTATTTGAATGTTTTGCGTGGAAATTTTTTTGAAAAAATACTATGGTGAGACCATACTTGGAATTCTGTGTACAATTCTGGTCACCATACCTAAAAAAATAATTTGGTGTCATCTGCAAACTTGGCTACTTTACTGTTTAACCCCAACTCCAGGTCACTGATGAACAGGTTGAAAAGCTCCTTCATGGCTGCCCTTCCCAGTCTCAATCTCCTTCTGATTTCTTGGCTGCAGTCTCCCTTTTGGTTGACGATGGAGCCAAGGGAGCCAAGGGAAAAAAGTCTTGAACAATTTCAATTTCCTCATTGTCAACTTTAAAGTTGAGTAATTCTCCTGTAGTCATTATTTTTGTCTTTTTGATGTTCAGCTGTAGTCCTGCTTTGGAACTTTGTCGTTTAACTTTCAGCAATAGTTGCTGTTTTCTGCCAGAAACGTAGTATCATCGGCATATCTTAAATTGTTAATGTTCCTATCCCCAATTTTCACTCCTCCTTCATCTAAATCTAATCCAGCTTTCCTAATGATATGTTCTGCATACAGATTGAAGAGGTGGGGAGATCAAATACATCCTTGTCTAACACCTTTGCCAATTGGAAACCATTCTGTTTCTCCATATTCTGTCCTAACCATGGCCTCTTGTCCAGAGTACAGGTTGCACATCAAAACGATCAGATGTTGTGGCACACCCATTTCCTTTAAAACCAGCCATAGCTTTTCGTGATCCACACAGTCGAAAGCTTTGCTTTAATCTATGAAACACAAGCTGATTTTCTTCTGAAATTCTCTCTTTTGCTCCAGTAACCAATACAGATTTTCAATATGATCTCTAGTGTCTATTGCTTTTCTGAATTCAGCTTGAACATCTGACAGTTCTCGTTGCATATATGGTAGCAGTCTTTGTTGTAAGATTTTGAGCATCACTTGACTTGCATGAGAAATTAATGCGATTGTCCGATAGTTGCTGCAATCTTTTATGTCTCCTTCCTTGGGAATTGGAATTTAAATTGATCTTTTCCAGTCTGTGGGCCATTGTTTTGTTTTCCATATTTGTTGGCATATTCTTGTCAAGATTTTGATGGACTCCATTTCTGTGGATTGGAATACCTCTATTGCTTCCCCATCTGCTCCTGGTGCTTTGTTTCTCCCAATTGCTCTCAGTGCAGCTTTCACTTCACTTTCTAAAACTGTAGGTTCTTCTTCCAAATGTTCTTCTTGGAAGGAATCTGTAATCCTTTCATCTCTTCTGTATACTTCTTCAGTGTATTGTTCCCACCTTTTCTTTATTTTGTCCTGTTCAGTTAATATATTTGATGTTGACCATTCAGCATGCCTAACTGTGATTTAAATTTCCCTTTGATTTTTTGGATCTTGTGGAACAGATCTCTTTTTCTTCCTTTTTTGTTGTTCTCTTCTATTTCTTTACACTGGTTATTATAATAGTTTATCTTTGTCTCTACATGTGAGTCGATGGAACACTGCACTTTGACTTTTGATTCTGTTTCTGTCACCTTTTACTTTCGTTTATCATCTATCTTTGGCAATTTTAAGAGTTTCCTCAGTCATCCATCAAGATTTTTAATTTCTTTTGACTCCAGGAATAGTCTTTGCACATTCTTCCCTGATAATATCTCTAGTTTTTACCCATACATCTTCTGGTTTACATTCACTTGAACTTAGTAATGCAAATCTGTTCTTGACATGGTCTTTAAACTCTTCAGGAATATTGCTTAGATTGTATTTTGATGCTATGAATGTTCTGGTGTTTTTCTTCAGCTTTATCTTGATTTTCAATATTAACAATTCATGATCTGTACAACAGTCGGCTCCTGGTCTTGTTTCAGCAGAGAGAATAGAGCTTCTCCATCTTCTGCTTCCAATTATGCAATCTACATGATTTCTATACTGGCCATCTGGAGATGTCCATGTATACAATCGTCTATTTGGTAGCCTGAAACATGTGTTTGCAATGAACAAATTATTGTCTTCACAAAATTCCATGAGTCGTTCTCCTGCTTCAATTCGTGCTCCTAACCCAAATCTGCCAACAACATTTGATTCTGCTTTGTTTCCTACTTTTGCGTTCCAGTCACCTATGATTATCAGCACATCTTGTTTAGGTGTGTGATCAATTTCTTCCTGAACACTTGCATAAAAACTTTCAGTTTATTTCTCATCAGCATCTGTAGTTGGGGCAGAAACTTGAATGATGGTTAAGTTGATAGGTTTTCCCTGAAGTTTGATTGATATTATTCGACCAGACTTTGCATTATAGCTCCTGACTACCTTTGCTACATCTTGCCTCACTATTAAAGCAACTTTCTTCTGTTTTTCTCATCCCCCAAGTAAAACACTTTGTAATTTTTGGATTGAAAATGTCCTAATCCAGCCCACTGTAGTTCACTTACTCCCAGGACTGAAATGTTTAAATGTCTATTTCTTGTTTTACAATTTCAAGCTTACCTTGATCCATGCTTCTCACACTCAGTGTCCCTATTACATGCATTGAACAACTTTGGACTTTCCTTTTGCATCTATTCACGTCAACTGAACATCCTTTTGGCTTTAGTCCAACTGCATCATTATAAACAGTGCTACTCATACTTGTCCTCTGCTCCTCCCCAGTAGCTGATTGAGTGCCATCCGACCTGGAGGTCCCATCTTCCAACACTATATCTTTTTTCAATTTTGGATTGTCTCATCATAGGGTTTTCAAGGTAAGGGTTGGTCAGAAGTGGTTTACCATTGCCTTTTTCTGCACAGTACTAAACAGGGTTAGCAGTAGTCGCACTGCCGTAGTCTATGAAAGATTCTCTGCCAGTGTTACCTTCCATTACTGCTGCTGCCCAGTAGCTAACCTTCAAGGATTCCTCTGCCACCATAACCATTGGAACCGCCTGTTCTCTTCTGCAGATGTGGCCATTGATCCCTGAAGTGGGTGGATGAATATTTATATGGTGTCTCAGTGGTGACCATTCCATCTTGAGTAACTCTGCTAGGAGTTTAGTCTCTTGATAGAGCCTAGATCTTTTAGAGCAATGTTCCCAGCTTCGCTGACACACACAAATCCCCTGACCACATTAACATGTGCATCTAAAAGGGTGACTTCTAGGTACTGTAATGTATTTCAATTGGCGAGACAAGTGGCATTCCTGGCTCCCATTATATCCTATATGATCCTTCGGGCATCTCCCCGTGTTCCCGAAAGACATTCTTGTCCTTTGTTCTAGTACATCCCCCCACCTGCCTATAACACTAGAAAAGCAGTGAAGCTTTGGATAAGTCTTCTTGTTTGAATATTTCACCAGGCCTGATAACTGTGAAAAAGACCCGCCTCCTTTCAAAGTACTGCAAGAAAGAAATATGAGCTTTTGAAAAATAAAAAATGATAAAAGTTGAATGGTCTAATGTAAGATATAATGTAGATTGCTGTTCTCCTCGTTTCACAGGTTTCAAACACAAAGTCCTTTGGGCCAGACTAGATGTGATGGCATCCTCATGTCTGCTGGAAATCCTTCTCTAGTCCAGTGTTTCCTTCTTCATACCCCCTGGGTCTTGTCCAGACCCTGCTTCCTGAAACTTCCTCCCAAGGAATTACATTGTAACTCTGTTTTCCAGGCCATCTCTGAGACGCTTTCCTTCTTCTCTCTCTGGTGAAAATGGGTTTGGCGAAGGTGTGTGGATTCCTTGCAGCAAGCATCCTCTCCCTCATTCTGATGGTCGATTTCACTGCAGCCTGTGATCCTGCAAGACTTACGGAAAACCAGAAGGTTAACTGCTTGGGTAAACATAGTGAGGCTCTGTCCACAGCCAGAGTCAAATAATTGTCCTCTCCCATCTATGTCTAACAAGTCTGTGGGACGTTCCCATCTCTGCATTTAGCCCCCCTAACTACCTGTGAATCCTAATACTCCCTTTAGAAGAGAAAAATCCTGCCAGTCCCCATACTGTCTTCCTTAGTCACCATGAACTCTTCCCCAGGCTGCTTGTCTGTGGCAAAGAAACGCCTTAAGGGGGAACAGATATTGAAGTTTCTACACAAACTGGAAGAATTTATTTCATTTCTTTCCTGCTATCATGGGTCACAAACAGTTTGGGCACAGAAGAAGGCTGTAGAAAACATGGATTGGTGTTGCAGATCTGTATGAACACTCACCTAACCTTGCTCAGTTAGTAACACCTATTCACCTGCAGGCCTTTTACACTCAATTCATTACATAATTTTAAGTTTTTTGGTCGAATATGGAGATGAACTTCCAAACAGTATTTCAGAGGCAAGACATGCAGTTTCTAGCCTTCCTATGACCACGGTATATGATCACAGACTCAAATCCAGTGGAAGTTACAAGTTCCATACTTTTAATTAACCCTGAAAAGAGCTACCAGATTCCAGGGTCAGACACTGCATTCCAGCCACTACATTCTCCACTGGGCATTCTGCGTTCAACATCAATTGCTCAAGAATGTTAACAATAAGGCAAGTAACACCCATTCCTGACCTCTAAGGGCGAAAGCCCTTAGTAGGCCAGGAATGGGCTTTTCCAGCATCCAGGCCTCTTGCTCCAGTGCCCGAGCCACTTAACCCACCGTAAGTGGTCCCAGCACCGGCATAGAGGGCCGGAGGCTGGTCTCCAGCCACTGCTACGGCCACAGCATTCTGCTGGCATAAAGGCCCACTCCGGTGTCACAGAAGGCATTCCGGTATCCCGGGAGGCATTCCTGGGGCATTCCAGAGGGCAGAGCTGCCATGCCGTTTTGGCCTCGAACGCTGGCGGCTGGGATGGCGTTGCTGCACCTGCTTTTTAGCAGGCGCAGCCTCGCTGTTTGAAAATGGAAAAAAAAGCTTTTAAAAGGTTTTTTTCATCCTGCTGCCTGCAGGGAAGGGGTTAGGATGCGCCACAGCGGCACATTCTCCCCACCTTCCCCGCACGCCAGCAGCTCAGGAATGGGCTGTAAGTCCTCTTAGCAGAGTGACCTCATAATTCAAGCCCTTCACAACACATAGAACACTCCTGCATGACAGTCTAGAGACACAAAGTATAGAATAAATCTTATGGATTTAAAGTCAAGAACCAGGGAAGGAATTCAATCTGCAGATAGGGAAATCCCTAAGATCATTAACTGTCTCTTATCAGTGTAAAACATAGGATGTGACCTATATTCTCTTTTGTGCAGTACTCAAGGGCAGATTTGAGGCTGCCAAGGACTGGATATCTCACCTCAGAATCAACCACGTAAGCATCTCCTCCTCCTGCACCTTGTGGAGAGTCTCCCTTTTGCCAATGTCATTTCCTACATTCCCATCAATGCTGACAGAAAGCACGAAGAGGCAGAAATCCCTTCTTAGTCAGTTGACCTGTTAAGATTCTCTGATCTTCTCTCTTTCTTTTCCTGACAGAAACAGCCTTTGCTGAGAATTGAGTTGCCTGGAGCTCCCCAGGAGACAGGGCTATCTAGCACTCCTCATACGATAACCCCTGACAGGACCAGGAAAGGCAGGATGCAGAAGACATAACCGTCTCCTATGGTTCCTCTCAAGGTGCCATGAATGCAAAAAGGAGCTGTACACAACAAAGGCACTGTGGCCATTAATGTATGCCTGTTTCCTTGCCGTCACCCCGCTGACTACTTCAAGACTTTACTTTGATTATACGTGCTTTTTCTTGCTGTGAAAGGGTGCCTAGGTCTCCCTGTTCGTTTCCACGTGTTTTGCCTGTGTTTTTTGAATTCGTGTTTAGCCAGCATCCAGAAAACCCAATGAAATGTGCAAAGAGTGTGAGGCAACCTCTAACTGTCGGAAAATGCATGCATAATCAAAGGGGGAAAAAACCAAGTAGTTGGCGGGGTGACTCCGAGGAAAGAGGCATGCATTAATGGCCTGTTTTTGAAATCTGAAAGGGGAGAAAAAGCACCTGGTCCAGATCTTCTGAGAAGAGAGCACTCCTTAAGCCTAACAGCCAATTAATTGACTGATATTTGCAAACCATAGAAATATGCAAAAAAAAAAAAACCGACCTGTTTTCTAAAGG
This sequence comes from Euleptes europaea, assembly GCF_029931775.1. NCBI lineage: Eukaryota > Metazoa > Chordata > Lepidosauria > Squamata > Sphaerodactylidae > Euleptes > Euleptes europaea. Next base: position 174,767,075 of record NC_079312.1, on the reverse strand, counting down.
AAAACAACTCGGGACAACTGCATCAGTGGCTTTTTCTCTGAACACCAGGGTTGTTTATGCAAGGGTACACTCATGTTCTCCCCTGGTCTATTTTGGTTGTTCCTTGGAGTTATGCATGAGTTCTCCCTCCATTAGAGATGACCTCGCTGCCAGCCCTCACAAATCCCGGGACTTCCCATTCCTCTGTTAACCTGATTCTTCCCACTCCCCTGAGCTCAGCCCAGGTGCAATCCCGGTGCATAAGTCAAAGCGCGGGACACGCAAGCTTGGTTTCTTTCACAGCAAATTACAAAGAAGTGTAAAGAGGTGGGGATTCAAATGCTTTCTGCTTCCTCAAAGCTCTTTCTCAGCAGAAGAAAGCCTTCTTAAAACCAAGAGTTGGATTTGTCCCCACCCCCTTTCAGATTGCTTCTTTTTGTTGTTGTTGTTGTTGTTCTTAAAATGCTTTTTGTTGTTGTTGCAGCAATTGGGTTTGGGGGAATTTTCTCTCACAGTAAGCACAACAAAGTAAATCAATTACAAAGCAGCATTTCAAGGGGCAGGGACTTGATTTGAGCTTGGAGACTGCTGGTGCATAGTTCCCCAACAGGAAGGTTGGGTCCAGCAAGCAACAAACCTCAGGTAAAACTCCCATGTATAAACGACCCAGGTCAGACAAACAGCCTGCAAATTATATACCTTGACTTGCATTTTGCTATGCCGCAGAATAAACTGGACGGCCTCAATAAGTATCCATTCTCAACTTTCCTAGGTATGCATTTTTCCAAAATATTATTTAAATTCCTAAAGCTCACAACTGCTCAACTTTTCCCATTTCTCTTCAAAACAACGATCTGATTGTTGGCCATTATAATTCCCATTTGCAATAGATACGGAAAACTGAGGTAGGAAGATACTGATCCAGTCAGTAAACTTAATACAGAATTGAGATTTCAACAGACAACCTCCAAGTCCATATACCTCAGTAAGTCACAAAGAGTTAGCAGGCAGCAGTAATGATTGCCATTTGGAATGGCCAGCCCCCCATGACAGAAAAAGGCCCTGATTGTCTCCATATATTGGCTCCCCTTCCTGATCACTGAAAACTACCTTCTCTCTGCAGGTGTTCAAGGGACCCAGTGATATGAAGAATAAGAAGATCAAAGTATGCTCTTTTATGCGATGCCATACCTCACCCCCTAGGGCTGGAAAAGAATATTTTGTTATAGGTATGGAAAACCTACAGAAAACGAAGACCTGAGGCAATTGAAACTCATGCAGCTTTTTTTTTAAACTTATCTCTAAAGAAGAGGTGCAACAGATAATTACCTCGTAGATAGTCAAACCCTCGATGTTTTGGGAGGGCACCAGGTTTGGTATTCCAACCTTAAACTGACCCTTTTAGACGGACAACAATCAGCCCCCCAGAGCCAGAACAAAGCCTGTGTGGATTCTGTCAGGAACTACAGTAAGGACTGCATGGAGTTCTCGTTGCCGCAATTCAAGAAGGCTATCTGGGAACTGCTAGGAGTGGACCTACCAAGAAGGCCTAAACCACAAAGCCTATAAAGAAAGACTGAAGGAACTCGAAATGTATACCATAATGAAATGATCACAAAGGGAACAAAGGAAGAGGAGAAAAGGCAGTTCACTTACCTCTGAGGTGCCCCAGCATCCAGAGACAGATCCTTCGGGGGATGCAATGACTCCATAACCATCAGATGAATGGAACCTCCCACTACACAGGGGTTCTATCTGCCCCACCCACCATGTCGATGGGCCTTGCATAAGTTCCATGTAGTATACAACAGACCCCAATTCCTAAGAACAACCAAGCCATTCTTTTCAGTCACAATTACAAGCCAATAAAAACCTACAAAAGCAATGCATATAAAAAACAAACACCAGAAATCCAGAAAAGCAAGAACCAGCCGTTAATTCAAGTAAAACCCTTAGAAATGGCTGGAATCTTAGGAATCCTGATGGAGAAGGAATAATATTTCCATAACATCTGCAGGGAATGAGTCTTGAGTAACCTGTACACCTCTTTGCTCCTATCACGGTTAGAAAAACTATAATCCACTTTGTGTCTCCTTCAAAAAGCTGAACTATAAATAAAGTAATACAGAAAGACTAAATGCAGAACAAATTCTGCAACAGCCGATTCATGACTTCTGAGGATGAAAGTCCTCAGGAGGACAGGAAGGGGCTGCACCAGCATTCGGACCCCCTGTGCCGGCGTTGGCATTATTTGCCCTGGCATGATGGGCCCAACACCGGCGTGCATACCCAAAAGCCGGTTTCTGGGCTGCAGCAACACCACCCTGGGACGCCGGTGAAGCCTTCGCCGGCATCCCACCAGTGTAAAGGCCCACAGTGGCGTTCCAGGGGGCGTGGCACTGTCCCAGGGGCGTTCCTGGGGCATGCTGGGGGCAAAGCCGCCTGTAGGCAGCCTCCTATCCCCTTTCACACCTGCTATGCTGGTGGAGAGAAGAGCGAGGCACAGCCTCGTTGTTCACAATTGGACAAAAAGCTGCATTTTAAAACAATTTTAAAACAAAAAAGCCTTTAAAAGGCTTTTCAAGCTTTGGGAGGGCGGGGGACTGCATAGGAGGTGCTGTGGCGGTGCCTCCGCCACACCGTCCCTGCCCGCTGAAAGCTAAGGAATGGGCTGTAAGATGATATGTATGTGTGTGTGTATACTCTGTCTCTTCTTGGTATTTACCTGGGCACAGAACTGGTATTGCCTAGGTGCAGAAACCTTAGTGCTTTTGAACCAGATTACTATTAGTATTAGCAAAGAGGGGTGCTGTCACTGGCCTAAGACAGCGGACAAGAAACAGAGAATGAAACATTTAATTTTTTCCCCAGCCCCAACAATTTTTGTTTCTGTCTCTCTTTTCTAACAGGGGCAATGGTCAATGGTAAAGGATTAAACATACCATGTCATTACTTTTATGAGGTGCACCCAGAAACAAAACCCTTCTCACCTGAAGAGAAAGCATACTTAGACAAGATTACCAAAGAGCGCTGCAACTGAATGGTAAGTGACTAATCACCAGGAGATGGTTATATGTCACAGGCAGCCCATTCCTGAGGTGGGGGGCTGAAAGTGGTCTGGAGGTGGTAAGATCCCACCGCCAGCATAAGTAGTGGTGGGGGTAGTTCCTTCTGTGCCTAGGCACCACAGAGCTGCACGCCGCTTCTCCGATTCCACAGTCTCTCCGGGACCTAAATCCCGGAAGAGAACTGTGGTGCCGGTGTGTGTGGGGGTGTGTGTTCCTGGGGGCGGAGCTGATGGTAGTCAGCTTCCAAAGCCCCATCCAGCCCTGCATCACACACACCCCAGCAACAGCGTTCCTGCGCCAGGTTTTTCCTGGCATAGCATTGCAGTTTTCAAGGGGGCGTTCCCCCCCATTTTTTAATTTGTTTGAAGGGGTTTTTAAGCCTTGCAGCGGCTGGGAAATGTCTTTGGAGGTGCCGAGGTGGCGGCGCCTTGGCCATGCCGTCCCCGGACACTGCAAGGCTCAGGAATGAGTTGAGGAGCCAGCAGCAGTCCTATGAGCTCAGGCGCTTGCAGGGAGCATTGCTGAGAGGCAGGGATCAGGAAGAAGATTCTTGTCACCCAAATGTTCTGTGCAGCTTGAATGCAGAGGCCAAGCATCATCCAGCAGCTTAAGACATGGGGAGCAACGCAATAATTACAATGAACAGAAGGATGAGGGGCTGTGGCTCAGTGGTAGAGCATCTGCTTGGCATGCAGAAGGTCCCAGGATCAAACTCTGATATCTCCAGGTGAAGGGACTAGGCAAGTAGGTGATGTGAAAGACTGCAGCCAGAGACCATGGAGAGCCGTTGCTGGTCTGAGTACACAATACTGACTTTGATGGACTGATGTTCTGATTCAGTATAAGGCAGCTTCATGTATTCATGAAAGGAGAGAGGGGGTATGGGATGTAAACTTAACCACTGCTGCAAGGAGGAGACTGATCAGGGAAAGTATCTTGCAGGAGGACCCAGTCATAGGGCCCTAACAGAGGCCATATATCGATTTCAGCAAGGACAATGCATGGCAAACTGGCTTATACCCACAAACTAACACCCCTGTAAGCCAAACAAAGGCAAAGAATTATTTACCATATCTACTCCCCTGTGCTTAATGGGAACAGGGGACCTGGCAAAGCCCTTCACTTATTCCACACCACCGTTTCCCAGCTTCTTGGAGCAAGCAGCCAGTGAGGTGCAACTCAAGCAATGCTTTTCTTGCTGTTTATACACTGGTGGTGAAAGCAGCACGGAGATGCTGTTGGCTTAAGTCATGGGGCGGAAATTGGCAAAGGTGAACAAGGAGGGAGTTGGAGAGTCCAAGATACTGGAGAAGGTGAGTACCTCCAGTGAAGGGAAGTTCTTAGGGGTCAGACTGAGCCTCTGGCCTGCCAGTTGCTTATCCCTAGTTTAAGGAAAGGCAGAGCCAGGGTATCAGCAGACAGAAGGATGGAGAATAGAGAGCAGCAGGAGGAATCTCAATTTTTGTGTCCTCATATCTCTTTTGTTCTCTTCCCAACAGGTCCTGCCCTGGCCTTCCAAGCCCTGCTCAGTCACTTCTGATTTTCAGTGCTGGTGTCTAGAGACAGGGTTCTCCCTGGCTGAAAGTCTGGCTGGCCATTCCAGTCGAGCCCCCACAACGTCTGCGCCTGGGAATCAACCAAGGGCCTGGATACCTTTGCAGGGCTCTCGAGGCAGTGACCTCTCCATTTCTTTCTGGGCCCCTTCTGTTAAAATAAAAGCCATTTTATCTTCCTCTTCTTCCTTGTCCAAAAGTATATGTGGATTACAATGGTTCAGCAGCAGTGAACATCAAACAGACCTTCTCTGGTGAACATATGGTTAGAATTTCATGAATGCTCCATGGACACACACAGTACAATTCTAACTGTATTTTACAGGAGGGGCTATGGTTCAGTGGTAGAGTATCTGCTTGGCATGCACAAGGCCATTTTATCTTCCTCTTCTCCCTTGTCCAAAAGTATATGTGGATTACAATGATTCAGCAGCAGTGAACATCAAACAGACCTTCTCTGGTGAACATATAGATCATTTATGCATGGGAGTTTTACCTGAGTTTGTTGCTGGCTGGACCCACACTTTCCAGTTGGGAATCTCTGCACCAGCAGTCTCCAAACTCAAATCAACTCCCACCCCTTTAAATACTGCTTTGTAATTGGCTTACTTCGCAGTGCTCACTGTGAGAGAAGATTCCACCCCCAAAAAACCCAATTTCTGAATAAACAAGCATTTTAACAACTAAAAACGAAGTAATCTGAAAGAATGGGGGGGGGGGGAGAAATCCAAGCCTCAGTTTTAAAAAGTCTTTCTTCTGCTCAGAAAGAGCTCCCAAAAAGCAGGAAGCATTTCAATCCCCACCTCTTTACATGCTGCTTTGTGATTGGCTGTGAGAGAAACCCAGCTTCCGTTTCCCCTGCTTTGTCTTTTGCATGGAGATTTCAGCTGGGCCGAGCTCAGGGGAGAGGGAAGAGCTGGGTTAACAGAGGAATGGGAAGACCCGGACATTGCAAAGGTTGGCAGCGAGGTCATTTCTAATGGACGGAAAACTCATGCCGAACTCCAAGGAAGAACCGACTCAGATGGGGTGAATGTGAGTCCAAGTACCCATGCATAAATGACCATAGTTAGAATCTCATGAATGCTCCACGGACACACACACAGTTCTCCATGTTTTTAGGCACCCATACTGCTCTACCACCACTTGTCATGAATGACCTACCCAATCCTTTTAATTCCCTTTTTTGTGAGGAGTGTGAGTGTGACATCTACCGCAGTGTATCACACACCATGGTTATTTATGCTTCCAAGCCCCACTTGGAAGCACCAAGGGTCTGATTCAGTATAAGGCAGCTTCATGTGTTCATGTGTTTAACCATTGCCCCGTCATTTACAGTACATATGCATACATGCAGTCAAGGCAAATTGGCTCTTCTAGTCAAATTCTGGGAAACTGGTTGTATGGCCTTCCTTTAGTTTCAAAGAAAATATGAACAGACACGATGCTATGACAAACAACCATTCAGGATTCCTGGGCCTTTACAATAGCATACTACCGCCTCCTTGACCTAGGCTATTTGTTGATTTAGTGGAGTCTTATATTCTGACCAATTGCAAGGAAAGACCCAGAATCCCCTTGCTCAGTCATAAGACAGGTCTACAGTGGTTACAGCCATTCGGTTACAGCCCCTGACCTATCAACTTGCAACTGGAAGAAAGCAACTACATGTTCTGTGGGGAAATGTGAAGGAAGGCTTGTGCCATTGCCAGGGTCAAGCCAGCACTGGGGGTAGGTGCATAAGCACCAGGTAGGGTTCCCAACCTCCAGGTACTAGCTGGAGATCTGCTGCTATTACAGCTGATCTCCAGCCAATAGAGATCAGTTCTCCTGGAGAAAATGGCCGCTTTGGCAATTGGACACTATGGCATTGAAATCCCTCCTTCCCCCAAACCCCACCTTTCTCAGGCTCCGCCCCCAAAAACTTCCGCCCATGGCAAAGGGGCCTGGCAACCCTAGCACCAAGTAAGAATTTGTTACAACACATTTCTAGAGCTTGTCACGCACCAAGCTGAACGCACATCCTTCGTGTACCGTGGCCTGCAAATTACCTGCCACCCTCCTCTATTTTGCATCGACAGGCTTGCAGCAAAAATTGAAACTACACTAAGCTCCTGACAGACTTCCATGTACAGCTGTTAGACAAGAGGAGAAGACTGAGAGGGGGTATGATAACCATCTTCAAGTACTTGAAGGGCTGTCATATAGAGGATGGTGCTGAGTTGTTTTCTGTTGCCCCGGAGGGTCAGACCAGAACCAACTGGTTGAAATTAAATCAAAAGAGTTTCCGTCTAGACATCAGGAAGAATTTTCTAACAGTTAGAGCGGTTCCTCAGTGGAACAGGCTTCCTCGGGAGGTGGTGGGCTCTCCTTCCCTGGAGGTTTTTAAGAGGAGGTTACATGGCCATCTGTCAGCAATGCTGCTTCTGTGACCTTAGGCAGATCATGAGAGGGAGGGCATCTTGGCCATCTTCTAGTCACTGGGGCTGTGGGGGGGGGAAGGTAGATGTGAGTTTCCTGCATTGTGCAGGGGCTTGGACTAGATGACACTGGTGGTCCCTTCCAACTCTATATTCTATGATTCTATGATTGTTTGGCCTGCTGACTCACAGAGTTTGCACACATGTGCTTTAGCTGAGCATCACACACTGAGCCCTTTTTAATGAGGCTTCACTGGTATCGCAATGGCCTTGCCTAGTGCTCGCTTCGGCAGCACATATACTAAAATTGGAATGATACAGAGAAGCTTAGCACCAATGGCCTTGCCTTTTCCGCCTGTCAGAGGTCGCCTCGCTCTCCCCGTGAGTTTTGCCCATGTTTTCCAGATGCTGTTTTAGCCAGAATCTGGAAAATGCGGGCAAAACACGCAGAGAGAGAGAGAGAGAGGCAACCTCTGACGGGCAGAAAAGGCATGCATAATCAAAAGGAAGCAGTCGGTGGGGGTGACCGTGGGGAAACATCCTTGCATAAAAGGCCAGTGTATTCTGCCTGTGTATACTGCTAAGCTTTAGACAGATCTCTTAATGGTGGTTTATGCATGGATGCTTTCACTCATGTTCGCCCCCGGTCTGTCTTAGTTGTTCTTTGGAGTTATGCATGAGTTTTCCGTCCATTAGAGATGACCTCGCTTCCAGCCCTCACAAATCCCAGGACTTCCCATTCCTCTGTTAACCCGATTCTTCCCTCTCCCCTGAGCTCAGCCTGCTTGAAATCCCCATGCATAAGGTAAAGTGTGAGACACAGAAGCTTGCTTTCTCTCACAGCCAATTACAAAGCAGGGTATAAAGTGGCGGGGATTCAAATGCTTCCTGCTTCCTCAGAGTTCTTTCTGAACAAAAGAAAGGCTTTTAAAAAATGAGGTTTGGATTCCCTCCCCTTTCAGATTGCTGTTTTTTGTTCTTAAAATGCTTTTTAATGCTGCCATTGGGTTTGTGGGGAGGGCTTTTCTCTCAGTAAGCACTACAAAGTAAGCCAATCACCAAGCAGCATTTCAAGGGGTGGGGACTTGATTTGAGCTTGGAGACTGCTGGTGCAACAAGGTGTGGGATCAGCGAGCAACGAACCTCAGGTAAAACTCCCATGCATAAACAACCAAAGATTATGGTGCCACTGTTTGGGCACTCCAGCAATTTATCCAGCTACCCCTTCAAAATAACTACAATATGATGGATGGGAGACAGAGGAACAACTGTTTGACAGATACAGAAATTTACTGCCCCAAAAGCAGTTGCCCAGGCTTGAAAGAGTCCCATTCAGGCTGGACAGACTTGCTTTTACAACCAGCAGAGAAAACGTGCCATCTCTTTGGTATGTTAACATGATGATATATTCATCGGTTCTTGTAGGTTATCTGGGCTGTGTGACCGTGGTCTTGGTTTTTTCTTTCCTGACGTTGTAGGATAACCTACAAGAACTGATGAACTCTGACCATGAAAGCTTTCGCCAATATTATGATGATATATTATTGGGCAAATTGGTTCCTCATTTTAAACATGTGGTAGAAAGTGCTGTCAAGTCACAGATGACTTATGGCAACCCTGTAGGGTTTTCAAGGCAAGAGACATTTGGAGGTGGTTTGTCATTGCCTGCCTCTGCACAGGCTGAGAGAGTTCTGAGAGAACTGTGACTAGCCCAAGGTCACCCAGCAGGCTTCATGTGGAGGAGTGGGGAATCTAACCCAGTTCTCCAGATTAGAATCCGCCACTCTTCATTCATTCATTCATAAACCTTTAATGGCATATAAAATCCGCCACTCTTAAACACTACAACGTGCTGGGGGTACCTGAAAAGGAGCTGTCCCCTTGTGAGTATATGGGGGTGTGACCATGTCTGTGTGACTGCAGGGAAAGGGCACATGAAGCAGAATGACCACTATCCATGATATGCATGCACCCATTGGCCAACCTCCAGCAGCCTCAGCTATCTAGGGAGGAGGTGAGCTCCCTCTCACTGGCAGTCTTTAAGCAGAGGCTGGACAAGCACTTGTCAGGGATGATCTAGGCTGATCCTTCATTAAGCAGGGAGTTGGACTAGATGGCCTGTATGGCGCCTTTCAGTTCTATGATTCTATGAACACTATGAAGTGGAGCATGTCCAGCAGATGCTCAGGAACTGCAGGTCTCACTTAACTTAGTAACCTTTCCCCATGTTTGGCAGACTCCTGTTTGATACCATAAAGATTTTCAAGCCTCTTGGAAGTTGCTGCCGCTGAGGCCGGTTTCTTCCAAATCGGAACAGTGAGAAATATTGTCGAAGGCTTTCACGGTCAGAGTTCATTGGTTCTTGTAGGTTATCCGGGCTGTGTAACCGTGGTCTTAGTATTTTCTTTCCTGACGTTTCGCCAGCAGCTGTGGCAGGCATCTTCAGCAGCTGTGGCAGGCAGAAGTGTTACTCCTCTGAAGATGCCTGCCACATCTGCTGGCGAAATGTCAGGAAAGAAAATACCAAGACCACGGTTACACAGCTCGGATAACCTACAAGAACCAACGGAACAGTGAGGTCTGACAGACCTTCCAGCAAGGGGAAGGATACAAAGGTAGGGGCATCAGGGTATAAACGGCTGAGAATTTTATATTGAGGTCTGTCTTGGGAGGTTGAGACTTCCAAATCCAAAGCCTGGACGATGAGCAGCATTTGTTCAACATGTCGCTTGGCACCCTCAAAAGTGGGATTAGCCCCTGTATCTGTCAGCTTCTCATCAGGGCAGATCTCATATCTACACTCAGAACCCTCCAGGGAGGGGTCAGCCTCATCTTTCCCCTGGTCGGAACCGAGTGGAACTGATGGAACCAATGGGGATGGAACGGGCGGTCTGGAACCAAAGGAGGTGTTAGGAGCCACACCAGCCTGCGAGACTGCCTGTGCAGGACGGGGGGCAAATATCCAGAGGTTGGGGCAGCTGATCCAAAGGAGCATTCCAAAGTCCCACCAAACAGGGGTTGGAGGGTAAGAAAGGTTATTTTCTGCCTTTGTTTCTGGCAGTGCTGTGTAGCAGCAACAGAATCTCACGCGGGGAGCTGGGGAGGAAGCCCTTACATTCCCACACTACTTTGCTTCCGTTCTGAAACAATAAGCTTCCCCTAAATCATTTTTCAACCTTGGTGACTGCAGCCCTCCCTCCTTCCACACACTGTTTAATCTGAATTCATCAAGCAGTGAACCTTTGGATGGCTGTCTCTGGACTGGAAAACATAGGCTGTACCTGTTACGCTCCTTTGGCAGTCAGGACAGGAAAACATTGGGGGAGGGGAGGCAAGCAGGAAATGGTGTAAGCTTATATACCCACAGAACAGGACCAGAACTGCATCCTAAGCTGGAAAGAGACACCTAGAGAATAACAGAACAAGGTGAGCACCCCCCCCATCTTCATAGGACTCACTCTATATGTTTCCTACATGGGGGGCAATCGCCTCTCTAGTCCTCACCGCATTCTCTTGGCCTAAACCTGCACCTCCTCTTCTTATTCAACCCCCTTCCTTCCGGCTGCTGAAACATCTGAATCTCCGTGGTAGCCAAATATTCAAGCCTGACATATTATCCTTCTGTCTCCTTTGACTCAGGCTCCCTCAGATCCGTAACAGCCTTTTCCTTCCTACCTGCTGTCCCTGAGCTGTGTGAGCCAGGGAATGTCTAGTATCAATGAGATGCCCTGCCTGCAGGGTGAGGACTCCATGGTCCTCTCCCCTTCACTCCTGTCTTCATCCAACCCCCACATTTGATCCTGCCAATCTGCTCATTCCATGCGTCCCAGATACAAAGAGCTTTGGGCCAAACTACACATGACATGGTCCTCATGCCCACTAGAAATCATCCCCTAGTCCAGTCTTCATACCCCTGGGTCTTGTTCAGACCCTGTTTTCTGAAACTTTCTCCCTGGGAATCATATTGTAACTCCACCTTCCAGGTCACCTCTGAGATACTTCCCTCCTCTTCTTCTGTGAAGATGGACTTGCCTAAGGTGCACAGAGAGGGGAGGGGAGAGGGAAGGTGAAATGGAAGGGGACAGACTTTGCAGTGGGTGTTGCCAACAGAGGGGCAGAGAAACGAATAGCGTCTCCAACTTGTCTGCACCCCGTCATATAAGTGTTTGTTGAAAGCACAGACATTAAACGCTTGAAAGTCATTTCCAAGTCCAAACGGAAGGAAAGCAGTGCAAACACACAAAGATAAGGCATTTCATTAAATTAATTAGTGCAGAAACGACCTTAATGCCAGCTTGCAATGGGGGAAGTCTGTAAGATGGCAATGAGAAACTGCAGCAGATCTGAGAGGTGGGGAAATGGAATAGGGGTTGAGTCTGGATATGATTTCATTCCACAGCATTCTTTGCCCAGCAAAATGAATATTCAAAGCACAGAAAGGAAGAGAAAATTCATTAATATCCCTTTTTAAAGGTATCCAGCCTTGTGCTCTCTGATTTATTTTGCCTGATGAAGAGTTCCATCATAAAATCAGGGAATGGCGCCTTAAGAGGTACCCTAAGAGATGCCTTAGGCAGTTAATATTTCTGGCTTCGATCCAATGAAAATGTTCTGTGCATGTTAGATAGAGGAAGTGCGCTCGATGGCAGAGGCTAAAATTCTGTTTGTGCAAGGGCTCATTAAAAAAGCATTGATCTGGAGCAAATTGAAGATATACGGAAGAAGCACTAGCAGTACTATCTAGTGTACATGGAACTCATTCAAAGATCCAGTCCTTCTTCCAAGTCACTTTTCTTGAACCAAGTAATAGAAAGCATTCCACCAAATCCTTCTCTGAAGGTGGCCTATTTCTGCTCTTGCTACATTCATGCCCTTCTCCCCATCGTTCTGCATTCATAAGGCAATAAATGCTTGAAGCTGGCATGGATGGTTATGAGCTGGTGACCACAGATTGCATCAGCCATGCACCTTTGGCAGTGGGTACAGGAAAAGTGGGGAGAGCCAAGAGGAAATGGGGAGAGCTTCATATACCGGCCAATGGACCAGGAACTGTAGCCTGAACTGCTGAGGAACAACAAGAGAGCAAAAGAACAAGGTGAGCAAACACAACCCAAACTCTTCTTCTGCTGGTTCTTGTAGGTTATCCAGGCTGTGTAACCGTGGTCTTGGAATTTTCTTTCCTGACGTTTCGCCAGCAACTGTGGCAGGCATCTTCAGAGGATTAACACTGAAGGACAGTGTCTCTCAGTGTCAAGTGTGTAGGAAGAGTAATATATAGTCAGAAAGGGGTTGGGTTTGAGCTGAGTACTGTCCGCAAAAGTAATGTGCTAATCATTGTCCTGTAAGTATCAAGATAATGTGCTAATGAGGGTATGGTATGTTAATATGGAACCATTGTATCCTGAAGTGATCTGTTAATGTGTGTAATCCAAGGCTAATCTGCATGGCTATTGTTGACTGTTGCCTTTGTTAGTCTTCTGCTATTTTCTAGACCCCATCCTCACTCCTATTTGCTGTACTTAGGCAAGACTCCTTTCTGCCCCTATCCCCATCAGGAGTTTCAACCAGTGAAATTCTGAGGGGTTCTTACAAGATCTTCTCTTCTTCTCCAAGGTCTTCCTTCTTCCAGTTTTTCTATGCTGCCAAAGAAACACTTGAAATTCCTCTATGGCAAATCTTCAATCCTGTCCTATCATCCATCGGTCTGCTTTTCCTCAAGCTCTCTCTAGTCCGACTAAGGCTTTCCTCTTACAACCCACTGTCCTGGGCTGAACCATCCCGAGAGATTCTTGTATGAATACCATGCCCTAATCGCTCCCAGGGCTTCAGGTCCTGTGGTCATCTCTTCCAGCCCTTGTTTTTCATCCTGCCCCATATCCCCATTCCACATGACCCACATATAAAGATTTTTCTTTATCCCCGATGGAGGACTATGTTCCCAGTGTCTCCTCACTATGTTCCCAGTGTCTTTGGATCATCTTCAGCCCCTGCCTCTCACCTGGAAACAGTGTCTCTATCAATGGGGTAAAACTTTTTAACTCAAAAAGATGGAAGGCCAATGTACCATAATCCAGACTAGTATAATGTGCTACAAGTCCAAAAGAAGACTCTTTCAAATAAAACAAAGCAAAAAAAAAAGTTCAATTTTAATGTATTTCTATATTTTTTTTCTGTTAACCTCACACAAGGAAATGGAGTGGCGGATGCTAATCTGGTGAACCAGGTTGGTTTCCCCACTCCTACAAATTAAGCTAGCTGGATGACCTTGGGTTAGTCAAACTCTCTCAGCCCCACCTACCTCACAGGATGTCTGATGTGGGGAGGGGAAGGGAAGGCAATTGGAAGTCGGTTTGATTCTTCCTTAAGTGCTAGAGAAAGTCGGCATATAAAAATCAACTCTTCTTCTTCTTCTAACTGAGACCTGAATATAATATCAACTGGGTCGGCCTGATCTGCCAGGTGGACCCTGCATTTTACGCATATCTGCCCTCCAGGTCACGTCTGAGATACCCCTCTTTTTTGAGAAAATGGGCTCTGCTCGGGTATATGGATTCCTGGCAGCACGTTTCCTCATCCTCACTCTGCTGGCAGATTCCACTGCAGCCTGCCACTGTGGCAACCTCTCTCCCACAGACCTCCAGACTATATACTGCACATCTGATGTTGGTGAGTCTCTGGTCACTGACAGACTCTGTTAACTGCCCTTCTTTTATTTAGACTGCTATGGTTCTCCCTGCTGGTTCTTGCGCATAGACACCTCCAGCACTCTAAAGCCTGATACTTCTCTCACACGGGAGTAGCGATAGGGAGCACAAAGAGATACTGCAGGAACAGAGAAGCGGGGAGAAGAAAGACAGCAGGGGCAGGAGGGAAGATGTTGAAATCAGGGGCAGTAAAGGGTGGCGGGGAAGCACAAGTAGGCAGGCAAGATAATGGGGCCTGAACAGTAGGGGGGAGACCTGGAAGAGAGGCAAGAAGAACTAAGCACAGGAAAAGGGATGGAGAAACCACACACACACTTTGAGTCATTTCTCCATCCAAAAACCTTCTTTCACCACTGACATGAGACAAGGCAATCCCCTCTTCAAGAAAGGAATGGTATGACTCCTCTCCCGCTTAGTTGGCCAGAATATCCTGCAATATCAGTAATCACTGTTGGTACTATAACAAATCTCATGCCGTTTTTAGTAAAATTAAATTGAGCTGTCAAGTCCCAGCTGACTTATAGTGACCCCGTAGGGTTTTCAAGGCAAGGGACATTCAGAGGTGGTTTGCCATTGCCTGCCTCCGTGTCATGACTCTGGTATTCCTTGGAGGTAGCCCATCCAAATACTAACCAGGGCTAACCCTGCTTAGCTTCTGAGATTTGACAAGATCAGGCTATGCTGGAGCTATCCAGGTCAGGGCGATTTTATTCCTATGTGATAGAAATGCATTAGGGCCATAAAAATTTGGAAAATGGTACTTATAATGCTTTCAAAAGGAATTGCACATAATATTGAAGGCACACCAGAACAGGGTTTGTTCAACTATGAAACTGCCATCCCAAAGAAGTTGCATGTAATAGCGATGTATGTTGTTACGGCAGCTACAGTGTCAGTAACACTAGCTTAGATTAGATTCCAGCAGCACCTCAGAAACCAACATGATTTAATGCCAAGGCTCAATAAAAACTCCCCAAAACTAAAGTTGTAAACCTTTGAAGTGTGAGTTTCTGTCCAAGGAAATGGAACAAATATGATTGAAACATAGTGCCTGTCTGCAGACACTGCATAGTGCGTGACATGCTCAGGGTGGTAGTTGGAAGCTTGCAGAAATGAATAGTGATCAGTGGGTTCTTCCACTGGTGCTTGCCCATCCGTTGCATAGCTGCCTAGTCATGGATCTCTTGTGTGGACTGGTCCAGGGTCAGGTTGAAGGTGGAGTGAAATCTGTTAAACCCCTGCTGGAATCTCTCAAGTGTTTCCTTCCTGTCCGTCCAGATGATGAAAATGTTACTGATAAATCACAGGAAAGGTGTTAGTCAGTAGGTGGTGAGGAAGGGCTGGTCCAAGTCAGCCATAAATGTTTGCGTACTGTGAGGTCATAGGGGGCCCCATAGTAATGTCATTATGCTGAAGGTTCAATCTATTTCCAAATCTGAAGAAATAATCAGAGAGGACGAGGCGGCAGTGCTTGGCAGCAGGGCGTGCTATAGTCCTACCAGGGAGAATGTTTCCAGTGGCTTATACAGCCTCTTTGTGAGACTTGTCAACATATATAACTTCAACATCCATAGTGGGCAAGGAGTGATTTTCTCTGGGAGACTGACTGAGGATTTCCTCAGGAAATCATCTGTATCTCAGAAATAGCTGAGGGTGCTGATGGCATGGGACTTGAAGACAGAGCAATCGTCTACAGCAATCGTGCCAAAGTCTGAAATGTATCCCTGTGTGGAACATGAGAACTATCCTTGATGTCTAAGTGCAGTCATGTACTACTGAAGCTGAAACTGATGAACACTGTTGGGGACTGATGAAGAACTTTTACTGAAGAATCTTGAAACGACCGTATCCCCCTTTTCATCTGAAATATATATTACTTCAGCATCACCTATGAAGAAACATTTTGGACTTTGAGATGAATTTGTATATGTATAGGATTCGTTGTACAGATTGCTCATCACTTTGTGACATGTTGAGATTTGGTAGCTTTTCAATAGACTATTTTGCACCCTGAACTAGTATTGTGTCACTCTTGTACCCATTTTCTAACAACGTCTGAAACAATGGCTGACGTTCCTGAGGTGCGTCCATATGGATTTGTACCGGTGCATTCGTAGGCCTCACTTAATTTTAATAATACTGGAGAGCAGAACATAAGCTATAACCCACGATGTCTTTTTGCAGTGGTCAGGGGAAAATTTGTGGATGCCAAGATAGGAGATCCTGAGTGGTACTGGGCGCGCTACGACTTCGTACCCACCGAGGTAAGTTCTTTTCCCTGCGGGAGCAAGCTAGAAGTTTCCCTTATCCCCAAACAGCACTTGCTACAGTGACAGTTAAGTAGAGTGATGATGGGTCGATGAAGAGGTAGAATTCCGTCTCAGAAAGGATGCTAGGATCTCCGCACTGACGTTCCTTCCTCCCCAAATTTAGCATTTGCAAAGTATGCATCAGTAAGAAGCTTCCCGAAAAGCTGTCTTCCATGTAACGCTCAGTATTGGGATGGAACTATTTAGCACAAACCATACAGGACCCCCTGATGTGACTAATGAAGACAGTATCCAAATTGTAAACTGGATAGCACAATTCAATTTTGTTCTTGTTGAGGAGACAAGAAAAGTTATTGCAAAGGAAGAACGCTGTGCCAGAGTCATACAGTGCATGATTTAAGCTTAGGGCCAGTATACTTTAAGGAGTGCCTACTCCCATATGAACCTAGCCAAACCCCTCTGGTCATCTTCAGAGGCCCTGCTGTTGGTGCCTCTGCTGTCTGAGGCTAGACGGTGGCAAACCAAGAAAGGGTCTTCTTTGTCATGGAGTCCAAATTCTGGAATTCCCGGCCCAAAGGGATTCATCTGTCTCCCTTGATCATTGTCTTCTGTCAGCGAGTAAACTTTTTTTGCTTTGTATAGCATTCCCTCACTAACTCTCATTGGCCTTCCCCCCCTCCCAGTTTTTCTGTGTTTTATGCTTTATTTAATTGTATTAAACATTTTATAAAAATATTTATCTGTATTTTGATTGTTCACTGCCTTGGACACCCTAACCTGGATTGACAGGCAGCATACAAATGTTTTAAATAAAATAAACAAAGACCTTTGAATTAAAAGCAATGTGGGATACAATGCTTCAAGAACTAGAGCCACTGTCCTATGGGGAGCGGTTAAAATGCTTAGGGCTGTCTAGCTTGGAAGAAGACAGATAAATGGAGATATGATGGAGGTCTATAAAATTATGCATGGTATGGACAGAGTGGACAGGGAGAAGCTTTTCTCCCTCTCTCATAGTACCAGAACGTGGGGTCATCTGCTGAAGCTGGAGCGTGAGAGATTCAAAACAGATGAGAGGAAGAATTTCTTCACACGATGCATAGTTACATTGTGGAACTCCCTGCCCCACGATGTGGTGATGGATGCCAACTTGGAGGGTTTTAAGAGGGGAATGGACATGTTCATGGAGGAGAGGGCTATCCATGGCTACTAGTCAAAATGGATACTAGTCATGATGAATACCTATTCTCTCCAGGATCAGAGGAGCATGCCTATTGTGTTAGGTGCTGTGGAATGCAGGAAGGATTACGCTGCTGCAGTTATCTTATTTGTGGGCTTCCTAAAGGCACCAGGTTGGCCACTGTGTGAACAGACTGCTTGACTTAATGGTCCTTGGTCTGATCCAGCATGGCTTTTCATATGTTCTTTCTCCAACAAGCAAGCTCATAGGACTTCTCCACATCCAAACTCCCTGCCTTTGGAATATCAGCACACCACACAGGAGGATGTTAGCCTAGTATTCATTCTGATGTGAGCTTTCTGTGTCCTGCGGGGTGGTGGTGGGGAGGGTTAGACATCAGAAAGCATTTCAACATACAACTGGTCATACTTTCCAAATAGCATTCTAAGTGTCAGGCCTGCTCTCTGCCAGGGCGTCCTGTGTTGTTTTGGTTCTCGCAGATGCTGTGCTCAAGGATTGTTTACTTAACGGATGCATTCCTCTCCAGCCTTTGATGTACTGGGAACCCAGCCTTGTTGGACTGGGGAGTTACCATGCCAACCCGTGCTATCTAGATATGACCTGTATGACCAATATTCTTCTATATATTCCACTGTATGCCCTCACCCCACCATTCCTGCCGCTTTATACCTGCAAGCTCTGTATACCTGTATGTTTACCATTAAATCAACTCTCTTTTGGACTACCTGTCTGTGGATGTTGCTATTGGGACTGCTACAGGGTCAAGTGCTTACACTAAGAGACCTGTATCAGTTTTCCTGAATATGAAAACCCATTCTGCAAAATATGCCTTCAAGAATATATTCGGACACACCAATGTGTTCAGAAAGCTTAAGACACAATTAAATTTGAATTCAGATCACCCAAATCTACACTCAGGGAATCACACCAGGACAGCTGGTGATCATGTTGGCCATGGTTTAGAATAGTCAAAACCTAGTAGGCCTGTACTGACCTCTTCTCTGATTATTGAGGTATGTTATCATGTGATCTCTCTAGGTATTCAAGAAGCCTGAGGTACTGCAAGAGATTAAATCTCTGTACACCAAACTCGTGGGAAGCACCTGTGGATACCGACACCCTGACGCTTTTGGTGACGCTGAATATATTGTTACAGGTACTGTAGCCACCTATTTCAAGGGAGGATTTGGGGTAATTAAAATCCAAAGCAGGTGTTTTGTTTTTCCCCTAAAAGAAAGGTACACTGGACTCTTCTATTGTAACCCTTTAAGACATATATGCATGGTGACGGAGCACCGAATGCGTTTGCCACAAAGGGGAAGTGTGTCACTGAGGCACAGATGTGGTATTCAAGAAGAAGAAGAGTTGGTTTTTATATGCTGACTTTCTCTAGCACTTAAGGAAGAATCTAACCGGCTAACAATCACCTTCCCTTTCCCTCCCCCACAACAGACACCCTGTGAGGTAGGTAAGGCTGAGAAAGCTCTAAGAAAGCTGTGACTAGCCCAAGGTCACCCACCGGGCGTCATGTGTAGGAGTGGGGAAACCAACCCAGTTCACCAGATTAGAGTCAACCGCTCATGTGGAGGAGTAGGGAATCAAACCCGGTTCTCCAGATTAGAGTCCGCCACCCCAAACCACTGCTCTTCACCACTACATCACGCTGGCTCTCTCCCACTGACCTGAACTTACAAAGAAAGCAGGCCCAAGGCACTATGGTGAAGCAGCTCAGTTACTGTATCTGTAACGAAATCTATAACACTTATATCACACTAAGAGATATGGTTCTTTAGTAGACTACGTTACCAAAGTAGGCGAGGCAACTTCTTGAATCAAAGATTCTTTTTATTGCTAAACTTCAGTAATAATAAAAACGAGTTCCAGAAGATAAGTAGAGTATAACAGAATATAAAGCAATGCAATGCAATGCAGTATATCAAAATTCAAAGCAATGAAAGGCAATATATGTAATGTAACAGAATACAATTTATGCAGAGTATAACATTGTCATAAAATATCAGGTAATGTAAGGCAATGCAAGACGATAATGCAATACAAGCAATACAATCAAAGCAAACAAATCACTATGCAAGCAATTTCAAACTCTTCCAATGATATTCAAACAGTTCAGCCAATTCAAACAGGCTAGTTTACAGAAATTTACTAAGTACACAAATCACATTTCCACAGAACAGAGTATATACACACAGAACCTACCGCTGGGAAGGTCTCTTACCAAGACCTCCAACGAGACTCAATTTACAGCCCCTTTAAATACCCTTTTCATGGGAAACCTAATCTGTGAATAATCTTGTCCCTGACATCATATCTAAGATCAACACCCTTCTCAGCCTTCAGAAATTATCTTAAGGCTTTGAATATATCTCAAGGATATCTAGTGTAGATATGTGATTAAATCTTCAATGAGATATCGTATAAGAAGAAGATGACAGGAAATTGATGGGAAGCAAGGCTATTTTATTCCATGTAATGAAAACTTATTACCCCCACTATAGGCAGTGTTCCAGGATGTAAAAGAGGTTTTTACATTTCCTTGAAGGCCATGGCACGCTTCCCAGTTCTTAAGCTAGCTGAATGAGATGCTTCTCATTTAGTGTAATGTAGTGTTACAAAATGGGTTGCCAATCTCCCGGACTGGTCATGGCAACCCCAAACAGATGCGTGCTGCCGCTGTTCCAGACGCACGCCAAGCCCCAAACACCACGGGGAAGGCTCCCGCGCCCACCAGTGAAACTGACACGAAAGCTCCCATTCATCCCGCAAAGCCGGCAGCCGAGGAACCGAGGCCAGGTCAACCCTCCAGTGAACCAGAGGGAATCCATTTACCTGTGTGCCCTCCTAAAAGCAGAAGCCATCTTGCAGGGAGCTGTCTTGCACGTAGTCTGCACCAACACCCTGTCACAGTCTCTGACATAACTATGGTATTCTGTGAACATGTGCAGGATTAATTCCATATAGAGCTAGTACACATCATGCAAACTGAGCCACTGCAGAGGTTTGTGTAATGTATAATGAAAGTCTGTGTTATGCTGACAGGCTGATGGAATAGTCTCAAGGTCAGCTCTATCAAGAGCTACCTAATAAAGTCGCTTTAGTCCTTGTCCTTGAAGGGGCAAAGCAGAGCACCTTTCCTTATCTATCAATAACATGTGACCAAAATCACCTTTCTGACTCATCTGCCAGATGTCAGAATCACAAAAGCAGGACACTTTTGTCCTTCTCAAGATATCTTAATGTACTAAGAGTGCATTAATAGCTGAAACTGTGCTTATTATAGCCTAAAGGCATTAAAGTTCTCTCAAAGATATGAGTAATAAGCTTTCTTGCCTTCTGTAATCTGTCCAAGGCTGTCAGTTACTAACAGATGTTCACAAAGTGACAAATGTAAACAATAATTGTGTTTTATGAGTTATATAGTTAAATGTTGTGCTACAGATTTCTAAGTAGTCTCATTTAATGCATATTGTCCTAACGAAGAGGATGGTGTACAAATTATGTATATAAAGTGATCATGTAACTCAGAAATAAGTGTTTATACTTTAAGCAAAGTGGACTGAAAGGGAAGAATGCCCATATATGGACATAAAGAGCTGAGCAGCTGCTAGTAAGCCATTTCTGCACTGCACATCATATCAGACAAAGGGAATAAAAGGTATCCCTCTTAATGGATAAGAAAGAGGAGATAAAGGATCTCTCTTCACCCTTAATGAGTCTAGAAACAGTATAAATACAGCCACAGTACAGCCAGCACTTCAGATTGTTATTGCTGGCAGACTGCAGCTGTCTGAAGTAACATTTCTCCATCTCAGAGGCCTGAGATGTAAAACATTGAGACTCTGATCCTTGCGTGGACAGCAGTTTTCTGAGGTATCTTGAAGTATCAAGATCTGGATATTTCAACATATCTTACTTACAGTCTTCTTGTGAGACTGCTCTATTCCTAGAAGAGGATAGAGACCCTTAGAATTCCTATTCTTTGAATGGGAACCTAAGTGCAGTGATCTTTCCATATATTGGAACACTGAGAGTCCATTGGATTTATGGATTCTTACAAACTAAACCTATTTGGCTTACCAATGCTAAAGAGCATCCTGAACACAGGGCTAATAGCTAGACCTCTGAGATAGTGTCAGAAGGTCCTCTACTTAACAGAGGGACTTCTGAACCTCCTCAGAGCAAGATACCAGAGATGTTCCTGAAGGGAAAGGAGACTCTCTGTACTCTGTGAGATATGCACAATGCTGATACATTGTACAGCGCATACACAGATTGGCACAGCCAAAGAGACTTTAAACAGCTTTAAGCTTAACACATAGTATTTATATATTCAGCATTGCTGTCTAAAAACTAGAAAGAATATGCATAGCATGTACATAGACAATGCCTGATCTTAATGATGATCAGTTAAGAATATTAATAGAAGTCTTTAAAGGATTCAAGACTTAGAAAATACAGATACTCTGGGATAACTTCATATGTTCTCATAGAGCTTAGATTCTTAGAGGACTACAGATAACACAGCAAGGTATAGTGTGTCTTCTGTACTGAAATATTATGATGATTTAAGTTAGGATGCTTCTAACCAAATCTTTCTCCAAAGAATTAACCATATTTTGACAGGATTTCTGTAACCTTATATTCTGAATGAAAGTGCATTGCACTAAGGATACTTTATGAGTATATTCTGACTAAGATACTCCTTTATGGAGGCATAGAGAGTGTGAATGATTACTTGCTACATAAACATGTTTAAGACTAATGATGTCTAGCTTTATATGATATTTTAAGGCTTTGTAACCAAAAAGCATATATTATATAATGTAAATAAATGTGTTTTTTATATTTCTACTCTTGTCCAGTATTATAAATTTATTGGCGTGTTCAAGAGATTTTCTAGGAACCATAACAAGTTGCTAGGAACCGTTGATTCCGGTCTAGTGGTGTCTCGCTGAATAAGATAACATATCCCTTCTCAGGAAGGGATCCTTTCTAAGAGTGTAGGCACTTAACGGCCCGAACCACGACAACCCCCCCTCCCCAGCCTCATCAGCAGGATTAATGGCTCATCGGAAGACATCCTGATACCAACGATGAGTCGTTCCCGCAGCTATGCAAAGTGATGCGCCCCGGAGACAGATATGCGCGTCGTTGTGTACAATCATTAATCCCATCTACAAGCAACTCCTGGTCCTCCTGGAATTGCGCAAATCAATGGAAATATTATAGGTTATTCAATTACCCCATTGCCTCACCCCGGCAGCCAACCATTAGTCTTTTGTCACCTTTTGTCACACGGGAACCACGAAGGGGTAATCCAATCACCCCACCCCCAGAGGACAGTATATCTGGGGTCCCCACAGTCCATAATGTTACCTTAGGTCTTCCCTTGGCACTCTAGCCGTCACTCTGTTGGTTTGGGTTTTGCGCAGCCTGACCAAGATCCCCTCCCGCCTCGTTGGCCAAGTCCCCAGAAACCCCTCCTCCTTGCCCCTCTTTCCCAGTACCTTAGCCTACAGAACTCAGGACAACTCCGCTCCAGGACAGATGCAGTATAACCCATCCTCATGGGCCTGCCACATTGGCAAAAGTGTCTTTACTCCTCCCTTTTATTCCTAGACTCTGTATGTTGGTGTGTGTATGATATTTGAGTGCTTGTGCATACATTTTTAATAAGTAAAACTCTTGAAACTAAATCCATTGCCTTGGCTTTATTCTTTGAATCACGGTTTGGACTCCCGTAGACATAGGTTTAGATCCTGTGGGTTATGTCTTTAACCAGTTATTAAATGCTAATTTCCCCCTATAAATTCATAACCGAGCAATTTGGGTAACAGTAGCCTTTAACTAGCACTCATAAGTACTGTTTGCATAATGTATCAGCACTCATAGCAACTAATATCTATATATTCAAGCCATATGTACCTATATTATTCTATAACCACAACAATGGGAAATTTCCAGAACAGCACCATTCTCCAATACCAGGGCCAGCTCTACCAAAGAAGAAACAAAGTTGCTACAAATATCTGGTTTGGGGTTCCATTAGAAGCCAATGCATTGCCATGCATTCAAGTTATAATTTTTAAATGGGCAGGGGGACAGGAAAAACTGCTCGGTTTGCCTTCCTCAGGTGCCTAAACATCCTTGGCTGAGCCTGCCCGACCCCAGACACACCAAACAGGAAGAGAAAAAATAGCCTAAGGAAAATCACCTGCCAGAGAGGGTTTAGTGCCATCATGGTGTTGTGGTTAAGACTGGAGGACTTTAATCTGGTGAACCGGGTTTGTTTTCCCACTATGGGAAAAGCAAGTCCAGGAAACCTGGACGCAACACATCCAAACACATATCATGTCATTTGGCCCTCAGATATCACTCACTGAGAAACCAAGGTATTGTGCTGACGTATACCTGACTTATTCCTCGAGTGTGAATGAGCCATTCGCGCTCCCCTCCATAGTCACATTTGCTTTTCTGTTTCACCTCCAACAGGGCATCTGATACAGCATCGTATAATCATCACCCTGTGTTCCTTCATCAAGTCATGGTGGCAGGTATCCCGTGAACAAAAACGAGGCTTGACGCTGATATATTCCACAAAATGTAAGTGAATACCTAAATTTTAGAACACACTGGTCATTTATGTATGGGAGTTTTTTTTACCTGAGGTTTGTTTCCAGAACAGCACCCACACCTTCCTGGACCCACACCTTCCTGTTGGGAATCTATGCACCAGCAGTCTCCAAGCTCAAATCAAGTCCCTGCCCCTTGAAATGCTGCTTTGTAATTGGCTAACTTTGTAGTGCTTACTGTGAGAGAAACCCCCCCAAAACCCAATTGCCCCCAAAAAAAGTATTTTAAGAAGAAAAAACAAAAAATGGAGCAATCTGAAAAGGAGGGGTGGAGAAATTCAAACCTCCTTTTTTAAAAGCCTTTCTTCTGCTAGGAAAGAGCTCCAAGGAAGCAGGAAGCATTTGAATCCCTGCCACTTTACACGCTGCTTTTTAATTGGTTGCATGCTTTCTGTGATAGAAACCAAGCTTGGGTGTCCCGCGTGTTGCCTTATGCATGGGGATTTCAATGGGCTGAGCTCAGAGGAGTGGGAAGAATTGGGTTAACAGAGGAATGGGTAGTCCTGAGATTTGTGAGGGCTGGCAGTGAGGTCATCTCTAATGGACAGAAAACTCATCAGTAACTCCAAGGAACAACTGAGACAGACCAGGGGCGAACATGAGTGAAAGTACCCATACATAAATGACCACTGACTCATAGGGATCTAGCATCAATAGAACAAGAGCCGTGTGCTTTCAAGCACATTGCAAGGGTGGAGATAAACAAGAAGTATCTTCTGCCTGCTGAAGGGTTCTGTGTAGCCTAGAAGCTGGCACCATTCTATGATGGCAAAAAGGGGGGTCCATTAAAAGATATATCCTGACCTATGGATATAATTAAAGCCTCTACTGAACAGAAGGAGGAGCAGGGGGTGAAAGGGTGAAGCCACATCGGATCAATCACTGTATATTCTGTGCCAATGGGGTAGGGTCACAACAGAGGCAGGGTAAACCAGTGCTACAGGGAGGAGCTTGAACCAGTGAAAACTGATTGAACAGCCAAGTAATAAGATCCTCATGTTCTCAAAAGGATATATTTTGAATTGAACAAATAAAATTCCCTCCACCAACTAGTCTTTTAATCACACATACTGCCAGCCCACCAAGAGGAGAATACACTGCCCAATTCTCACATTGACCTATTCACACAAAATGGTGCCCATGCATATCAGGAGCATGGTGAGCAACATATGCTTCCAGACTGATCCCAGTATGGATAGTTTAACTGAAAATGACCAGATAAGCCAAGGTTTAGGCAAAGGGTTTGTTAAATGCCTCCGGTGTACATAGTAACACAGCCCTCCTTACACTTCTCAAGACAGCCGGTGTGGTATAGTGGTTAAGAGAGGAGAATTGGAGAGGTGGACTCTGATCTGGAGAACCGGGTTGGTTTCCCTGCTCCTCCACATGAAGCCAGCTGGGTGACCTTGGGCTAATCACAGCTCTCTTTGAGCTCTCTCAGCCTCACCTACCTCACAGGGTGTCTGTTGTGGGGAGGGGAAGGGAAGGTGATTGTAAGCCGATTTGATTCTTCCTTAAGTGGTAGAGAATGTCGGCATATAAAACCCAACTCTTCTTCTTCAACTTCTCACTGGTGTTTCATTGCTTCTCTCACAGTCTTTCTGTTGCTGTGGATGGAAGCTGCATAAAGAGCCATTTGGTTTAACTTGAGTGAGAGAGAAAGTGGATGAATTCTTAATTGAGAGGGAGTATCCCAAAGAACTGGGAACAGTAAGCACCATATAGGAAGCCCCAGAGGCCGGATTGAACCCCTTGAAAGCCAGCTGCTTATGCACAGATTAAGGAGAGGCAGAGTTAGGACCCTGAAAAATTGATTTTGTAAGCAGCAGGAGAATTCACCCTCACACTGTTTTCATATCTCTATTGTTCTCTCACCCACAGGTCCATACTCTTTCTGAACTTCCATGCCCTGCACTTCCTTTCAGTCACTGTGAACCGTCAGGATTGCATCTCCGATATGGCTAGCCTACCCAGATATGGCTTGCCTACATCAAACTTCCACATCTAGAACTCAACAAGTACCAAAGCATCTGGATACCTTATTTGGGCTCTCCTGAGGCAGTGATATCTTCATGGACACTAACAGGGCAGATATTCCTCCCCATGTTCGTTGCCCATTGATGCTTGTTTTGGGGTTGCCTATTTTTAAGTAAACACCTATTCTAAACCATCTCCTGTAAAATTGCTTCTTCTTCCTTATGCAAAAATTATGTATGGATCCTGATGATTTAATATCGCTTACAGCCATTCCTGAAGCTCTGGGGGGGGGGGGGAGGGAGGCTCCCAGTGGCTTGGGATAAAGCCATCTTCATTTAGCACACCCTGCCCACCATGACCCCTGTTAGATCATTTCCCTGTATGTCTACTATCCCATCAACAATGTTGTGCGTTGAAATGATCATACCATAACATAGAAGCTTTTGCATTGTTTAACCTGAACCAGGACTACTGCAATTGTGCGGAACACTGAAGTTCAGCTCTGGAGTACATAAAGAAGAACAACAGTGCCCTTCCAAACACACCACTGAGTAACCATAGAGCATTCAGTGTTTCATATACACAGAGAGAGGCTTTGGGAGAATGTATTTTTCACATCAGAAGGTTCCTGAAGGTCTGCATGGATAGGGACACTGGTTAGGAAGGGAAGGTGAATTCCACTGTTCCCTATACATACAGTCACACCCGATTATGCTTCAGGAGTACAGACATCAATGGTTATTACATAATAACTACAGTACACTCCTGTTTACAGTTTCATCTTGCATGTTGCCAGGAGCAGGTCTTTCAGCTTGTTGTTAAGCATACCATCTCTTGATCCTATCACTTCTCCACTATATTAATTACCAACTATACATGCCTTTCAAGCAGTTCAAAACTGACTCCTGGAAGACGCGATACAGGGAAAAGGTCTTGTCAATATGCCAGGAGAATAATTAACATGCTTTGCCATGACCCCTCCTCTATCAGTCAGCTCCAAACTAGGGTCAAGAATCCATGTGAAAGGAAGGAAAAGGATAGTGGTACTTATTTACTATATTTATAGTCTAACTTTCTCACTGAGACTCCAAGTGGATTACACAGTATACATCAATACAACCAGTACAAACAGTCATATAATAAGCAATGAACAAGGACTAGGATTACAGAAATCTGAATAAGCACAGCATATTAGACATAATACAGTGCAGATGTATGCAGAAAAACTATATCAGCAGAAATGTTTGGGGTTTCTTTTGCACTTAATACAACACTCGCCGCAGATAGCCTACTAAGAGCTCTTATTGCAAACTCTGGCCATTTATGCAGGGCTGTTTCCCTCATGGTCACCTGCTTCGGGGCTTCCTTTTGATTATGCCTTTCTTTCCCAACCGTCAGAGGTCACCTCACACTCCCTGCATGTTTCCATGTGTTTTGCCCATGTTTTCCAGATGCTGTTTTAGCCAGAATCTGGCAAACGCAGGCAAAATGTGTGGAAATCAAGCCAAAACTGACCCTAGATGCTAAAATGACTAATTTGCGGCTGACGTACTTTGGTCACATTATGAGAAGACAAGAGTCACTGGAAAAGACAATCATGCTAGGAAAAGTTGAAGGAGGAGAGTGTTATGGATACAGTGGGCTGCCCAAAACAACAAAAGACAACTAGGGAAAGTTAAAAGCAGCAGGAAAAGAGGAAGACCCAACAAGAGATTGGGTCTTGTTCTGCCCAGGCAGAGAACAGTTAATAAATATGTAGAACAGTTAATAAATATGTAGATTACTAGTTGTGATTTATGCCCTATTGTCAGGGCTCCAGTACCTCGTTGCATTCCAGCAATATAAACTTCATTCCAGACGCTGCAGAGAGTTTAAAGTTTTATTAAGAAAATGTAAACAGGTCAGTGGTCCTTACAAACTTAAGGTTAGAATGCCGAAGGAAAGAATACAGGCTAACTATATAGGGAACACACAATGGGATTGATTACACGTAATGTTTGAAATGTAAAACATCAGGTTTCCTTCAAGCTCCTAGAGGTGCCAGGGTTCTGGCCGAATTGACACCTTGAGAACAGATAGCTGATTTACAATAGGCAGGCTTTGAAGTGGAGGTGTTACTGTCTCCAGCCCTCGGCCCCTCCTCCCCAACTGAAGGGAACTTTCCCATGAGATCGGGAGGGGAGGGGAAAGAACACGGAGCTTGTTCATCCCGGGTCCAACTGGGTGCCCTCGCTGACACCTATGCCTTTAAACTATAGCATTTGGGGAAATGTAGTTCTTTAGTTAGTAGGTCATATGCTTTCTAAAAGTCTTTGTTATTGGTTTGTGTTTTCTTATTTCTGGAGACAGCTTGCTTATGTTGAAGCTCTCCTAATCCCTTTGTTTTTAACTTGAGGATAAGAGATATGAGACTAGTGACTTTTTACCGCAGCCTCTCTACGAACATTCATGAATAAACAGATACCTTTTTTCACTGGACTTCTGAGCCATGAGTGTTTTCAACTATCCCATTGGAACACAGCCTTCTTGTGGGCATTACTAGAGAGGATCGCGTTAGAGCTGCCGTCAAGAGATTAAACTCTCAGGATTCTCAAGACGTGACAGCTCTATAAAGGAAGCCATGGCCCTCAGTTTGCAAGATCTGAGCAAGGCTGTTAAGGATAGGACATTTTGGAGGACATTGATTCATAGGGTCGCCATGAGTCAAAAGCGACTTGACAGAATTTAACACACACACATCCAACTGTTGCATAGTGTTTGCTGCAAGGAAGGTGCAGGTCCAAAACTGCCAGAACTTCAACATACGAAAAGATTATGACAAATTACTGAAAAGTATCCCTCTAAGATGCATGTCTGAAAGCTGCAAAGAATAGTACTCGGAAACCAAGCTGTAAACAATTACAAAATAAGATCTTAAATGAGGATTGGTCCTTAGTGTTTAAGGACACAAATCGTAAATGTTCCCCTTGCTTCTTCCAGATACCCTTCAATAGAACTTTCTCCTTGCCAGACTATTTCTGCTGGTTAGAAATCTATAAGTTTAGACGAGTTTTCTTATTAGCGAGGTGTAATATCCTGACTTGACGGCAATTTACGCACACAATACCCTAGACTCAGCAGAGATACAAGGCCGATACAATAAAATTATCACAGAAGAATGAAAATGCCCATTTTGTTCAGATCAAATAGACTCCCTAGCCCACATTGTTTTAGCATGTCCACAAAATAATATTGCACAAAATAAATATATCACTCCCTGGATAAAACAGCTAAAGGCACTTTCTGAGAAGTGGATATTGCATTATCTGCTGTCAAGTAGATCAGTCAATTGCGTGAGAGATGTGGCAACTTTTCTCTTTACAGTAACAAGGAAAAATCAAATTTCATTTCCCCTTTTCAAGTGTGAAATGGTTGATGAGTACCCAATGGATGTTAAATCTAGGGGTGAAATGCATGGTAATTGGAGCCGGAGGCTTAAGGCATATGTAGTCTTTTCAGTGCAATGGCCTTTAGTGCCATGGAAACACATGTGCCTTCTAATGTACTGGACTTCTAAGGGAAAAGTGCCCAAAATATTACCTTATGAAGGAGAATTTTAGAGAGAGCTCACAGAGGTGCAATATTCCAGCTCCTCTAAAGGAATATCAGAATACCAACCAATCAGCTGTTGTGCGGGAGAAACTTTTTGCTCTTCCCTATCGCGTTAGCAGTCAAAGGCCCACAGGCAAGAGAAACATTTCAGGAGATACTTCTGCATTCCCATCCTCTTCAAAGATCTGCCATGGTCAGCAGGCCACAATGGGCCAGTGCACAACAACTGGGGAATTCCAGATCAGCAAATGGTGCAAAATCCAGAAACCCTAGCTTCTCAAAATGTGTTAGGGAATTTGAGGTTAATTGCATTCTCTTCCAAATATGTTTTCTTTCTTTTTTTTACCAATAGGGTTCTGACCTCTTTCTTATTCTTTATATAAATTAGTGACTAAAATGTGCTTTATATGTGTAAGTTTTTACTCATAATTGTCTTTCATCTTCATTTTAGTGATTGGGCAAGTCATGTATGATTTATAACCATTCCTCTTTTAAGGATGAGCTCAGAGCAGGACAAGGAGGGCTGTTTTGCACAGTATGCTGAATGCTGCTAAAGCTCTTCGTTGCTACTTTATTACATGGGTAGACATTTATACTCCTCGCTCATACGTTACGGTTGCTGTTTTGCACCTCATAATGAATGTCATTATGGATTTGCATTGAATTGCTGCAACTCCTTAAAGGTCGAGAAAACCGGGGAATCAAAACCAACTCTTCTTCTTCCATGATACTTTTCATGAACCAAGTAAGAAGAAGAGGAGGAAGAAGAAGAAGAAGAGTTGGTTTTTATATGTTGATTTTCACTACCTTTTTTAAAAGGAGAATCAACCTGCCTTCCCGTCCTCTCCCCACAACAGACACCTTGTGAGATAGGTGGGGCTGAGAGAGTTCAAAGAGGACTGTGACTGGTTGAAGGTCACCCAGCAGGCTTTATGTGTAGGAGTGGGGAAACCAACCCGGTTCACCAGATTAGAGTCCGCCACTCATGTGGATCAATGGGGAATCAAACCCGGTTCTCCATATTAGAGTCTACAGCTCTTAACTACTATACTACGCTGGCAAAAGAAAGCAGCGGTGCACCAAATCCTTCTCTGAAGGTGGCTGCTTCGGCTCTTGCTACATTGTCACCCGTCTCCCTATCATTCTGCATTCATAAGGCAACAAAAGCTTGAAGCTGCCATGGATGGTTCTGAGCTGGAGACCACAGATTACATCCGTCAGGCACCTCTGGCATTGCCTACAGGCTTAGTGGGGAGAGCCAATCATGCACCTTGGGCACTGGCTACAGGAAGTGTGGGGAGAGCCAAGAGGAAATGGGGAGAGCTTTAAATACCAGCCAATGGGCCAGGAACTGTAGCCTGAACAGCTCAGGGACATCAAGAGAGCAAAAGAACAAGGTGAGCAAATACAACCCAAACTCTTCTTCTGTTGCAGTCTAGATGCCATCCACCCTCCTACTTGCTGTATTTGGGAGACTCTCTACCCCTGTCCCCATCAGGAGTTTCAACCAGGGAAATTCTAAGGGGTTCTTACAAGGTCTTCTCTTCTCCTCTCTTCTCCTCCAAGGTCTTCTTTCTTCCAATTTGACTCCCTTTTCTATGCTGTGAAAGAATCATCTGAAATTCCTGTGTGGCCAAATCTTCAATCCTGACCTAACACCTTTCTGTCTGCTTTGCCTCAGGCTCTCTCCAGTTTGACTAAGTCTTCTGTCTTACAACCCACTGTCCTTGGCTGAACCATCCCAAGAGATTCTTGGATGAATACCATGTCCTAATTGCTCCTATGGCTTCAGACCCTACTGTCATCTCTACTGCATTTTTATTCAGCCCTCGCTTTTCATCCTGCCCCATATGCCCATTCCACATGATCCACATATAAAGATTTTTCTTTATCCCCGATGGGGGACTATGTTCCCAGTGTCTCCTCAGTGGATCTCCTTGGATCTTCTTCTTCTGCAGTCTAGATGCCATCCACCCTCCTACTTGTTGTATTTGGGAAACACTCTTCTCTACCCTGTCCCCATCAGGAGTTTCAACCAGTGAAATTCTGAGCGGTTCTTACAAGGTCTTCTCTTCTCTTTTCTCTTCTCCTCTTCTCTTCCCTTCCCCTGCAAGGTCTTCTTTCTTCCAATTTGGCTCCCTTTTCTATGCTGCCAAAGAAATTCCTGAGTGGTCAAATCTTCAATCCTGACCTAACACACTTCTGTCTGCTTTGCCTCAGGTTCTCTCCAGTCCAACTAAGTCATCTGTCTTACAACCCGCTGTCCTGGGCTGAACCATCCTTAGAGATTCTTGTAGGAATACCATGTCCTGATTGCTCCTATGGCTTCAGACCATACTGTCATCTCTACTGTATTTCTCCCTTTATTCAGCCCTCGTTTTTCATCCTGCCCCATATGCCCATTCCACATGACCCACATATAAATATTTTCCTTTATCCCCGATGGGGGACCATGTTCCCAGTGTTTCCTCACTAGATCTCCTTGTTCTTCTTCATATCCTGCTTCTCACCTGGAAACAGTGTCTCTATCAATGGGGTTAAACTATTTAACTCAAAAAGATGGAAGGCCTCCAAAACTGATATGAGGCCAACGTATCATAATCCAGACGGGTATAATGTTCTACAAGCCCAAAAGAATACACTTTTAAATAGAACTAAGCAAAAAAATTAATCAAAGATTAATTTTAACATATTTCTATTTTTTTTGTTAACCACACAAACACATAAAAGGATAAGAGAGAACCCTAGATAATATCAACTGGGTAGGCTTGGTCTGCCAGGTGGACCTTGAATTCACCCCATATCTGCCCTCCAGGTCACGTCTGAGATACCCCCCTTTCTATGAGAAAATGGGCTGTGCTCAGGTGTATGGATTCCTGGCAGCCAGCTTCCTCGTCCTCATTCTGCTGGCAGATTCCACTTCAGCCTGCTACTGTGGCATTCCCACAGACCTCAAGCCTATATTCTGCGCAGCTGATCTTGGTAAGTCTCTGGTCACTGACAGACTCTGTTAACTGCCCTTCTTTTATTTAGACTGCTATGGTTCTCCCTGCTGGTTCTTGCACATAGACACCTCCAGCACTCTGAAGCCTGATACTTCTCTCACACGGGAGTAGCGAGAGGGAGCACAAAGAGATACCGCAGGAACAGAGAAGCGGGGAGAAGAAAGACAGCAGGGGCAGGAGGGAAGATGCTGAAATCAGGGGAAATAAAGGGTGGCGGGGAAGCACAAGTAGGCAGGCAAGATAATGGGACTTGAACAGTAGTGGGGAGACCTGGAGGAGTGGCAAGAAGAACTAAGCACAGGAAGAGGTCTGGAGAAACCACACACACACTTTGAGTCATTTCTCCATCCGAAAACCTTCTTCCACCACTGACTAGGGCTGTCGATTTGGTTCGGCCCAAACCGAAAAACAGCCGAATTTCCCCTGATTCAGTGGTTTTTAGTTCGGGACGAACTGAACTCAAAAATGGCGGGAAAACGGGGGAGCTAAATTCAGCGAGTTCGGGAGATCACGAATAAATTCGGCAAATTTGGGGCGCAGCAGCATAACCGTCAGTAAGCAGCATTCTCCCCCAGCCAATCGGTGGCCAAGCTGGGTCTTCTTCTGGCCAATCAGTCAGGATTGAGTACGGGAGGAATCAGCTGCTGTGTAGCCCAGCCGGGGAGAGAAAATCCTCGTGGGGGGTGCGTGTGCACATTTGCTCCTTTCCGTGGCTGCAGGGGGCGCATTTTTGGGGGTAGAGACCCCAAACTTTCAGCGGAGTTTCAAATGAGCCTTCTTAAGAGACCCCCAAGTTTTGTAAACATTGGGTCAGGGGGTCCTGAGATATGGGCTCCACCCCTTTTCCCTCCCCCTTTTCCATTTCCGTGGTTGCAGGGGGCGCTTTTTAAGGGGTGCAGCCCCCAAACTTTCGTATTGGATTACCCAGTCCTCCCAGCCCCTCCTGATGGAACAGAAGACAGCCATAGTAAGACCCCTTTAGGGGCTTTAATCTATAATTTTTCTCCTCTGTGTGTGTGTGTGGGGGGGGGAAAGCAGAGTCTGTGTGTGTGTGGGGAGGGAGCAGTTTCTGTGGGGGGGGAGCCAAAGGGGGCTTTCGCCCGTTCTGCCTGGGGTGTGTGTGCCCCCTCGAGTCTCTCTCTCCCTTGTTTTTTTTAATGTTTTTATTATTTTTCAAAAATATCAAACAAAAATTCAACAATAGTATAAAATCAAGAATATATTGACTTCCCCTACCCTCCCTCCATCTCATAATGAATTAGTAGCCTCTTTTGTATAAAATTCTAATCCTAATACTATTATCGATACCAATTAATCTCTTTAACATAATTATTCTTCAATAAAGGAGAAATTAATAAGAAAAAAAAGATAAAAAGAAAAAAGTTAATAAATCTAACTAGTAATAAATGGATTAGAGCAATAGAGAATAATTAATTACTTCCATTAAACATTAATTATTTTATAAATCCTCCATTTCTCCCAGCCCTCAATATAGTAATTGTAATTCTAGTTCTTTAATATCATAATTAACTCCATTTCCAGTAAAACCAAGCCTGTTATTCAATTCCTTTTTTTTTTAACCCAGAAGAAAGCCTAGACTCTTTTAAACAAGTTCCTTAGTTCGGAATTTCCAACACAATCTTCTTCTTCACAGTGATATCAAGCGCCGAAGTGCAGCCTTGGAAACTGTTGCTGAAATTTCTTCTGCTGATGAATAGACTCCATAATAAATCTGCTGCCCAATTTCTTCCATTCCAGTATCCAGAAGGAAAGTCGCTGTATTTTCAGTTTTTCTACCCTTTATGTTCTCCAAGCCAGTAATAAAGAGTTGATCAGGCAGATTATAAAGACAAAGTCACTTTCAGTCGAATCCATTGTAAACAGCTGGAATGCTGCAAGTGATTTATTCTAGTTGCCTGTTTCCTTTGCAGAGCTGTTCTGTTGTTCATCTCTTATTTCAACTAGAGATCCCTCTAGTGTCATCCCTGGTCTCTTTGCGATGGATTGGATTTTTATATCCTTAAGATCATCAAGAATGATGTCCAGTTTTTGATTGATAAGTTGATACTGGGTGTTCACCAAAACAAGAAGTTGTTCCAGTTGTTTAGTCAGGCTTTCCATGGTTGCTGCTTCTGAGAGTTCTTATAAGAAGTAGATAACAGAGTCCAGACAATTATGTCGTAAATAACACAGTCGTAAATCTTCCGTCTTCCTTTTATTCAGGAACTTGGGAAGAATTTGCCGGTTACTCAGTAGTGCCACACATCCGATTCCAAGTTCTCCAAAACTCTCACGGTGATAAGTTGGCTCCCGGAAGGACGTGGCAGGGAGACTTGTTTTTGTTAGAAAGACAACACTTCCCTCCCCTTTACACGTCGTGATATCTGATTGGTGGCTGACGTGTCTTTCAAAAGTCCCGGTTGTTATGTCTAGCCGCCGATTAGAGAGATAAGATTCCTGCCTGCTTATCTGATCCTTTCTTGTTTTTAAAGAGTCGATAATGAATGGGGTAAGGAGATACGGATTTGGTATGGAAAGTTTGGTATGGAAACTTTGAACTTTCCATACCAAATTAATTTGGAATTGTACTCTGAGGTCTCTTTGATTCCATGGACTTTATAACAATGGAGAAATGTTTTCTGTATATATAGAGATTTGATAAGATAAGATAGTAGTCATACTGTGTGTAAAATAGAGATATCTATAAAGTAGTCTTTTGTGAAATATATTGAGTTTGGGTGCTGTTTATTTTTGTAGTAGCAATTGCCAAAGCAGAGTTCTTGGCGATGGTGTATCCCTTCTTGCCTGTCGGGACCAGCATCTAAACCTCCGGGGGCTTTGCAAAGCTCCCTCAGATAGTATAGGGGTCAAACCGCTCTGTCGGCAGCAGGGAATATCCTGCTTCCCGGTCCACTGATTAGAACCAGGTTGGGGTGCTATTCAGCCCCCCAATTGAACGTTACTTGGATTCCCCTGGGAGAGCAGCCCGGGAAACGTGTGCTCAGTCCAGCTGCACTATCGGAAGGGCTTCAGTTGTGTGTCCTCAGGTTTTTCCTCATTCATAAGATCGGTTAGGTCTATTTTCATGCTTGCTCAAAACTGGTTTTCAAATGGTGACTTAAAGAATGCATTTGCCTGGTCCCGAGTCCGATGCAAAAGGGGAAATTCCACCCCCTCCTGCTCATTATGCATAGCTGGCTGCCTCTGTCCCTTTCCATGGTTTGCAAACTCCCAGGTCTCAGGTGTTGCTTTGCATGGTTGTGTTGCTTTGCAGTTGTGTTGCTTTGCAAACGTCTTCGCACCTGCCCCGCCCTTGCTCTCTGCAGCTCAGCTGTTTGTCAGGGCTGGGAGCTTTGTGCGTGGGCGGCAAGCTCTGCTCAGAGATGCACATTAAGGGTGGGGGGACCCCTTTCGGGGCCCATATCTCAGCCCCCCCGATCCAATCTTTAAAAAACTTGGGGGGTCTTGCAAGTAGGGTCCTTTGAAGCTACGCTGAAAGTTTGGGACCTCTATCCCCCAAAATGCACCCCTGGAGCCGCGGAAAGGTGCGGTTGTGTTTTTAATGGCTTTATTTGGCCGAATTTTTTTCCCGAACTTTGAATTCACACCGAATTGCACAGACTCGAAGTGGGGGAGTTCGGACTTCGGCATATCCTGAATCCATACGGGCCGAATTCGGCCGAATCCAAACTATACCGAATTTTTTTTTCAACAGCCCTACCACTGACATTAGACAAGGCAATCCCCGCTTCAAGAAAGGAATGGTATGACCCCTCTCCAGCTTAGTTGGCCAGAATATCCTGCAATATTAGTAATCACTTTTGGTTCTATAACAAATCTCATGCTGATTTTTGTCAATAAATTTGGTGCTGTCAAGTCACTGCTGAATTATAGTGACCCCGCAGGCTTTTCAAGGCAAGGGACATTCAGAGGTGGTTTGCCATTGCCTGCCTCCTTGTCGCGACTCTGGTATTCCTTGGAGGTTGCCCATCCAAATACTAATTGGGACCAATCCCGCTTAGCTTCTGAGATCTGACGAGATCAGGTTAGCCTGGGGCTATCCATGTCAGGGCGATTTTATTCATATGTGATAGAAATGCATTAGGGGTGTAAAATATTGGAAAATGGTAATTATAATGCTTTCAAAAGGAATTAGACATAATACTGAAGAAACACCAGAACAGGGTTGGCAAAACTACGAAACTGCCATCCCCAAGAAGTTCCATGTAATAATCTTATATGTTGTTACGGCAGCAAGAGTAACGCTAGCTTAGATTTGTGTCCAGTAGCACCTTAGAAACCAACATGATTGAATGCCAAGGCTCCATTAAAAAAAAAACAGGGCAGCAACTATATATGCAGCAAAGAAATCCCCAAAACCATCTATTTTTAAGTAAGTAGGAAATCAGTAGTGTCTTAAAGACTTTTGTTGTTGTTTCAGCATAAGCTTGCTTGCACTAGAAATACTACTTTGGGGGAGGTTATGAGAGAATCTGCTTCCCACCTTCGCCAGTCTGAACAAAAAGAAGGAACAAAAGTCAGAGAGTAGCACCCAGAAGGGTAATGTTGACACATGATGACATATTACATTGAACTATCAGCAAATGGATGAGCCAAGGTGGCACAGCTGAAATTATTAGGGCATGCAGTCGTATTGGGACAGTACTGACAACAACTAGACTTGTCCCATAGGCTAGTTCTAGATTTGTGTCTATGTTAGGTGACCTGTTGTTATTGATAAGCACCTGTGGTTGTCTGGAAGCAAGGAAAAGATTGCCACCCAAGCCCTGCAAGAGAGAACTATTATCCAAGAGGGGCTGTAGCTGGGCTGGTTTGAGCAGACAGGTGATAACCAGTGGTGTTCTCTTATCTCTTTGGGGTTTTTCTTGTAGCAGGCTATTTCTGGGTAACAACCTGGCTTTATCGATCTGCTTCTTTACTTCATAGGGTGGACACTGTCATCCCAAAAACTACAATTGTATATCCTTGAAGTGTGAGTTCCTGTCCAAGGAATGAGAACAAATATGATTGTAAATTAGTGCTTGTCTGCAGACACTGCATAGTGCATGACATGCACAGGGTGGTAGCTGGAAGCATACAGAAATGCATAGTGATCAATGGGTTTCTCCAGCGGTGCTTGCACATCTGTGGCATAGTTGCACAGTTCTGGACCTGTTGTGTGGACTGGTCCAGGGTCAGGTTGAAGGTGGAGTGAAGTCTATTAAACTCCTGCTGGAATCTCTCAAGTGCTTCCTTCCTCTCTGTCCAGATCTTGAAGATATTATTGATAAATCTCAAATACAGGAAAGGTGTGATTAGGTGGTGAGGAAGGGCTGCTCCAAGTCAGCCACAAGTGTTTGTATACTGTAAAGTCATGGGGGTGCTCATGGCAATGCCATTATGCTGAACGTTCAATCTATTTCCAGAACTGAAGAAATCATCAGGAAGGACGAGGCAGCAGGACTTGGCAGCAGGGTGTGCTCTAGTCCTACCAGGGAGAATGTTTCCAGGGCCTCTTTGTGAGACACATTAGCATACACAGCCTCAACATGCATAATGGCCAAGGTGTGATTCTCTGGGAGACTGAAACAGGATTCTAGTTTCCTCAAAAAATCATCTGAATCTCAGAAATAATGATGCCATGGGTCTTGGAGATATAGCAAGAACCCCTAGAACCATTGTGATGTAGTGGTCAAGAGTGGTGGTTTGGAGTGGTGAATACTAATCTGGTGAACCGGGTTGGTTTCCCCACGCCTCCACATGAAGCCAGCTGGGTAACTTTAGGCTAATCACAGTACTCTCCAAGCTCTCTCAGCCTCACCCACCTCACAGGGTGAATGTGGAGGGGAGGGGAAGGTGATTGTTAGCCAGTATGATTCTTCCTTTAAGAGGTAGAGAAAGTCAGCATATAAAAAACAACTCTTCTTCTTCTTCAGTGATCATGCCAATGTCTGAAACAATGGCGAACTTTCCTGAGGTGCATCCATATGGATTTGTTCTGGTGCATATGTAGGCCTCTCTTTATTTTAATAATAGTGGAGCCCAGGAGAGCAGAACATAAGCTATAACGACGTCTTTTTGCAGTGATGAAGGGGTTCTTTGTGGATGCCGTCATGGTAGATCCTGACAGGTTATGGGCGCGCTACATATTCGAACCCACCCAGGTAAGTTCTTCCTCCTGCTGGAGCAAGCTAGAAGTTTCACTCTTCCCCAAACAGCACTTGCTACAGCTACAATTAATTAAAGTGATAACGAGTAGATGAAGAGGTGGAATTCCATCTCTCAAAGGATGTTAGGATCTCCACACTGACGTTCCTTTCTCCCCAAACATATAGCATTTGCAAAGAGTGCAGCAGCAAGAAGCTTCCCAAAAAGCTAGGACTTCGGCCATCTTCCATGTAATGCTCAGTAATGGGATGGAATTATTTAGCACAAAACATACATGACCTCCTGATGGGATGAATGAAGACAGTATCCAAAATGTAAACTGGATGGCACAATTCGATGTTGTTCTTGTCAAGGAGACAAGAAAAGTTATTGCAAAGATAGAAAGCTGGGCCAGAGTGATATAGTGCATGATTTAAGCTTAGGGCCAGTATACCTTACGGATCAGGGCCATTATACTTTAAGGAATGCCAACTCCCCTATGAACCTACCCAACCTCTCTGGTCATCTTCAGAGGCCCTGCTGTGGGTGCCTATGCTGTCTGAGGCTAGATGGTGGTAACCCAAGAAAGGGTCTCCTTTGTCATGGAGTCCAAATTCTGGAACTCCCAGCCCAAAGAGATTCATCTGTCTCTCTTGACCATTGTCTCCCTTGATCATTGTCTTCTGTAAAGACTTTTTTGTTTTGTTTTGTATAGCATTCCCTCACTAGCTCTCATTGGCCTTCCCCCTGTTTTTTTGGATTTTGTTTTATTTAACTGTACTAAGTTATCTAAATAGACAGACAGACAGACAGATTGTTCACTGCCTTGGAGACTCTAAGCTGAGTAGAAAGGCAGCATACAAATGTTTTAAATAAAATAAATAAAGGCCCTTGAATTAAAAACAACATAGGATACAGTGCTTCAGGAACTAGAACAACTGCCCTATAATGAGCGGATAAAACGCTTTGGGCTGTTTAACCTGGAAAGAAGGAAGTTAATGGGAGATAACATGGAGGTCTATTAAATTATGCATGGTATAGACAGAGTGGATAGGGAGTAGTGTTTCTCCCTCTCTCATAATACCAGAACGCGGGGTCATCTGCTGAAGCTGGAGGGTGAGAGATTCAAAACAGATAAAAGGAAGTATTTCCTCACACAATTCATAGTTAAATTGTGGAACTCTTTGCCCCAGGATGTGGTGATGGCTGCCAACTTGAAAGGCTTTAAGAGGGGAATGGACATGTTCATGGAGGATAGAGCTATCCATAGCCACTAGTCAAAATGAATACTAGTCATGATGCATACCTATTCTCTACAGTATCAGAGCAGCGTTCCTATTTTATTAGGTGCTGTGGAACACAGGCAGGATGCTGCTGCAGTCTTGTTTTGGGGCTTTCTAGAGGCACCTGGTTGGCCACTGTGTGAAAGGACTGCTGGACTTGATGGGCCTTGGTCTGATCCAGCATGGCTTATGTTCTTTCTCCAGCAAGCAGGCTTATAGGACTTCTCCACATCAAAACTCCCTGCCTTTGGAATATCAGAATAACACACAGGAGACTGTTAGCCTTGTCTCCCCGCTGATTTGAGCTTTCTATGTCCAGGAATTGTGGGGGGGGGGGGAAGGGTTGGACATCACAAAGCATTTGAACATACAATTGGTCCCTTTTTCTAAAGAAGCACAGTCTAGAAGACCTGTATCAGTTTTCTAGAACATGAATATCCGTTCAGCAAAATATGCCTTTGAGAATATACTGAATATACTAGGAGATACCAATGTGTTCAGAAAGCTTAAGACACAATTAAAATTTGAATTCAGATCACGCAAATCTACGCTCAGTGAATCACACGAGGACAGCTGATGTTCATGATGGCCATAGTTTGGAATGGTCAAAACCTAGTAGGCCTGTACTGATCTCCTTCTTGATTACTGAGGTATGTTATCATGTGATCTCTCTAGGTATTCAAGAGCAATGGGATACTGCCAGAGATTAAATCACTGTACACCAAAGTCTTGGGAACAACCTGTGAATATCGACACAGTGCCGTTTTCGGTGACGAAGAATATTTCGTTACAGGTACTGTAGCCACTTATTTCAAGGGAGGATGTGGGGTAATTAAAATCCAAAGCAAGTGTTTTGTTCCTTTCCCTAAGGAAAGGTGCACTGGACTCTTCTATGCAACCCTTGAAGGCGTATATGCAGGGTGATGGGCGCCAAATGCATTTGCCACAAAGGGGAAGTGTGACACTGAGGACCAGATGTGATGGATGTGGTATTCAGGAGTAAGGGCAAGGAAGTCTCCCACTGACGAGAAATGACAAAGAAAAGCAGGCCCAGGGCACTATGGGAAATTTCCAGAAAAGCACCATCCTCCAGTACCAGGGCCTGTTTGGGGTTCCATTAAAAAACAATCCATTGCCATGCATTGAACTTATAGTTTTTAAATGGGCAGGAGGACAGGAAAACTGCTCTGTTTACCTTCCTCAGGTGCCAAAACATCCTTGGCTGAGCCTGCCTGACCCCAGACACACCAAACAGGAAGAGAAAAAATAGCCTAAGGAAAATCGCCTGCCAGAGAGGGTTTAGTGCCACCATGATGTAGTGGTTAAGACTGGAGGACTTTAATCTGGTGAACCGGGTTTGTTTTCCCACTATGGGAAAAGCAAGTCCAGGAAACCTGGACACAACACATCCAAACACATATTGTGTAGTTTGGCCCTCAGATATCACTCACTGAGAAACCAAGATGTGGTGCTGACTTACACCTGACTTAAACCTGGAGTGAGCCCTTTGTGAATGAGCCGTCAGCTGTCCCCTCCATATTCACATTTGCTTTTCTGTTTCACCTCCAACAGGGCAGCAGATCGATCAGAAAATAATAATCTCCCAGTGTTCCTTCATCAAGCCATGGCGGCTGGTAACAGATGAACAGCTAAAAGGCATGAGGGACACATATCCCGAGGAATGTAAGTGAATGCCTGGAATTTAGGACATGCTGACTCATAGGGATCTAGCATCGATATTACAAGATCATGTTCTTTCAGGCACATTGCAGGGGTAGAGATAAAAGAGCAGCATCTTCTGCCTACTGAAGTGTTCTGTGTTGCCTGAAAGCTGACACCATTCTATGATGGCAAAAAAAAGGGGGCTCCACTAAAAGGTATATCCTGACCTACGGATAGTCTTAAAGCCTCTACTGAACAGAAGGAGGAGAAAGGGGTGTAAGGATAAAGGCAAATGGCATCTATCACAGTATATTCAATGCCAATGGAGTAGGGTCTCAACAGGGGCGGGATGAACCAGTGCTACAGGGAGGAGCGTGACCAGTGAAAACTTGATTGAGCAACCTAGTGATAAGGTCCTAGTATTCTCAAAAGGCTATATTTTGAACTGAACAAGGTAACATCCCCTCCACCGACTAGTCTTTTAATCACACATACCGGGAGCCCACCAACAGGAGAGTATATTACCCATGATGTTCCAAATACAAGAAAAAAT
Source organism: Euleptes europaea (assembly GCF_029931775.1). Classification (NCBI taxonomy): domain Eukaryota; kingdom Metazoa; phylum Chordata; class Lepidosauria; order Squamata; family Sphaerodactylidae; genus Euleptes; species Euleptes europaea. Next base: position 174,725,012 of record NC_079312.1, on the reverse strand, counting down.
CCACACGTTGCCCTATTCACACCAAATGGGGCCCAGGCATATCAGGAGCATTGTGAGTAGCACACGCTTCTGGACAGATCCCAGTGTGCATGTTTGTTAAAACTAAAAAGGACCAGATGAGCCAAGGCTTAGGCAAAGGGTTTCTTAAATCTCTCCAGTGCAAACAGTAACACAGCCTCCTCAAACCTCTCCACTGCTCACTGGTGTTTCATTGTTTCTGGGCTGACGCACAGAACACTGCAGCCAAGCAGGTACGACTCTCAGTCTTTCTCTTGGTGTGGGTGGAAGCTGCTTTAAGAGCCCTTTGCTTTAACTTGTGTCTGAGAGAAAGTGGAGGAATTCTTAAAGGAGAGGTGGGATCCCAAAGAACTGGGAAAACTGAGCACCACTAGAAAGCCATGGGGGCCCGATCGAACCCCTTGAGAGCTGACTGCATATGCATAGTTTAGAGAGAGGCGGAGCTAGGACCCTAAAAACGGATAGTAGAAGTAGCAGCAGAAATCACGGTCACCCTGTTTTCATAACTCTATTGTTCTCTCACCCACAGGTGCACGCCGTGGCTGAACTTCCATGCCCCGCACTTCCTTTCAGTCACTATGAACCGCCAGGATTGCATCTCCGATATGGCTTGCCTACCCAGATCCAATGTCCCCAACTTACACATCTGGAACTCAACAAGTACCCAAGCATCTGGATACCTTCTCTGGGCTCTCCTTAGAAGGCGACATCTTTATGGGCTCTAACAGGGCAAGGATACATCCTCATGTTTGTTGTCCACTGATGCTTGTATCTGGGTTGCCTATTTTTAAGTAAACACCTATTCTAAAACATCTCCTGTACAACTGCTTCTTCTTCCTTATGCAAAAATTATGTGTGGATTCTGGTGATTTGGCAGCAATGGGGTCTAATGTAAAAGACAGCCATTCCTGGAAGATCTGGGTAGGGGAAAGACCTCCAGTGGCTTGGGTAATGGTCATCTTCATTTAGCACACCCTTTCCTACCATGACTCTAGTTAGGTGATTTCCCTGTGTGTCCACTATCCCATCAACAATGTTGTGTGTTGAAATGATCATACAGGTTGATTATTCCTTATCTGGACATCCAAAATACAGAAAGATCTGAAATATGGACATTTTGAGGCAACACACAGGCATTACTCACAGGTCCTCAGTAGTGCGGCAAGCTGCTTTCTGATGGTTCAATGTACACAAAATTCTTTAAAATATTGTTTAAAATTACATTCAGGCTATGTATATAAAGTATATATAAAACATATATAAAATGTAAATGAATTTCATGTTTAGACTTGGTTTCCCTCCCCAAGATATCTCATTATGTATATGCAAATATTCCAAAATACAGAAAGAACCAAAATGCACACCACTTCTGGTCCCAAGCATTCCGGATAAGGGATACTCAACCTGTCCCATAACACAGAAGCTTTTGCATTGTTTAACCTGAACCAGGACTACTGGGATTGTGCAGAACACTAAAATTCATCTCTGGAGTACAAGAAGAAGGAATTAACAACAGTGCCCTTCCAAACACAGGCAAAGTTCTCCTCTCTCACACACAGCACTGAGTAACTACAGAGCACTTACTGTCTCACATACATGGAGAGACTTTGCGAAAATGTACTGTTGGTATTAGATGGTTCCAGACAGGCTTGCATGGATAGGGACACCAGTTAGGAAGGGAAGGGATATTCCACTGTTCCATATACATATGGTCACACCAGATTATCCTTCAGGACCACATACATCAATGGTTTGAACATAAGAACATAAGAAAAGCCATGCTGGGGTATAAGCTGACCCAAGTATAAGCCGACCCCCCAAATTTGAGGCCAGAAAAGGGAATTTCTTATTGACCCGTGTATAAGCCGAGGGTCAATAAGAAATTCCCTTTACCGGCAATGCTGCGCTCTAAAATGGCGGCCGCCATTTTAGAGCGCAGGGATTATCTCGCCTCTGCCCCAGGTCGCCCTCCCGCCGGCCTCCTGGGCCCTCCCGACCCACCCCAACCCACCCCGACCCCAGTGCCATCCAAGGGGGGGAGGGGGAAGAGCCCCTGAACCCCCTACTCACCGGGAGAGGAGGCAAATCGGAGGTGGCAGCGCGGCCTTCCTGCGCCTGCAGCAGGCCCCCCCTTGCAGCAGGCCCCCCCTTGCAGCACGGCTGGAGGAAGCCGTGCGGGTGCGGCGGCGGCACGGCCTCCTGCCGGCCCAGGAAGGCTCCTGCCGGCCGGAGGAAGCAGCCCGGGCGTGGCGGGGCGGTGGCGCAGCCTGGAGGGGCCTCTTGCCTTCCCGGGAAGGCTCCTGCCGGCCGCAGGAAGGCTCTTGCCAGCCGGAGGAAGTGGCCCAGGCGCGGTGGGGGCGGCGGCGCGGCCTTGAGGGGCCTCCTGCCGGCCCGGGAAGGCTCCTGCTGGCCGGGGAAAGGTGCGCGGGCCCGGCGGCGATGACGGCAGTAAGTTCCCCCCTCCCCCTCTACCGTATTGACCCGCATATAAGCTGAGGCCGGCTTTTTCAGCCCTTTTTTTGGGCTGAAAAACTCTGCTTATACGCGAGTATATACGGTATATGATATTATGAATATGAATATAAAACATTGTGAATATATATATATATATTGCTGTTGTTAATTTTATTGAATAAATAAATAAATATCACTCCCTGGATAAAACAGCTAAAGGCACTTTCTGAGAAGTGGATATTGCATTATCTGCTGTCAAGTAGATTGGTCAATTATGTAAGAAATGTGGCAACTTTTCTCTTTATAGTAACAAGGAAAAATCAAATTTCATTTCCCCTTTTTCAAGTGTGAAATGGTTGATGAATAGCCAATGGCTGTTAAATCTAGGGGGAAAATACATGGTTATTGGAAGCTTAAGGCATATGTAGTCTTTTCAGTGTAATGACCTTCAGTGCCAAGAAAATACATGTGCCTTCTAATGTACTGGACTTCTAAGGGAAAAGTGCCCAAAATATTACCGTATGAAGGAGAATTTTAGAGAGAGCTCACAGAGGTGCAATATTCCAGCTTCTCTCAGGAATATCAGAATCCCAACCACTCAGCTGTTGTGCGGGAGAAACCTTTTGCCCTTCCCCATCGCGTTAGCGGTCAAAGGCCCACAGGCAAGAGAAACATTTCAGGAGATACTTCTGGATTCCCACCCTCTTCAAAGATCTGCCGTGGTCAGCAGGCCACAATGTGCCAGTGCACAACAACTGGGGAATACCAGGTCAGCAAATGGTGCAAAATCCAGCAACCCTTGCTTCTCACAATGTGTTAGGGAATTTGAGGTTAATTGCATTCTTTTCCAAATACGTTTTCTTTTTTTTTTACCAATAGGGTTCTGACCTCTTTCTTATTCTTTATATAAATTAGTGACTAAAATGTGCTTTATATGTGTAAGTTTAATACTCATAATTGTCTTTCATCTTCATTTTAGTGATTGGGCAAGTCATGTATGATTTATAACCATTCCTCTTTTAAGGATGAGTTCAGAGCAGGACAAGGAGGGCTGTTTTACATAGTATGCTGAATGCTGCTTAAGCTCTTGGTTGCTATCTTTATTACAGGGGTAGACGTTTATACTCCTCGCTCATATGTTACAATTGCTGTTTTGCACCTCATAATGAATGTCATTATGGATTTGCATTGAATTGCTGCAACTCCTTAAAGGTCAAGAAAAGCGGGGAATCAAAACCAACTTTTCTTCTTCCATGATACTTTTCATGAACCAAGTAAGAAGAAGAGGAGGAGGAAGAAGAAGAAGAGTTGGTTTTTATATGTTGATTTTCACTACCTTTTTTAAAAGGAGAATCAACCTGCCTTCCCGTCCTCTCCCCACAACAGACACCTTGTGAGGTAGGTGGGGCTGAGAGAGTTCAAAGAGAACTGTGACTGGTTGAAGGTCACCCAGCAGGCTTTATGTGTAGGAGTGGGGAAACCAACCCGGTTCACCAGATTAGAGTCCGCCACTCATGTGTATCAATGGGGAATCAAACCCGGTTCTCCAAATTAGAGTCTACCGCTCTTAACTACTGTACTACGCTGGCAAAAGAAAGCAGCGGTGCACCAAATCCTTCTCTGAAGGTGGCTGTTTCGGCTCTTGCTACATTGTCACCCGTCTCCCCATCATTCTGCATTCATAAGGTAACAAAGGCTTGAAGCTGCCATGGATGGTTCTGAGCTGGAGACCACAGATTATATCCGTCAGGCACCTTTGGCACTGCCTACAGGCTTAGTGGGGAGAGCCAATCATGCACCTTGGGCACTGGCTACAGGAAGTGTGGGGAGAGCCAAGAGGAAATGGGGAGAGCTTTAAATACCAGCCAATGGGCCAGGAACTGTAGCCTGAACAGCTCAGGGACATCAAGAGAGCAAAAGAACAAGGTGAGTAAACACAACCCAAACTCTTCTTCTGTTGCAGTCTAGACGCCACCCACCCTCCTACTTGCTGTATTTGGGAGACTCTCTACCCCTGTCCCCATCAGGAGTTTTAACCAGGGAAATTCTAAGGGGTTCTTACAAGGTCTTCTCTTCTCTTCTCCTCTCCTCTCTTCTCTTCTCCTCCAAGGTCTTCTTTCTTCCAATTCGGCTCCCTTTTCTATGCCGCCAAAGAAATTCCTGTGTGGCCAAATCTTCAATCCTGACCTAACACCTTTCTATCTGCTTTGCCTCAGGCTCTCTCCAGTCTTCTGTCTTACAACCCACTGTCCTGGGCTGAACCATCCCAAGAGATTCTTGGATGAATACCATGTCCTAATTGCTCCTATGGCTTCAGACCCTACTGTCATCTCTACTGCATTTTTATTCAGACCTCGCTTTTCATCCTGCCCCATATGCCCATTCCACATGATCCACATATAAAGATTTTTCTTTATCCCCGATGGGGGACTATGTTCCCAGTGTCTCCTCACTGGAACTCCTTGGATCTTCTTCTTCTTCTGCAGTCTAGATGCCATCCACACTCCTACTTTCTGTATTTGGGAAACACTCTTCTCTACCCTGTTCCCATCAGGAGTTTCAACCAGTGAAATTCTGAGCGGTTCTTACAAAGTCTTCCTCTCCTCTCCTCTCCTCTCTTCTCTTCTCTTCCCTCCCCTCCCCTGCTATTCTCTTCTCTTCCTCTTCCCCTTCCCTTACAAGGTCTTCTTTCTTCCAATTTGGCTCCCTTTTCTATGCTGCCAAAGAAACTCCTGAGTGGTTAAATCCTCAATCCTGACCTAACACCCTTCTGTCTGCTTTGCCTCAGGTTCTCTCCAGTCCAACTAAGTCATCTGTCTTACAACCTAGGGCTGTTGAAAAAAAAATTCGGTATAGTTTAGATTCAGCCGAATTCGGCCCGTCTGGATTCGGGATATGCCAAAGTCTGAACTCCCCCGCTTCGGGTCTGTGCAATTCGGCGCAAATTCAAAGTTCGGGGGGGGGGGGGAATTCAGCCAAATAAAGCCATTAAAACACAATTGCGCCTTTCCGTGGCTCCAGGGGGGCATTTTGGGGGGTAGAGGTCCCAAACTTTCAGCAGAGCTTCAAAGGACCCTACTTGCAAGACCCCCCAAGTTTTGTAAAGATTGGGTCATGGGAGGCTGAGATATGGGCCCCGAAAGGGGTCCCCCCTTAATTTGCATCTCTGAGCAGAGCTTGCCGCCCACGCACAAAGCTCCCAGCCCCGACAAACAGCTGAGCTGCGGAGAGCAAGGGCGGGGCAGGTGCGAAGAAGTTTGCAAAGCAACACAATGGCAAAGCAACACAACTGCAAAGCAACACAACCATGCAAAGCAACATGTTTGCAACCATGCAAAGCAACACCTGACACCTGGGAGTTTGCAAACCATGGAAAGGGACAGAGGCAGCTAGCTATGCATAATGAGGGGAGGTGGAATTTCCCCTTTTGCATCGGACTCAGGACCAGGCAAATGCATTCTTTAAGTCACCATTTGAAAACCAGTTTTGAGCAAGCATGAAAATAGACCTAACCGATCTTATGAATGAGGGAAAACCTGGGGACACACAACTGAAGCCCCCCCTCAAACCAGGGAGAGAGAAACTCGAGGGGGCACACACACCCCAGGTAGAACGGGCGAAAGCCCCCTTTGGCTTCCCCCCCCACAGAAACTGCTCCCTCCCCACACACACACAGACTCTGCTTTCCCCCCCCCCACACACACACAGAGGAGAAAAATTATAGATTAAAGCCCCTAAAGGGGTCTTACTATGGCTGTCTTCTGTTCCATCAGGAGGGGCTGGGAGGACTGGGTAATCCAATACGAAAGTTTGGGGGCTGCACCCCTTAGAAAGCGCCCCCTGCAACCACGGAAATGGAAAAGGGGGAGGGAAAAGGGGTGGAGCCCATATCTCAGGACCCCCTGACCCAATGTTTACAAAACTTCGGGGGTCTCTTAAGAAGGCTCGTCTGAAGCTCTGCTGAAGGTTTGGGGTCTCTACCCCCAAAAATGCGCCCCCTGCAGCCACGGAAAGGAGCGAATGTGCACACACACACACCACGAGGATTTCTCTCTCTTTCTCTCCCCGGCCGGGCCGCGCAGTAGCTGATTCCTCCCGTACTCAATCCTGTCTGATTGTCCAGAAAAAGACCCAGCTTGGCCACCGGGGGAGAATGCTGCTTACTGATGGTTATGCTGCTGCACCCCGAATTTGCCGAATTTATTCGTGAACTCCCGAACTCGCTGAATTCGGCTCCCCCGTTTTCCCGCCATTTTTGAGTTCAGTTCATCCCGAACTAAAAACTGCTGAATCAAGGGAAATTCAGCTGTTTTTCGGTTCAGGCCAAACCAAATCGACAGCCCTATTATAACCCGCTGTCCTGGGCTGAACCATCCTTAGAGATTCTTGTAGGAATACCATGTCCTCATTGCTCCTATGGCTTCAGACCCTACTGTCATCTCTACTGTATTTCTCCCTTTATTCAGCCCTCGATTTTCATCCTGCCCCATATGCCCATTCCACATGAACCACATACAAAGATTTTTCTTTATCCCCAATGGGCGCTATGTTCCCAGTGTTTCCTCACTAGATCTCCTTGTTCTTCTTCATATCCTGCTTCTCACCTGAAAACAGTGTCTCTATCAATGGGGTAAAACTTTTTACATCAAAAAGATGGAAGGCCTCCAAAACTGATATGAGGCCAACGTATCATAATCCAGACGGGTATAATGTTCTACAAGCCCAAAAGAATACTCTTTTAAAAAGAACTAAGCAAAAAAATTAATCAAAGATTAATTTTAACGTATTTCTATTTTTTATTTTTATTTTGTTAACCATACAAACACATAAAAGGATAAGAGAGAACCCTAGATAATATCAACTGGGTAGGCCTGGTCTGCCAGGTGGACCCTGAATTCACCCCATATCTGCCCTCCAGGTCACGTCTGAGATACCCCTCTTTCTATGAGAAAATGGGCTCTGCTCGGGTGTATGGATTCCTGGCAGCCAGCTTCCTGGTCCTCACTCTGCTGGCAGATTCCACTGCAGCCTGCTACTGTGGCATTCCTACAGACCTCAAGCCTATATTCTGCGCAGCTGATCTTGGTAAGTCTCTGGTCACTGACAGACTCTGTTAACTGCCCTTCTTTTATTTAGACTGCTATGGTTCTCCCTGCTGGTTCTTGTGCTTAGACACCTCTGGCACTCTGAAGCCTGATACTTCTCTCACACGGGAGTAGCGAGAGGGAGCACAAAGAGATACTGCAGGAACAGAGAAGCGGGGAGAAGAAAGACAGCAGGGGCAGGAGGGAAGATGTTGAAATCAGGGGCAGTAAAGGGTGGCGGGGAAGCACAAGTAGGCAGGCAAGATAATGGGGCTTGAACAGTAGTGGGGAGACCTGGAGGAGAGGCAAGAAGAACTAAACACAGGAAGAGGGCTGGAGAAACCACACACACACTTTGAGTCATTTCTCCATCTGAAAACCTTCTTCCACCACTGACATGAGACAAGGCAATCCCCGCTTCAAGAAAGGAATGGTATGACCACTCTTCCAGCTTGGTTGGCCAGAATATCCTGCAATATCAGTAATCACTCTTGGTTCTATAACAAATCTCATGCTGATTTTTGTCAATACATTTGGTGCTCTCAAGTCACTGCTGAATTATAGCGACCCTGCAGGCTTTTCAAGGCAAGGGACATTCAGAGGTGGTTTGCCATTGCCTGCCTCCTTGTCACGACTCTGGTATTCCTTGGAGGTTGCTCATCCAAATACTAACCAGGGCCAATACCACTTAGCTTCTGAGATTTGACGAGATCAGGTTAGCTTGGGTCTATCCAGATCAGGGCGATTTTATTCGTGATAGAAATAAATATTGGCAAATGGTAATTATAATGCTTTCAAAAGGAATTAGACATAATATTGAAGGCACATCAGAACAAGGTTGGTTAAACTATGAAACTGCCATCCCCAAGAGGTCCCATGTAATAATCTTATATGTTGTTACGGCAGCGAGAGTAGCGCTAGCTTAGATTTGTGTCCAGTAGCACCTTAGAAACCAACATGATTGAATGCCAAGGCTCCATTAAAAAAAAAACAGGGCAGCAACTATATATGCAGCAAAGAAATCCCCAAAACCATCTATTTTTAAGTAAGTAGGAAATCAGTAGTGTCTTAAAGACTTTTGTTGTTGTTTCAGCATAAGCTTGCTTGCACTAGAAATACTACTTTGGGGGAGGTTATGAGAGAATCTGCTTCCCACCTTCGCCAGTCTGAACAAAAAGAAGGAACAAAAGTCAGAGAGTAGCACCCAGAAGGGCAATGTTGACACATGATGACATATCACATTGAACTATCAGCAAATGGATGAGCCCAAGGTGGCACAGCTGAAATTATTAGGGCATGCAGTCGTATCGGGACAGTACCGACAACTAGACTTGTCCCATAGGCTAGTCCTAGATTTGTGTCATGTTAGGTGACCTGTTGTTATTGATAAGCACCTGTGGTTGTCTGGAAGCAAGGAAAAGATTGCACCCAAGCCCTGCAAGAGAGAACTATTATCCAAGAGGGGCTGTAGCTGGGCTGGTTTGAGCAGACAGGTGATAACCAGTGGTGTTCTCTTATCTCTTTGGGGTTTTTCTTGTAGCAGGCTATTTCTGGGCAACAACCTGGCTTTATCGATCTGCTTCTTTACTTCATGGGGTGGACACTGTCATCCCAAAAACTACAATTGTATATCCTTGAAGTGTGAGTTCCTGTCCAAGGAATGAGAACAAATATGATTGTAAATTAGTGCTTGTCTGCAGACACTGCATAGTGCATGACATGAACAGGGTGGTAGCTGGAAGCATACAGAAATGCATAGTGATCAATGGGTTTCTCCAGCGGTGCTTGCACATCTGTGGCATAGTTGCACAGTTCTGGACCTGTTGTGTGGACTGGTCCAGGGTCAGGTTGAAGGTGGAGTGAAGTCTATTAAACTCCTGCTGGAATCTCTCAAGTGCTTCCTTCCTCTCTGTCCAGATGATGAAGATATTATTGATAAATCTCAAATACAGGAAAGGTGTGATTAGGTGGTGAGGAAGGGCTGCTCCAAGTCAGCCACAAGTGTTTGTATACTGTAAAGTCATGGGGGTGCTCATGGCAATGCCATTATGCTGAACGTTCAATCTATTTCCAGAACTGAAGAAATCATCAGGAAGGACGAGGCAGCAGGACTTGGCAGCAGGGTGTGCTCTAGTCCTACCAGGGAGAATGTTTCCAGGGCCTCTTTGTGAGACACATTAGCATACACAGCCTCAACATGCATAATGGCCAAGGTGTGATTCTCTGGGAGACTGAAACAGGATTCTAGTTTCCTCAAAAAATCATCTGAATCTCAGAAATAATGATGCCATGGGTCTTGGAGATATAGCAAGAACCCCTAGAACCATTGTGATGTAGTGGTCAAGAGTGGTGGTTTGGAGTGGTGAATACTAATCTGGTGAACCGGGTTGGTTTCCCCACGCCTCCACATGAAGCCAGCTGGGTAACTTTAGGCTAATCACAGTACTCTCCAAGCTCTCTCAGCCTCACCCACCTCACAGGGTGAATGTGGAGGGGAGGGGAAGGTGATTGTTAGCCAGTATGATTCTTCCTTTAAGAGGTAGAGAAAGTCAGCATATAAAAAACAACTCTTCTTCTTCTTCAGTGATCATGCCAATGTCTGAAACAATGGCGAACTTTCCTGAGGTGCATCCATATGGATTTGTTCTGGTGCATATGTAGGCCTCTCTTTATTTTAATAATAGTGGAGCCCAGGAGAGCAGAACATAAGCTATAACTCACGACGTCTTTTTGCAGTGATGAAGGGGTTCTTTGTGAATGCCGTTATAGAAGACCCTGAAAGGTTATGGGCGCGCTACATATTCGAACCCACCCAGGTAAGTTCTTCCTCCTGCTGGAGCAAGCTAGAAGTTTCACTCTTCCCCAAACAGCACTTGCTACAGCTACAATTAATTAAAGTGATAACGAGTAGATGAAGAGGTGGAATTCCATCTCTCAAAGGATGTTAGGATCTCCACACTGACGTTCCTTTCTCCCCAAACATATAGCATTTGCAAAGAGTGCAGCAGCAAGAAGCTTCCCAAAAAGCTAGGACTTCAGCCATCTTCCATGTAATGCTCAGTAATGGGATGGAATTATTTAGCACAAAACATACATGACCTCCTGATGGGATGAATGAAGGCAGTATCCAAAATGTAAACTGGATGGCACAATTTGATGTTGTTCTTGTCAAGGAGACAAGAAAAGTTATTGCAAAGGTAGAAAGCTGGGCCAGAGTGATATAGTGCATGATTTAAGCTTAGGGCCAGTATACCTTACGGATCAGGGCCATTATACTTTAAGGAATGCCAACTCCCCTATGAACCTACCCAACCTCTCTGGTCATCTTCAGAGGCCCTGCTGTGGGTGCCTATGCTGTCTGAGGCTAGATGGTGGCAACCCAAGAAAGGGTCTTCTTTGTCATGGAGTCCAAATTCTGGAACTCCCGGCCCAAAGAGATTCATCTGTCTCTCTTGACCATTGTCTCCCTTGATCATTGTCTTCTGTAAAGACTTTTTTGTTTTGTTTTGTATAGCATTCCCTCACTAGCTCTCATTGGCCTTCCCCGTTTTTTTAAATTTTATGTTTTATTTAACTGTACTAAATTATCTAAATATAAAGATAGATCGACCGATCGACCGATCGACCGATCGACCGATCGACCGATCGACCGATAGATAGATAGATAGATAGATAGATAGATAGATAGATAGATAGATAGATAGCGGGGTCAACTGCTGAAGCTGGAGGGTGAGAGATTCAAAGCAGATAAAAGGAAGTATTTCCTCACACAATTCATAGTTAAATTGTGGAACCCTTTGCCCCAGGATGTGGTGATGGCTGCCAACTTGAAAGGCTTTAAGAGGAGAATGGACATGTTCATGGAGGATAGAGCCCTCGATAGCCACTAGTCAAAATGAATACTAGTCATGATGCATACCTATTCTCTACAGTATCAGAGCAGCATGCCTATTTTATTAGGTGCTGTGGAACACAGGCAGGATGCTGCTGCATTCGGTTTGTTTGTGGGCTTCCAAGAGGCACCAGGTTGGCCACAGTGTGAACGGACTGCTGGACTTGATGGGCTTTGGTCTGATCCAGCACGGCTTTCCTTATGTTCTTTCTCCAGCAAGCAGGCTTATAGGACATCTCCACATCAAAACTCCCTGCCTTTGGATTATCAGAATAACACACAGGAGAATGTTAGCCTTGTCTCCCCGCTGATTTGAGCTTTCTATGTCCAGGAATTGGTGGGGGGGGGAGGGTTGGACATCACAAAGCATTTGAACATACAATTGGTCACGTTTTCCAAAGTAGCACAGTCTAGGAGACCTGCATCAGTATTCTAGAACATGAATATCCATTTAGCAAAATATGCCTTTGAGAATATACTGAATATACTAGGAGACACCAATGTGTTCAGAAAACTTAAGACACAATTAAAATTTGAATTCAGATCACCCAAATCTACGCTCAGTGAATCACACGAGGGCAGCTGATGTTCATGATGGCCATGGTTTGGAATGGTCAAAACCTAGTAGGCCTGTACTGATCTCCTTCCTGATTACTGAGGTATGCTATCATGTGATCTCTCTAGGTAATCAAGATCAATGGGATACTGCCAGAGATTAAATCACTGTACACCAAAATCTTGGGAACCACCTGTACATACCGACACAATCCCATTTTCGGTGACGAAGAATATTTCGTTACAGGTACTGTAGCCACTTATTTCAAGGGAGGATTTGAGGTAATTAAAATCCAAAGCAAGTGTTTTGTTCCTTTCCCTAAGGAAAGGTTCACTGGACTTTTCTATGCAACCCTTGAAGGCGTATATGCAGGGTGATGGGCGCCAAATGCATTTGCCACAAAGGGGAAGTGTGACACTGAGGACTAGATGTGATGGATGTGGTATTCAGTGGTAAGGGCAAGGAAGTCTCCCACTGACGAGAAATGACAAAGAAAAGGAGGCCCAGGGCACTATGGGAAATTTCCAGAAAAGCACCATCCTCCAGTACCAGGGCCTGTTTGGGGTTCCATTAAAAAACAATCCATTGCCATGCATTAAACGTATAGTTTTTAAATGGGCAGGAGGACAGGAAAACTGCTCGGTTTACCTTCCTCAGGTGCCAAAACATCCTTGGCTGAGCCTGCCTGACCCCAGACACACCAAACAGGAAGAGAAAAAATAGCCTAGGGAAAATCGCCTGCCAGAGAGGGTTTAGTGCCATCATGGTGTTGTGGTTAAGACTGGAGGACTTTAATCTGGTGAACCGTGTTTGTTTTCCCACTATGGGAAAAGCAAGTCCAGGAAACCTGGACACAACACATCCAAACACATATTGTGTAGTTTGGCCCTCAGATATCACTCACTGAGAAACCAAGGAGTGGTGCTGACTTACACCTGACTTATACCTGGACTGAGCCCTTTGTGAATGAACCGTCAGCTGTCCCCTCCATATTCACATTTGCTTTTCTGTTTCACCTCCAACAGGGCAGCAGATCGATCAGAAAATAATAATTTCCCAGTGTTCCTTTATCAAACCATGGCGGCTGGTAACAGATGAACAGCGAATAGGCATGAGGGACACATATCCCGCGGAATGTAAGTGAATGCCTGGAATTTAGGACATGCTGACTCATAGGGATCTAGCATCGATATTACAAGATCATGTTCTTTCAGGCACATTGCAGGGGTAGAGATAAAAGAGCAGCATCTTCTGCCTACTGAAGTGTTCTGTATTGCCTGAAAGCTGACACCATTCTATGATGGCAAAAAAAAGGGGGCTCCACTAAAAGATATATCCTGACCTATGGATAGTCTTAAAGCCTCTACTGAACAGAAGGAGGAGAAAAGGATGTAAGGGTGAAGCCAAATGGCATCTATCGCAGTGTGTTCAGTGCCAAGGGTGGGATGAACCAGTGCTACAGGGAAAAGTTTGACCAGTGAAAACTGATTGAGCAGCCTAGTAATAAGGTCCTCGTGTTTTCAAAAGGCTATATTTTGAATTGAACAAGGTAACATCCCCTCCATCAACTAGTCTTTTAATCACACATACCAAGAACCCACCATCAGGAGCGTATATTACCCATGATGTTCCAAATACAAAAGAAAATCCACACACTGCCCTATTCACACCAAATGGGGCCCAGGCATATCAGGAGCATTGTGAGTAGAACACGCTTCTGGACGGATCCCAGTGCGCATGTTTGTTAAAACTAAAAAGGACCAGATGAGCCAAGGCTTAGGCAAAGGGTTTCTTAAATCTCTCCAGTGCAAACAGTAACACAGGCCTCCTTAAACCTCTCCACTGCTCACTGGTGTTTCATTGTTTCTGGGCTGACGCACAGAACACTGCGGCCAACCAGGTACGACTCTCAGTCTTTCTCTTGGTGTGGGTGGAAGCTGCTTAAAGAGCCCTTTGCTTTAACTTGTGTGTGAGAGAAAGTGGAGGAATTCTTAAAGGAGAGGTGGGATCCCAAAGAACTGGGAACACTGAGCACCACTAGAAAGCCATGGGGCCCGATCGAACCCCTTGAGAGCCGGCTGTATATGCATAGATTAGGGAGAGGCGGAGTTAGGACCCTAAAAACTGATAGTAGAAGCAGCAGCAGAAATCACCCTCACCCTGTTTTCATATCTCTATTGTTCTCTCACCCACAGGTGCAGAACTCCTTAGCTGAACTTCCATGCCCCGCACTTCCTTTCAGTCACTATGAACTGCCAGGATTGCATCTCCGATATGGCTTGCCTACCCAGATCCAATGTCCCCAACTTACACATCTGGAACTCAACAAGTACCCAAGCATCTGGATACCTTCTCTGGGCTCTCCTGAGAAGGTGACATCTTCATGGACTCTAACAGGGCAGGGATTCCTCCCCATGTTCATTGTCCACTGATGCTTGTATTTGGGTTGGCTATTTTTAAGTAAACACCTATTCTAAACCATTTCCTGTACAACTGCTTCTTCTTCCTTATGCAAAAATTATGTGTGGATTCTGGTGATTTGGCAGCAATGGGGTCTAATGTAAAAGACAGCCATTCCTGGAAGATCTGGGGAGGGGAAAGACTTCCAGTGGCTTGGGTAATCGTCATCTTTATTTAGCACACCCTTTCCTACCATGACTCAGTTAGGTTATTTCCCTATGTGTCTACTATCCCATCAACAATGTTGTGTGTTGAAATGATCATACAGGTTGATTATTTCTTTTCTGGACATCCAAAATATGGAAAGATCCAAAATATGGGCATTTGGGGGCAACACGCAGGCATTACTCTCAGGTCCTCAGTAGAGCGGCAAGCTGCTTTCTGATGGTTCAATGTACACAAAATTATTTAAAATATTGTTTAGAATTACATTCAGGCTATGTGTATAAAGTATATATAAAACATATAAAACGTAAATGAATTTCATGTTTAGACTTGGGTTCCCTCCCTAAGATATCTCATTATGTATATGCAAATATTCCAAAATACAGAAGGAACCAAAATACACCACCACTTCTGGTTCCAAGCATTCCGGATAAGGGATACTCAACCTGTCCCATAACGCAGAATCTTTTGCATTGTTTAACCTGAACCAGGACTACTGGGATTGTGCAGAACACTAAAGTTCACCTCTAGAGTACAAGAAGAAGGAATTAACAACAGTGCCCTTCCAAACACACCACTGAGTAACTAATAACTACAGTTTACAGGCCATTCACTTTGTTTACACTTTCATCTTGCATGCTGCCAAGAGCGGGTCTTTCAGCTTGCTGTTAAACATACCATCTCTTGATCCTAGCACTTCTCCACTGATATATTAATTACCAACTATACATGCCTTTCAAGCAGTTCAAAAGTGACTCCTGGAAGATGCGATACAGGGAAAAGAAGGTCTTGTGAACATGTCAGGAGAGTAATTAACATGCTTTGCCATGACCCCTCCTCTATCACTGTCAGCCACAAACTAGGGTCAAGAATTCATGTGAAAGGAAGGAAAAAGATAGTGGTACTTATTTACTATATTTATAGTCTAACTTTCTCACTGAGACTCCAAGTGGATTACACAGTATACGTCAATACAGTCAGTACAAACAGTCATAAAATAAGCAATGTACAAGGACTAGAATTATATCTGAATAAGCACAGAATATTAGACATGATACAGTGCAAATATATGCAGAAAAATTATATCAGCAGAAATGTTTTGGGTTTTTTTCACTGAATACAACACTTGCTGCAGAAAGCTTACTAAGAGCTCTTATTGCAAACTCTGGCCATTTATGCAGGGCTGTTTCCCTTACGGTCACCTGCTTCGGGGCTTCCTTTTGAATATGCCTGTCTTTCCCAACCGTCAGAGGTCACCTCGCACTCCCTGCATTTGTCCACGTGTTTTGTCAATGTTTTCCGGGTGCAGTTTTAGCCAGAATCTGTTTGGAGCAGACAAAATGTGTGGAAATACACGGGGAGCGTGAGGCTATCTCTGACGGTCGGGAAAGGCGTGCATAATCAAAAGATGCTCCAAAGCAGTTGGCGTGAGTGGACCTGAGGAACCAGCCCTGCATAAATGGCTTCCCGCCAACCCTACTGTGTCAACCCAGACAATCGAAAGATACCAAATTTAATAAAGCAGGCATCTTGCTGGCAGAATACTATATCGCCCATGACAAATGTATTCTGAATGGCCTAACATATCTTCAAGACTTTGACGAATTCACCTTTATTAATCGTAATGGGAAAAGTGTTATCGACTATGAGCTCTGCTCCCCTTGGCTGGTGGCTAAAATAAACTCATTCCAGGTCAAACCAAGAACAGAAAGCGATCACGTGCCAATTCAAATATCTGTAAACCTCAAGCCGGTAGAAATAACTTCAACTGAACACATACAGGATCCGAATCTTAAATTTTAAAAAATCAAATGGTCTACTCAGACCGAAGAAAAAGCGAATCTCATGACCAACACCGCAGATCTGCAACTACTGCACAGAGACCTGCAAGAAGCCAAGTCTCCAGAGAAAGCTCTCCATGCCTACAAATCTATCATAGAACAACTCTACTCTTTAGCGCAACCATCCAGAACAAAGTCTCACAGACCACTTACCTGGTTTGATCAAGAATGCTTCCAGAAGAAAAAGGACCTATGTCGGAAATTTCATGATGCAAGACAGAAAGAAGACTACCACAGCTGGCAGGAATATTATTACACTAAATCAATTTATAGCAAACTGATTTCGTTGAAAAGGAAAAACTACTCTGATCAGAAATGGGCTTCACTTCTGACCGCGGCAAAATCCAATAACACCAGAGAATTCTGGAACTGTGTGACAAACGTTTTACAGTGCCCTGATAGAACATCAAGTCCAAACATCTCCGAATCGATATGGGTCTAGCATTATACCAATGTATTCAACGAATATTCACAGCCTTTGGATAATAATAACAATGTAATTTCATCCTCCATCCCAGCTTGGCCTCCAGTTGATACTGAAGAAATTTTATCACTAATAAACTCACTGAAAAAACACAAATCTCCTGGCCCTGATGGCATCCCAAACAAACTCCTAAAAAATTTAGCGGATTGGTGGGCTCATCCTCTTGCGAACTTCTTCTCAATACTAAACCACTATGGAGTTCTGCCCGAGGCATGGCTTAACTCAATAATCGTTTCATATTCAAAAAAGGTGCCCCAAGCCTACCGGAAAACTTTCGCCCAATCAGCCTACTATCAGTTATTGGGAAGCTATATGGCAAATACCTTGAGAAGAAACTGAATCACTGGATAACTTCCCAAGCCATCTTAGGCTGTGAACAAATTGGCTTCAGACCTGTAAAAACTACCCTGGACCATTGTCTCATTCTAATGTCACTAGCCGAAAAATACATGAGAGCGGGAAGGGGGAAGCTTTTTGTGGCCTTTATTGACCAAAAAGGAGCATTTGACACAATTTCCAAAGACCTCCCATGGCAGAAACTGGAAAAACTGAAAATAGACCAGCGACTCCTAGCACTTATACGCCGCCTGTACACCAAGACAACCTGTCAGGTTAAATTCAACACTAATGATGACCTAACATCAAAAATTCCAGTCAAAAAAGGCGTGAGGCAAGGGTGTGTCTTGGCCCCTCATCTCTTTAATTTGTTCATCAATGACCTGGCTACAACTCTCAACAAGGTAGACGCCAAAATCCGCCAAAATTGAACAATCATCTAACTCCCCTGCTACTGTACACCGACGTAATCCTGGCCAGGACTCCAATTGGCCTTAAAAGATACCTCCTGGCCTTCACTGCCTATTGTCAACAAAATGGGCTCATCATCAATGCAGAAAAATCAAAGATTATGGTCTTTGCCCAAACTTGGAGACACTATAACTGGAAAGTCGGCAGCATCACCTTAGAACAGGTCAAGAGTTTTAAATATCTAGGTCTGTCTTTTACCTACAATTTAAGCTGGACACAGCACAAAACACACACAATGAACCAAGCTAGATGTTCGGCACAGGTCATAGTAAGTTTCTTCTACCACCAACGGAACCAACAAATCCCAGCAGCACTACAAAATTTCAATCTGAATGTACTGTCACAACTGCTATACGGTGTGCCAATTTGGATTCATGCCTACTCAGATGAAGTGGAACGGATTCAAGAACGTTTTCTCAGACGTCTCGTAGGACTCCCAAACTGTCTCTTATCTCACTGTCTGCTCCGAAACAAACCAAAAATTAGTAACAACTAGGGCTTGGTCATCTGCCATAAAAGTTTGGCTACGGATCCATTATCACACAGGGGAATCAACCCTGCTAAAATACCTAATGGAAGACCCCTACTGGACTGAATGCTCTGAATGGATAATCAAGATAAAAAAGAAAATTGCCCAGATAGACATCGACCTGGACTCCCTGCTTCTATCCAGCGAGAACTATATCCTAAGTCTAATAAAACAAAGACTAGACGACCACGAGTTCTAGCATAAATTTCCTCTAATGCCACCAACTTGCTCACCTCAATACTTTGGACTTCCACCTAACTTCCACTTAAACTACCTGGACCGTCTTGACAATCCTAAGCTCAGGAAAGTCTTTATGCAAGCTAGGACCAACTCATTACGTTCAGCGGTCCTCTGTAGCAGATTCCTGAAAACACCTTACACTGAAAGAGTCTGCAGATGTGGCTTAGGATGTCCTGACTCCCTGTCACATATTCTTTTGGACTGCCATCTCTACGAGCTCCCCAAGAGGAAACATAATAAAACCTATAGGTTTGAACTTCTCTTCAAACAATACGGAAATACTTCATAAACTATTAGCTGACGAGGACCCTGAGATAACCAAAAATGTGGTAAAATTTCTGACGTTAGTAGTCAACCAATGGGAAGCTGAATCACAATATTAAAGAATGATTTATATTTTAAATTTATTTTACTCTAACTTTATCCTTATATACTATGCCAATAAAGGTATTTGAAATTGAAATTGAAATGGCTTCCCTATCTGCAGCTCTGAACTTAAAAAGAAAAAGAAAAAATCTGGGATCCAGAAGGAATGGTCTTCATACACGGGCATGGTTCGTTGTTTACCAGACAGTGAGAGATGCAGAGGCACAATGATTAATGCAAATGATACAGCATTGTTGCCTTTTAAGCACAAATGGGATGTGGTATATCCAAGTGTTGCAAACTGTTTACTGCAACAGGAGAATTACTCAACTTTAAAGCTGACACTGAGGAAATTGTTCAAGACTTTCTATTCCTTGGCTCCATCCTCAACCAAAAGGGAGACTGCAGCCAAGAAATCAGAAGGAAATTGAGACTGGGAAGGGCAGCCATGAAGGAGCTAGAAAAGATTCTTAAGTGTAAGGATGTGTCACTGGCAACCCAAGATCAAGTGAATTCATGTTATCATATTCCCTATTCCTATGTAGGGGTGTGAAAGCTGGACAATGAAGACAGCTGATAAAAAGTAGATTCTTTTGAAATGTGGTGATGGAGGAGAGTGTTATGGATACAGTGGGTTATAGATCAAATCAAGCCTGAACTGACCCTAGACACTAAAATGACTAATCTGCGGCTGTCGTACCGTGGTCACATTATGAGAAGACAAGAGTCACTGGAAAAGACAATCATGCTAGGAAAAGTTGGAGGCAGCAGGAAAAGAAGAAGACCCAACAAGAGATTGATTGGCTCTATAAAGGAAGCCAGGGCCCTCAATTTGCAAGATCCAAGCAAGGCTGTTAAGAATAGGATGTTTTGGAGAACATTGATTCATAGGGTCGCCATGAGTCAGAAGCGACTTGATAGAATTTAACACACACACATCCAACTGTTGCGTAGTGTTTGCTGCAAGGCTGGTGCAAGTCCAAAACTGCCAGAACTTCAACATACTAAAAGATTATGACAAATTACTGAAAAGTATCCCCCTAAGATGCAAGACTGAAAGCTGCAAAGAACAGTACTGGGAAAACAAGCTGTAAACAATTACAAAATAAGATCTTAAATGAGGATTGGTCCTTAGTGTTTAAGGACACAAATTGTAAATGTTCCTCTTGCTTCTTCCAGATACCCTCCAATAGAATTTTCTCCTTGCCAGACTATTTCCGCTGGTTAGAAATCTATAAGTTTAGACGAGTTTTCTTTTTTTATATATATAAATTTTTATTAATTTTTATAACATAAAACAAAACAAATACAATAATAAAAATATTTTAAAAATTTAAAAAACAAAAAACAAGAGTATCTATATATACTAATTAATACATTCATAGTTACAAAATTATAAGGTTCAAAAAGATAAGTTTAGACGAGTTTTCTTATTAGTGAGATGTAATACCCTACACTCAGCCAAGACACGAGGGCGATAAGATAAAATTATCACAGAAGAATGAAAATGCCCATTTTGTCAGGATCAAATAGACTCCCTAGCCCATATTGTTTTAGCACAGTGGTGGCAAACCTATGGCACGCGTGCCAGAGGTGGCACAGAGTCCTCTCTGTGGGCACGCGAGCTGTCGCCCTAGGACAGAGTTTGCCTGAGTTCGTTCTCCCGGCTGAGGAGGCTGGGGACCAGCGGTGCCTTCCTGGCTCCTCCGGGAAGCGCCAGGCTCCTTCCCAGTGCCTTCTCCGCAGTCGCCGGCTGACTGCTCCAAAAGTGAAGACAACGACGAGCCTTCTGCCGAGGACTGGAAGAGGTGGAGCTGGGACGGGGCTGGACCAGGAGTGGGATGCCTGGGCGGCCGTCTGCAGCGGGCTGGTTGGTGACTGCAGTGCAGGGGGTTGGCGGTGAGGGCCGAACGGGGGCCCGCCTGGCATTTGTGCTGGAGCCAAGCCCTTCGCTTAGCTCGGGTTTCCACTCTACTCGTTCATGCAACCGAAGGTGCCTCTGAGTGCGTGCAGAGGGCTGTCCCCACCATCAGCCCCCACCCCCCGCATAACAGTCTTTTAAAATTCATATGAAGATAACAGTTGGGAAAAGAACCAAACTGAAGGGGTGGGGGCTATGCTCCAGCTGTTTTCCTTCCCCTGCTCGGCTGCCCATGCAGGGTTGCCAACCTCTAGGTAGTTGAGCAAACCAAAATCAACACCTCTGCACTAATATCAAGGATAAGGAAAGTAGTGCAGGAATCTTAGGCTATAATTACTACAACACAAATGAGTGAAACATCAAAGTGTAATCAATGCATACAATAGTGGAAAGGGACAAACATACAACTATATACAATGGTATTTCAATAGTCCACAAAGGTATGTATAAATGTGTTTTTTTCAATAGTCCATAAGGGTACATAGATCCAAGAAGATTCCAATAGTTGGTCACAAGACCTCAGCAGATGTGTAAAAGACTATTATGAAAGGAAGACGATCGTTTCATTCTTCATCAGTTCCATTCAATTCATGCAGTTCAAAAGGTATACAAGGTTCAAAAATTCATTTCTTCCCCTTAGGGATAAATCTTATAACTATATCCATTGGCAAATGTAATAGTCCATATGATTTAAAATCTATAGAGGATATAGTTGGAATAAACAGAAGTCATTGCAAATGTAACAGTTCCACAAGGGATACACAAAGTGAATGTTTCACTCATTTGTGTTGTAGTAATTATAGCCTAAGATTCCTGCACTACTTTCCTTAACCTCTAGGTAGTAGCAGGAGATCTGCTATTTCAGTTCACCTGGAGAAAATGGCCGCATTGGCAATTGGACTCTATGGCATTGAAGTCCCTCCCCAAGCCCCACCATCCTCAGGCTTCGCCCCAAAAACCTCCCGCAGGTGGCAAAGAGGGACCTGGCAACCCCTAGCCCCATGTGGACTTCTAGCTGTGTTGGTACTTTGTGATAAATAAGTGGGTTTTGGGTTGCAGTTTGGGCACTCGGTCTCTAAAAGGTTCGCCATCACTGTTTTAGCATGACCACAAAATAATATTGCATGAAATAAATATATCACTCCCTAGATAAAACAGCTAAAGACACTTTCTGAGAAGTGGATGTTGGATTATCTACTTAGTTTTGGTTTCGGAGAAAATTTATTCAAATGGATTAACATCCTTTATAATAAATGTCAAGCTAAGATAAGAATTAATGGGGAAAAAACAGAAAGTTTTGACATCATGCAAGGGGTTAGGCAAGGCTGCTCTCTGTCTGCTCTATTATATGCTCTATCTCTAGAACCTTTAGCAATCTCAATAAGAGATAATAATCAAATAAAAGGCATACGGATTAAAGGAAAGGAATTTAAATTAAGCCTTTATGCAGATGACATAGTGCTCTTTCTAACAGAAACAGATAAATCTGGAACTGAGATTAGAAAAGTTATCAGAGAGTTTAGTAAAATATCTGGATACAAATTAAATGCAAATAAATCAGAAGCTTTTTTAAAAACTTTAACAACAAAAAGGAGAAACAAATATGGGCAGAAGATCTAAGAAAAGCAGAAAACATTAAATATCTAGGTATCTGGCTAAGAAAGATAGAACTAAATGTTTAAATTTAAATTGCGGGGAAATAGCTAAAGAACTAAAAGAATGACCAAAAATGGCTTCCTCTAAATGTCACACTTTTAGGTCGTGTCAATTTAATTAAAATGATAATCTTACCAAAAATAAATTTTATTTTCAATAACTTATTTGTAGATATACCAAAGAAAATGATTGAAGGATGGCAAAAGATCTGTAATAGATTTATTTGGCAGAATAAATAAAAAAACCAGATTCCGAAATAGCAATCTATATGAACTTAAAGGCATAGGTGGGAATGCCAAATTTACTAGTATATTATCAGGTAGCCAGGGTAAAGTGGCTAAAATCATGGGTAGTAAACAATGAAAAGGAACCTTATATTAAAATTGAACAAGATTTTGTTAAATTTCCGCTAAATAGATGGTTATGGGTAAAAAAAACAAAAGGATAGGAAAAAAATTTATATAAAGATAATAACTGTATTAATACCATTCTAAAACAATGTGATGTATAAAGAAATTAGCCCCAAATATTTCCCCACTGTCTTCCTTCCTTTGGAACATTTTAGCCGAGAATCCAGAATTCCAACTCCCTCGCAGAATAAAGACAGATAAACAGAATGATTATCATTATTGGATTAAAAATAATAATTTAGAACCTCTAGAAAAAATTTTGGATAAGAAAGAAGTTAATATTACCTTTATAGAATATTTACAAATGAAAAAGTATTGGAATAATTTAAAAGAAAAAGAATTAACTAAAATTAGAGAAAAATCTGAGTTTGAGAAATTAATGCTTCAAGATAAAGTTTCAACTTCCAAAATATATGCAATTTTAGTAAAAGAAAATTTAAATTCAACATTAGGCTATAGGGACAAATGGAACATTTACTTAGATAAACCATTGAGTGATCAAGAATGGGAATATATTTTTTCAAAGGGATTGAATTTATCAGTTAGTTTGCAAATAAGAGAAAATCTAATTAAGATGGTATATATGTGGAATTTAACTCCAATTAGAATAAGTAAAATCTACAAATCAATTAACGATAGTTGCTGGTACTGCGATAAAAAACAAGCAAGCTTCATTCATATGAATTGTGAGAGAGCTATAACTTTCTGGACTGAAATACTGAAATATCTGTCTGTTGGAATGGAGACTGATATCCCATGTAAACCTGAGATACTTTTGTTAAATTTAGCCCCTAACCTAACTAAAGATAAATGATGTATGGGGTTACACATGATAACTGCTGCTAGAATGACTTTTGACAGACACTGGAAACAAAAAACGACTCCAAAGATAGAGGAATGGTTGGTTAAAGTAAAAGAAATATATGTATTAATTAAGTTAACCACACATCAGAAAAAGGATGATACAATGAACCTAGACAAGCTACGGTTACGAACTATAAATAAAATGGAAAATCTTATAATCAAGGGTGGGAAAGGACAACGTTCTGCGATGACAGTCTAGCTATTTTATAGAGGACTAAACCGTGAAGGATGTGTGTTTTTTAGGTTTACACATATATATATATTGTATTTTAAATTATGAAGACTGCTACGTGTGTGTGTGTGTGTTAATTTTAAATATATATATATAGCTCACTCCCTGGATAAAACAGCTAAAGACACATTCTGAGAAGTGGATATTGCATTGTCTGCTGTCAAGTAGATTGGTCAATTACGTGAGAGGTGTGGCAACTTTTCTCTTTATAGTAACAAGGAAAAATCAAATTTTATTTCCCCTTTTTCAATGTGAAATGGTTGATGAATAGCCAATGGCTGTTAAATCTGGGGTGGGGGGAATGCATGGTTATTGGAAGCTTAAGGCATATGTAGTCTTTTCAGTGTAATGACCTTCAGTGCCATGGAAACACATGTGCCTTCTAACGTACTGGACTTCTAAGGGAAAAGTGCTCAAAATGTTACCGTATGAAGGAGAATTTTAGAGAGAGCTCACAGAGGTGCAATATTCCAGCTCCTCTCAGGAATATCAGAATCCCAACCAATCAGCTGTTGTGCGGGAGAAACTTTTTGCCCTTCCCCATCGCGTTAGCGGTCAAAGGCCCACAGGCAAGAGAAACATTTCAGGAGATACTTCTGGATTCCCACCCTTTTCAAAGATCTGCCATGGTCAGCAGGCCACAATGTGCCAGTGCACAACAACTGGGGAATACCAGATCAGCAAATGGTGCAAAATCCAGCAACCCTTGCTTCTCACAATGTGTTAGGGAATTTGAGGTTAATTGCATTCTTTTCCAAATACGTTTTCTTTTCTTTTTACCAATAGGGTTCTGACCTCTTTCTTATTCTTTATATAAATTAGTGACTAAAATGTGCTTTATATGTGTAGGTTTTATACTCATAATTATCTTTCATCTTCATTTTAGTGATTGGGTAAGTCATGTATGATTTATAACCATTCCTCTTTTAAGGTTATAAAATGCCGATTTTCTCTACCTTTTTTAAAAAAAAAGGATAATCCACCTGCCTTACAATGTTTTCCCCTTCCCCTCCCCACAACAGACACCTTGTGAGGTAGGTGGGGCTGAGAGAGTTCAAAGAGAACTGTGTCTGGTCGAAGGTCACCCAGCTGGCTTTATGTGGAGGAGTGGGGAAACCAACCCGGTTCACCAGATTAGAGCCCACCGCTCTTAACTACTACACTACGCTGGCAAAAGAAAGCATTGCACCAAATCCTTCTCTGAAGGTGGCTGCTTCTGTTCTTGCTACATTGTCACCCTTCTCCCCATCATTCTGCATTCATAAGGCAACAAAGGCTTGAAGTTGCCATGGATGGTTCTGAGCTGGAGACCACAGATTACATCAGTCATAGACCTTTGGCACCGGCTACAGGAAGAGTGGGGAGAGCCAAGAGGAAATGGGGAGAGCTTTATATACCAGCCAATGAACCAGGAACTGTACCCTGAACAGCTCAGGGACATCAAGAGAGCAAAGAACAAGGTGAGCAAACACAACCCAAACTCTTCTTCTGCAGTCTAGACCCCATCCACCCTCCTACTTGCTGTATTTGGGCAACACTCCTCTCTATCCTGTCCCCATCAGGAATTTCAACCAGGGAAATTCTGAGCGGTTCTTACAAGGTCTTCTCTTCTCCTACAAGGTCTTCTTTCTTCCAATTTGGCTCCCTTTTCTATGCTGCCAAAGAAATTCCTGAGTGGTCAAATCTTCAATCCTGACCTAACACCCTTCTGTCTGCTTTGTCTCAGGTTCTCTCCAGTCCGACTAAGTCTTCTGTCTTACAACCCACTGTCCTGGGCTGAACCATCCTGAGATATTCTTGTATGAATACCTTGTCCTAATTGCTCCCATGGCTTCAGACCCTACTGTCATCTCTACTGCATTTCTCTCTTTATTCAGCCCTCATTTTTCATCCTGCCCCATATCCCCATTCCACATGACCCACATGTAAATATTTTTCTTTATCTCAGATGGGGGACTATGTTCCCAGTGACTTCTCACTGGATCTCCTTGGATCTTCTTCAGACCCTGCTTCTCACCTGGAAACAGTGTCTCTATCAGTGGGGTAAAACCTTTTAAGTCAAAAAGGTGGAAGGCCTCCAAAACTGAAATGAGGCCAACGTACCATAATCCAGACAGGTATAATGTGCTACAAGCCCAAAAGAATACTCTTTTAAATAGAACTAAGCAAGCACAAAAGAATACTCTTTTAAATAGAACTAAGCAAAAAAAAATTAACCAAAGTTTAATTTTAACATGTTTCTATTTTTTTTCTGTTAACCACACACACACACATAAAAGTGAGAACACAAGATAATATCAACTGGGTAGGCCTGGTCTGCCAGGTGGACCCTGAATTCACCCCATATCTGCCCTCCAGGTCACGTCTGAGATACCCCTCTTTCTATGAGAAAATGGGCTCTGCTTGGGTGTATGGATTCCTAGCAGCCAGCTTCCTCATCCTCACTCTGCTGGCAGATTCCACTGCAGCCTGCTACTGTGCCAGTCCCACAGACCTCCAGCATATATTCTGCATATCTGATATTGGTGAGTCTCTGGTCACTGACAGACTCTGTTAACTGCCCTTCTTTTATTTAGACTGCTATGGTTCTCCCTGCTGGTTCTTGTGCTTAGACACCTCTGGCACTCTGAAGCCTGATACTCCTTTCACGGGGGAGTAGCGAGAGGGAGCACAAGGAGATACTGCAGTAACAGAGAAGCGGGGAGAAGAAAGACAGCAGGGGCAGGAGGGAAGATGTCAAAATCAGGGGCAGTAAAGGGTGGCGGGGAAGCACAAGTAGGCAAGCAAGATAATGGGGCCTGAACAGTGTGTGTGTGTGTGGGGGGGGGAACCTGGAGGAGAGGCAAGAAGAACTAAACACAGGAAGAGGGCTGGAGAAACCACACATACACTTTGAGTCATTTCTCCAACTGAAAACCTTCTTCCACCACTGACATGAGACAAGGCAATCCCCGCTTCAAGAAAGGAATGGTATGACCACTCTTCCAGCTTGGTTGGCCAGAATATCCTGCAATATCAGTAATCACTTTTGGTTCTATAACAAATCTCATGCTGATTTTTGTCAATACATTTGGTGCTCTCAAGTCACTGCTGAATTATAGATACCCCGCAGGCTTTTCAAGGCAAGGGACATTCAGAGGTGGTTTGCCATTGCCTGCCTCCTTGTCACGACTCTGGTATTCCTTGGAGGTTGCCCATCCAAATACTAACCAGGGCCAATCCCACTTAGCTTCTGAGATCTGACGAGATCAGGTTAGCCTGGGTCTATCCAGGTCAGGGTGATTTTAATCATATGTGATAGAAATGCATTAGGGGTGTAAAATATTGGAAAATGGTAATTATAATGCTTTCAAAAGGAATTAAACATAATATTGAAGGCACACCAGTACAGGGTTGGCTAAACTACAAAACTGCCAATCCCCAGAGGTTCCATGTAATAATCTTATATGTTGTTACTGCAGCAAGAGTAACGCTAGCTTAGATTTGAGTCCAGTAGCACCTTAGAAACCAACCTGGCTTTGTTGATCTGCTTCTTTACTTCATGGGGTAGATACTGTCATTCCAAAAATTACAATTGCATATCCTTGAAGTGTGAGTTCCTGTCCAAGGAATGAGAACAAATATGATTGCAACTTAGTGCTGGTCTGCAGGCACTGCATAGTGCATGACATGCACAGGGTGGTAGCTGAAAGCATACAGAAATGCATAGTGATCAATGGGTTTTCCCAGCAGTGCTTGCACATCTGTTGCATAGTTGCACAGTTCTGGACCTTTTGTGTGGACTGGTCCAGAGTCAGGTTGAAGGTGGAGTGAAGTCTGTTAAACTCCAGCTGGAATCTCTCAAGCGTTTCCTTCCTCTCTGTCCAGATGATGAAGATATTATTGATAAATCTCATGTACAAGAAAAATGTTATTAGGTGGTGAGGAAGGATAAGGCAACAGGACTTGGCAGCAGGGTGTACTATAGTCCTACCAGGGAGAATGTTTCCAGCAGCTTACACAGCCTCTTTGTGAGACATGTTAGCATACACAACCTCAACATGCATAATGGCCAAGGTGTGATTCTCTGGGAGACTGAAACAGGATTCTAGTTTCCTCAGAAAATCATCTGTATCTCAGAAATAATGATGCCATGGGTCTTGGAGATATAGCAAGAACTAGAACCAGTGTGGTGTAGTGGTCAAGAGTGGTGGTTTGGAGTGGTGGACTCAAATCTGGTGAACAGGGTTGGTTTCCCCACTCCTCCACATGAAGTCAGCTGGGTAACTTTAGGCTAATCACAGTACTCTCCAAGCTCTGGTGCATATGTAGGCCTCTCTTTATTTTAATAATAGAGGAGCCCGGGAGAGCAGAACATAAGCTATAACCCACAATATCTTTTTTGCAGTGGTGAAGGGGAGATTTCTTAAAGCCATGGCAATAGATGATCCTGATCTCTGGCGCTACGTAGTCGTCCCCTCGGAGGTAAGTTTTTCCTCCTGCTGGAGCAAGCTAGAAGTTTCACTCTTCCCCAAACAGCACTTGCCAAAGCGACAATTAATTAAAGTGATGATGGGTGAATGAAGAAGTGGAAATCCATCTCAGAAAGGATGCTAGGATCTCCACACTGACGTTCCTTCCTCCCCAAACATATAGCATTTGCAAAGAGTGCAGCAGCAAGAAGCTTCCCGAAAAGCTAGGACTTTGGCCATCTTCCATGTAATGCTCAGTAATGGGATGGAATTATTTAGCACAAAACATACATGACCTCCTGATGGGATGAATGAAGACAGTATCCAAAATGTAAACTGGATGGCACAATTCGATGTTGTTCTTGTCAAGGGAGGCAAGAAAAGCTATTGCAAAGAAAGAAAGTTGGGCCAGAGTCATATAGTGCATGATTTAAGCTTAGGGCCAGTATACCTTACGGATAAGGGCCAGTATACTTTATGGGATGCCTATTCCCCTATGAACCTACCCAACCCCTTTAGTAATCTTCAAAGGCCCTGCTGTGGGTGCCTATGCTGTCTGAGGGTAGATGGTGGCAACCCAAGAAAGGGTCTTCTTTGTCATGGAGTCCAAATTCTGGACTTCCTGGCCCAGAGGGATTCATCTGTCTCCCTTGATCATTATCGTCTGTCAGCGAGTAAATACTTTTTTTGCTTTTTATACTATTCCCTCACTAGCTCTCATTGGCCTTCCCCGTTTTATGTTTTATTTAACTGTATTAATTTATCTAAAGATAAGTATAAATATATATATTTACATATTGATTGCTCACTGCCTTGGAGACTCTAAGCTGGGTGAAAAGGCAGCATATAAATGTTTTAAATAAAATAAATAAAGGCCCTTGGATTAAAAGCAACATAGGATACAGTGCTTCAGGAACTAGAACAACTGCCCTATAGCGAGCGGATAAAATGATTTGGGCTGTTTAGTCTGGAAAGAAGAAAGTTAAGGGGAGATAATATGGAGGTCTAAAAATTATGAATAGTATAGACAGAGTGGACAGGGAGAAACTTTTCTCCATCTCTCATAATACTAGAACGCGGGGTCAACTGCTGAAGCTGGAGGGTGAGAGATTCAAAACAGATAAAAGGAAGTATTTCTTCACACGATATATAGATAAATTGTGAAACTCTTTGTCCCAGGATGTGGTGATGGCTGACAACTTGGAAGGCTTTAAGAGGGGAATGGACAGGTTCATGGAGGTCAGAGCTATTCATAACCACTAGTCAAAATGAATACTAGTCATGATGTATACCTATTCTCTACAATATTTGTGGGCTTCCAAGAGGCACCAGGTTGGCCACTGTGTAAAAGGACTGCTGGACTTGATGGGCCTTGGTCTGATCCAGCATGGCTTTCCTTATGTTCTTTCTCTAACAAGCAGGCTTATAGGACTTCTCTACATAAAACCCCCCTGCCTTTGGAATATCAGAATACCACATAGGAGGATGTTAGCCTAGTCTCCCCACTGATGTGAGCTTTCTATGTCCAGGAGTTGGGGGAGGGGAGGGTTGGACATCACTAAGCATTTGAACGTTCAATTGGTCACATTTTCCAAAGTAGCACAGTCTAGGAGACCTGTATCAGTTTTCCAGAACATTAACATCTGTTCAGCAAAATATGCCTATGAGAACATACTGAATATACTAGGAGATATCAATGTGTTCAGAAAGCTTAAGACACAATTAAAATTTGAATTCAGATCACCCAAATCTATGCTCAGTGATTCACACGAGAGCAAGCTGATGTTCATGACGGCCATGGTTTGGAATGGTCAAAACCAAGTAGGCCTGAACTGACCTCCTTCCTGATTACTGAGGTATGCTATCGTGTGATCTCTCTAGATATTCAAGGACAATGGGGTACTTGAAGAAACACACAAATATCTCGGGAAAATTATATCAATGTACACCAACCTCTTGGGAACCACCTGTGGATACCGACACGTTGCCTATTTCTATGACGAAGACTATATTATTACAGGTACTGTAGCAACCAATTTCAAGGGAGGATTTGGGGTAATTAAAATCCAAAGCAGGCATTTTATTCCTTTATTTCCCTAAAGGAAAGGTGCACTGGACTCTTCTATCACAACCCTTGAAGGCATATATGCACGGTGACGTGGCGCCAAATGCATTCGCCACAAAGGGGAAGTGTGTCACTGAGGAGCAGATGTGAAGGATGTGGTATTGAGTGGTAAGGACAAGGCATTCTCCCACTGACAAGAAATGTCAAAGAAAAGCAGGCCCAGGGCACTATGGGAAATTTCCAGAAAAGCACCATCCTCCAGTACCAGGACCAGTTAGAAGAGACAAAGTTGCTACCAGCAGCAGGTATGGGGCTCCATTAAAAGGCAATGAAGTTATAGTTTTTACATGGGCAGGAGGACAGGAAAAACTGCTCGGTTTACCTTCCTCAGGTGCCAAAACATCCTCAGCTGAGCCTGCCCGACCCCAGACCCACCAAATAGGAAGTGAAAAAAGAGCCTAAGGAAAATCGCCTGCCAGAGAGGGTTTAGTGCCATCATGGTGTAGTGGTTAAGACTGAAGGACTTTAATCTGGTGAACCGGGTTTGTTTTCCCACTATGGGAAAAGCAAGTCCAGGAAACCTGGACACAACACATCCAAACACACATTGTGTAGTTTGCCCCTCAGATATCACTCACTGAGAAACCAAGGTGCAGTGCTGACTTATACCTGGAGTGAGCCCTTTGGGAATGAGCCATCAGCTCTCCCCTCCATATTCACATTTGCTTTTCTGTTTCACCTCCAACAGGGCGGCTGAGACCGGGTAGTGAAATACCAAGAATCTCCATGTGTTCCTTCATCAAGCCATGGCGGCTGGTAACAGATGACCAGCGACAAGGCCTAAAGGAGACATATCCTGCGGAATGTAAGTGAATGCCTGGTGTTAAGTCTGTGTGGGAAGGATTCACAAGGTCGGAGACGGAGTTCAAACAACAACCGCGTTTACTGATTACAGGAACAGAACTGGCAACCCCTGTTTATATGTTCCCTTGGTCGCCTGTGGCCACTCCCCCTTGATCCGTGATAGGGGGACATAACCTCCTTGTGACCAATGGTATATGTTGGCTTAGAGCCAATGGAGTCCGTTTGCTTGGCCAATAGGGTGAGCAGGGTTTAGGATCCTTCGTGCAGAACTCAAGCTCCTAGGTCTCCCCTTGCTTACTCCCCAACTATATACATACACAACACCCCTCCCCTCTAAGTCCGAGCGACCCTCGCTCTGCACAAGGTCCACGGCGTCGATAAGCTCTCAACCACCATTTTCATTGAGGGGATGCCCTGCGAAATGGAAGTGGATTCCGGGTCCGCCCTCTCCATCATATCTGCAGACACCTTCTGGGACCTGGCCGAGCGCGCCCCGATGCCCAAGCTGCAGCCCTTCAGCCTGATCATTACGGACTTCCAACACCGCCACGTTCAGGTCGAGGGTTCGCATGCGTGACTGTGCACTACGGGTCCCGTACTAGCCACCTGTGCATCATCAAGGGGCCCCGCGCCAGGCTTCTGGGGTTTGAGTGGTTCAAGGCCTTCGGACTGCAAATCACGAGCCTGCACCACCTCAACAGGGCATCCCTCGAGTCTGGGCTGAGTACGAGGATGTTTGGCGTGGCCCCTTGGGCTGTTACAAGGGGCCACCTGTCCACCTCATCAACCCCGCCGCCACCCGAATAAAGCCCAGCCGCGTCCCCTTCGCGCTCAAGGACCGGATCGACGCAGAGCTCGATCGCCTAATCGCCCAAGGCGTCCTGGTTCCGGTGCCCAACGCGAAGTGGGAAACCCCGATCGTCACGCCTCTGAAACCGAATGGGGATGTCCGCATCTGTGGGGACTACAAGTGCACGCTGAACCGGGCCCTGCAGAGTCATGCCTACCCCGTGCCGGTCGTGAGCCACCTTCTGGCGTCCCTTGCCGGGGACCAGGTCTTCGCCATCTAGACCTGGCCCAGGCATATCAGCAGCTGCCGGTGGATGAGGCCTCGGCGGAGGCGCAGACCATCGTCACTCACCGGGGCGCGTTCCGGGTGACCCGTCTGCAATTCGGGGTCAGCACGGCCCCGGGGATCTTCCAGAACATCATGGAGGACCTTCTTAAGGGCCTGCCTGGCGTTGTCCCGTACTTCGATGACATCCTGATTGCCGCTGCCTCCGAGGGGGAACTCTTGGACTGCGTCCGCCAGGTGCTCGGGCGTTTCAGAACCGTGAGCCTCACCGTCAAGCGCGAGAAGTGCCAGCTGGGCCTTCCGCAGGTGGAGTTCCTGGGCTACCTCATCGATGCTGCTGGGGTCTACCCAACCCCATCGAAAGTCAAGGCGATCCACAGCACCCCTCCACCCAAGTGCAAGTTCCTCATCCAGCCTGCTCGTCCATTTCGACGAGAAGTTGCAGGTGATGCTAACCTGCGAGCCTCCCCGTACGGTGTCGGCGCGGTCCTGCAACACCGATTGTCTGACGGTCGAGAAGCCCCGATCGCTTTTTACTCCAGGACTCTCACGCCGGCCAAGCGCAACTACACGCAGATTGACCGGGAGGCCAATGCCATCGTGGCCGGCGTAAAGAAGTTCCACGACTTCGTCTACGGCCGCACGGACTCATAGGGATCTAGCATCAATAGTACAAGATCATGTGCTTTCCAGCATGTTGCAGAGGCGGAGATAAACAAGCAGCATCTTCTGCCTACTGAAGTGTTCTGTGTTGCCTGAAAGCTGACAGGGGCTCCACTAAAAGATATATCCTGACCTATGGATAGTCTTAAAGCCTCTACTGAACAGAAGGAGGAGAAAGGGGTATAAGGGTGAAGCCAAATGGCATCTATCACAGTATATTAAATGCCAATGGAGTAGGGTCTCAACAGGGGCGGGATGAACCAATGCTACAGGGAGGAGCGTGACCAGTGAAAACTTGATTGAGCAGCCTAGTGATAAGGTCCTAGTATTCTCAAAAGGCTATATTTTGAACTGAACAAGGTAACATTCCCTCCACCGA
The DNA here is from genome assembly GCF_029931775.1 of Euleptes europaea. NCBI lineage: Eukaryota > Metazoa > Chordata > Lepidosauria > Squamata > Sphaerodactylidae > Euleptes > Euleptes europaea. Next base: position 174,691,536 of record NC_079312.1, on the reverse strand, counting down.
CTAGTCTTTTAATCACACATACCGGGAGCCCACCAATAGGAGCGTATATTACTCATGATGTTCCAAATACAAAAGAAAATCCACACGTTGCCCTATTCACACCAAATGGGGCCCAGGCATATCAGGAGCATTGTGAGTAGAACACACTTCTGGATGGATCCCAGTGCGCATGTTTGTTAAAACTAAAAAGGACCAGATGAGCCAAGGCTTAGGCAAAGGGTTTCTTAAATCTCTCCAGTGCAAACAGTAACGCAGGCCTCCTTAAACCTCTCCACTGCTCACTGGTGTTTCATTGTTTCTGGGCTGACGCACAGAACACTGCGGCCAACCAGGTACGACTCTAAGTCTTTCTCTTGGTTTGGGTGGAAGCTGCTTAAAGATCCCTTTGCTTTAACTTGTGTGTGAGAGAAAGTGGAAGGATTCTTAGGAGAGGTGGGATCCCAAAGAACTGGGAACAGTGAGCACCAAATAGGAAGCCATGGGGGCCGGATCGAACCCCTTGAGAGCCAGCTGCATATGCATAGATTAGGGAGAGGCAGAGCTAGCACCCTGAAAAGTTGATTTTGTAAGCAGCAGAAGAAATCACCCTCACCCTGTTTTCATATCTCTGTTGTTCTCTCACTCACAGGTGCACGCCGTGGCTGAACTTCCATGCTCGCACTTCCTTTCAGTCACTATGAACCGCCAGGATTGCATCTCCGATATGGCTTGCCTACCCAGATCCTTTGTCCCCAACTTACACATCTGGAACTCAACAAGTACCCAAGCATCTGGATACCTTCTCTGGGCTCTCCTGAGAAGGTGACATCTTCATGGACTCAGATTCCTCCCCATGTTCGTTGTCCACTGATGCTTGTATCTGGGTTGCCTATTTTTAAGTAAATACCTATTCTAAAACATCAGTACAACTGCTTCTTCTTCCCGATGCAAAAATTATGTGTGGATTCTGGTGATTTGGCAGCAATGGGGTCTAATGTAAAAGACAGCCATTCCTGGAAGATCTGGGTAGGGGAAAGACTTCCAGTGGCTTGGGTAATGGTCATCTTCATTTAGCACACCCTTTCCTATCATGACTCCAGTTAGGTGATTTCCCTGTGTGCCCACTATCCCATCAACAATGTTGTGTGTTGAAATGATCATACAGGTTGATTATTCCTTATCTGGACATCCAAAATACAGAAAGATCTGAAATATGGGCATTTTGAGGAAACATGCAGGCATTACTCTCAGGTCCTCAGTAGCGCGGCAAGCTGCTTTCTGATGGTTCAATGTACACAAAATTATTTAAAATATTGTTTAAAATTACATTCAGGCTATGTATATAAAGTATATATAAAACATATATAAAATGTAAATGAATTTCATGTTTAGACTTGGGTTCCCTCCCCAAGATATCTCATTATGTATATGCAAATATTCCAAAATACAGAAAGAACCAAAATGCACACCACTTCTGGTCCCAAGCATTCCGGATAAGGGATACTCAACCTGTCCCATAACACAGAAGCTTTTGCATTGTTTAACCTCAACCAGGACTACTGGGATTGTGCAGAACACTAAAGTTCATCTCTGGAGTACAAGAAGGAATTAACAACAGTGCCCTTCCAAACACAGGCAAAGTTCTCCTCTCACACACACAGCACTAAGTAACTACAGAGCACTTACTGTCTAACATACATGGGGAGAGACTTTGGGGAAATGTATTGTTGGTATTAAACAGGCTTGCATGGATAGGGACACCAGTTAGGAAGGGATATTCCACTGTTCCATATACATATGGTCACACCCGATTATCCTTCAGGACCACATACATCAATGGTTTGAACATAAGAACATTAAGAAAAGCCATGCTGGATCAGACCAAGGCCCATCAAGTCCAGCAGTCTGTTCACACAGTGGCCAACTGGGTGCTTCTAGGAAGCCCACAAACAAGACGACTGCTGCAGCGTTATCCTGCCTGTGTTCCACAGCACCTAATATAATAGGCAAGCTCCTCTGATACTGGAGAGAATAGGTATGCCTCAAGACTAGTATCCATTTGGACCAGTAGCTGTGGATAGCCCCATCCTCCATAAGAAGATAAGGAAAGCCCTGCTGGGTCAGATCAAGGCCCATCAAGTCCAGCAGTCTGTTCAAACAGTGGCTAACTGGGTGCTTCTAGGAAGCCCACAAACAAGACGACTGCAGCAGCGTTATCCTTCCTGTGTTCCACAGCACCTAATATAATAGGCATAAATGGCCTCCCAATCTGCAGCTCAGGATTTTAAAAAGAAAAAGGCTAGGACCTGGAAGGAAAGGCCATTCATACACAGGCATGGTTCATTGTATACCAGAAGGTGAGAGTTGCCAAGATGCAGTGATTAAAACAAAAGATATAGTATTGTTGCCTTTTAAGCACAAATCAGATGTAGTATATCCAAGAGTTGTGAAGTGTTTGCTGCAAAGGTAGGTGCTGGTTCAACATTGCCAGAACTTCAACGTACTAAAAGTTATGTCAAATTATTGAAAAGTACCCCTCTAAGATGCATGGTTATTGGAGGCTTACGGCTTATGTAGTCTTTTCAGTGTGCTGGCCTTCGGTGCAGTGGAAACACGCGTGCCTTTTAAGGGACTTCTGAAGGGAAAGTGCGCTAAATTTTACCTTAGGAAATATAATTTCAAGACAGAGCTGACAGAGGTGAAATATTCCAGCAGCTCTCAGCAATATCGGAATCCCAACCAAAAAGCTGTTGCAAAGGAGAAACTCCCCCCCCCCTTCCCCATCACATTAGCAGCCAGAAGGCGAGCTAGAGAAACATTTCAGGGGATACTTCTGGATTCCCATTCTCTGGATTCCAATCCCCTTCAAAGATCTGCTGTGGTCAGCAGGCCACAATGTGCCACTGAAACATGTTTAGCTTGGAAAGAAGGTGGTTGAGGGGAGACATTATGCATGGTGTGGAGAGAGTGGACAGGGAGAAGCTTTTCTCACTCTTTCATGATAACAGAATGCAGGGTCATCTGCTGAAGCTGGAGGGTGAGTTCCCCTGGAGAAAATGGTCACATTGGAAGGTGGACTGTATGGCATTATACCCCACTGAACACACATGAAGCTGACTTATACTGAATCAGACCCTTGGTCCATCAAAGTCAGTATTGTCTACTCAGACAGGCAGTGGCTCTCCAAGGTCTCAGGCAGGGGTTTTTCACATCACCTACTTGCCTAGTCCCTTTAACTGGAGATGCCGGGGGTTGAACCTGGGACCTTCTGCATGTCAAGGAGATGCTCTACAAACTGAGCAACAGCCCCTCCCCTCCCCAAACCTGTCCCTCCTTAGGCTCCACCCCCAAAATCTCCAGGTATTTCCCAACCTGGAGCTGGCGACCCTACTCTCAGCTCATGCAGAGGCATGGCAAAGAACGTCTCTTGTCTTGAAAACCGTATGGGGATTGCCATAAGTTAGTTGGAACTTGACAGCACTTTCCACCGCCACCACTATGGAGAAGATAGTTTAAAGCTGTTTCTGTTTTCCTACCCCTCCCACATAAATACATGAAGCTGCCTTTTACCACACAGCGAGGTCATTGATTTATCGCGGTCAGTACTGTCTGCTTTCCAGGATCTCAGGTAATGGCCCTTTACAACACTTGTGAACACCTTTTAACTAGAGATACCAGGGATTGAAACTAGTACCTTCTGTGTACAAAACTGATGCTCTGTCACTAAACCATGGCCCCTTTTGTTGCTGTGTCACTTTACTAAACTTGGATCCTGTTGACTGAAAGAATGAATGTTTGAAGCATTTTAAGCATTGAAACAACCAATGGTGCGACAGGAATTTATACCAACAACAGTTTCAACAATACGGGCAGCACAAGGGGCAGTAAGAAGACAAAGAGGAGAATGGGAGTGTGTTAAAAATGAAAAGAACTTTTACTTACTTAGTTTAATATGTTTTAGGATAGTTTACATAAAACTGTAATTTGTTCAAACAAAAACGAGGAAAAGGTTAGTAATATAGAAGAACAAAATAAGAATAAGGGGGATACAGAAGGATGTTCACAGGCAAATTCTGCATATGGTTAGGACAATACAAGAAATAGACGCTCAGAGTAAACCTATATGCACAACAAACATGTTATTAAAAACTTATGTAGGAATGATAAATCTGTTTTTGATTAAACCACAACACAATCACCCTACAGTTAGAACACTAACAATGCAATCTTATGCAGAGTTACTCCAGTCTAAATTCCTTGAAATCAATGGGCTTAGACTGGTGTAACTCTGCATAGGATTGCACTGTACATTAGTTTACTGAGGGAAGTCACTTGTAGTCCTTGCAGTATGGTTAACCTCACATTCCTGACTTGCGCCAGAGGCCGCACCCAAAGGACTTTGGAGGCTGGCAACGGCTCACGTCGGCGCAAGGGCCCACAGCGCCGGCATCCGGGAGGCACCCGATGGTGTTTGTGGCCCCAGCGCTGGCGTGCAGGGCTGGGCCCAGACACCAACGGAGCCTACCAATGGCATCTGGACGCTGGCAAAAGCCGCAGAAGCGACCTGGGACATATTCCTGGGGCGTAACAGCATCCTGAGAGGCGTTCCCAGGGCGTAAAGGCATCCCGGGAGGCATTCCCGGGGTGTTATGGCGTCGGCCAGGGCCACCATTAGGCGGCCTCTTGAGCCATTTCACCTCAGAAACAACCCCTTTTTTCAGACGAGATACGCCGGTCGTCCTAAGCCTGACGCACGCATTCCTCTCAGGAATGCGCTGGAAGTCTCTGTTGCAAAGTCCAAATTTAGACACAGAAACAGATACTGAATACAGGGTTCTGAGGGACATTTATGAGCCACATTGCCTCTTCCATGTGGGAACAACATTTTAGACAGCTGTTTTTGGCCCCTCTCTTGTAAACTGAAAAGTTCCAGATGTTCTGGTGGCCCCTGAGTGTCCTCCAGTTACCATTAGAGAAACATTAAGTTTAATTAAAGGAAACAGATACTACATAGGATACCATTAAAAATGGTTAAGGAGAAGAAGTATCCCATAGTTATGCTAATATTGCAGAATGGAGAAATGGTTATTGTGAATCATCCAAAAATAAAAGCCCATTGAGTAAAACAGAGGAAAGCAAAAGCATATATTCCACTCATTTACAGCATTTGGTATCTCATTTTGTTTGGTATTAACCTTTCATAGTCAACTATATACCTCAAGTCAGTTGGATGAGGGCCAAATACAAGGTGCTCTGAAAATACACCATAATTGGTAATGACTTAACAGGACGAAAGTACTGCTGAACTCAAGAGCAAAAATGGAAGCAGTTTAAGGTTCGGCAATGAACAATGGAAAATATCAGATGCGGTCCCTATGGAGGTAACTTTTAAGAGATATCAAAAAAGTTAACAAAAGTTATCAATTTTTTTGCTAAATAAGTACATGCCACAATTGTGGATGCGTACACATATTATTCTGATTAGTAAAGAGATCCTGCTACCACCTATATCCCACTGTAACAGCTGCACTCATCTGAGAAGGTCCTGCTGCAGGTACCACCCTGCAGATGGGTAAGATCAACAACTGCCCATACATGTGTCTTCTCTGTTGTGGCCCCACCCTGAGTAATGGCCTCCTTAAGGAGACCAGGGAGGCTCCTGCACTCTTGGCATTCTACAAACTATGTAAAACAGAATTGTTCAGGAGAGCATTTTTAAAAAGGAAATAGGGCTATGTCATAACAGACGGACCAGGAAAATGCAATACATTTGTACTGATGCAATACTATGTTCTGCTTGTTTAACACGTCATGTTTAATACTTATGCTGTGTTCAGATGACAGTTAACATAAGAACATAAGAAAGGCCCTGCTGGATCAGACCAAGGCCCATCAAGTCCAGCAGTCTGTTCACACAGTGGCCAACCAGGTGCCTCTAGGAAGCCACAAACAAGACGAGTGCAGTAGCACCATCCTGCCTGTGTTCCACAGCACCCAAAATAATAGGCAAGCTCCTCTGATACTAGAGAGAGTTTCATCTCAAAATTCTGCAGTGCCTAGTTCTTAGATCTTACATTTTTTATTTTACATTCCATATTGATTGCACTGATTTGCATTGTGTAATCTGCCTTGAGTCGCAGTGAGAAAGGCAGACTATAAATGTGAAATAAACAAAATCTCATCCAACATCCGAGTTAAATCATTAAAAAAATAGATCAAGATATATATTGAATTAAATATTACCCAATAACAGGTAGGATGCATTAAGGGTAGAGTGGTTTAAAACAAATGGGATACAAGCCACAACTTTAATTAACAAAAGCAAATGAATCCAACAATTTATGTTATTCACTTACAGCCCATTCCTGACCTCCAAGGACGAAAGGCCTTTGGAGGTCAACAAGGGCTGCGCTGGCGTAAGTGGGACGGCCGCCAGTGGCCATCCCACTTACGCAGACCAGGTAGGCTCGGACGTCAGTGGGGGGACCCAGATGCCATTCAGTGGGGGGACCCGGATGCAGCACCGCTCAGGGACTCTAGCTGGGCCTTCCGCCGGTGTCCCACTGGTGCAAAGCCCTGCACCGGCGTCCTGGGGGGTGCTTCTGGGCTATGCCAGGGGGCAGAGCTGCCAGTAGGCAGCTTCCTGACCCCTTTCAGCCCTACATGCCAGCAGGGAGAACAGCGTTGCTATGCCTGCTTTTTTGCTGGTGAAGCCTCACTGTTCTCAATGGGGCAAAATGAAGCTAGGGAACGGCTTTGGGGGAGCCACGGCGGCACCTCAGCCACGCTGTCTCCGGCCACTGAAAGCTCAGGAGTGGGCTGCCCACTGGATACTGAGAAGGCTTTCGACAGAATGGAAAGAAATGTTTCTTGATGTTTTTTGTTTTTGTTTTTTAATCGTGTACCTTGGGGTATGTTTTCAAAGTTGGGTTAAAACTAATTAAAAGAGCCAAAACAAAATTATTGATAAAGGGGAAATGCTCCAATGAAGCATCCCTCACTATGAAGAATCAGAAACACAGGTTGTGCTTTCTATAACTGTTGTAGCAAGATTAAGATTGCGCTGCATGCACACTGATACAATATCTATTGAATTGTTGGGCTTACTCTAGTCCATCCACCAGAGTAAATCTTTAATTAAAGTTAAGGAAATAGTAAATAAAATTGGAACTGTCTTGCAATATAAAATAAATGAGGCTATAACCGATTTTTTCCACTTGGATGCTAATCAAGAGTGAGAAATAAAACTATGGAGTAGCAAAATTTGAAAATTAGACATTCAAGAGTGATCTCTTACCTAGAAAACTGAGTGGATGGCTGATATAAATTATGGTCTATTAATAAAGCAGATACAAAAAAGGTACAGGTTGAGTCTCCCTTATCTGGACATCTGATATCCGGACTGATCTGAAAACTGGACCTTTTGTGCCGGCATGCAGGGTTTACCCACAGGCCCTCAGCAGTGCCATTCATGGTTCAATGTACACAAAATTATTAAAAATATTGTTTAAAATTACATTCAGGCTATGTGGATAAAGTATATATAAGACATATATAAAACATACATGAATTCCGTGTTTAGACTTGGGTCCCATCTCATTACGTATATGCAAAAATTCCAAAATATTCCAAAATATGGAAAGATCCAAAATACGGACCACTTCTGATCCCAAGAAGTCCGGATAAGAGATACTCAAACTCTATAAACATTTTGAGAAACACGTTTGGAAGAATTTCATTGACAAGGGTGCCTGCAAGCCAGCCATTAATTTGTAGTATTCTTCTTTTCCATGCCCTGCTAATTATGGTTAGTGATAAGCAGACAAACTGACAGAAAATTATACAGACCTTTCGTGCAATGGGTTGGCGGTCATGTGTATGAACACATGAAACTGGCTTCTACTGAATCAGATTCTGGGTCCATTAAAGCTAGTATTGTCTACTCAGACTGGCAGCAGCTCTCCAGGATCTCAGAAAGGGGTCTTTCACATCACCTACTTGCCTAGTCCCTTTAACTGGAGATGCCAGGGATTGAATCTGGGACCTTCTGCATGCCAAGCAGATGCTCTACCACTGAGCCAAAGCCCCTTAGTGCAGTGAAGCAAAAATAGCACCTTAATATTCCAATTGTGAGTGATATCTCACCAGGTTTCAGTAATGCCAATTAGGTCACAATCCCCTTACTGTATTAGGGCTCCAAGTTCTTCCTGCTTGTTTCCCATACTCTGTGCATTAGTGTACAGAAGTCGGAATCCATGATTTATGTACCCCAAGGTTTTTGTTTGTGAACTTACCCGCAAGTTTATGTTTCCTCGCATACATGGCACTCCCTACAAATCTTTATTGTTCTCATCTCCAGTTACTGTCATCATGCTATGCTTTAAATTATTGTCTCGCTCCCCCATAGGATTTAGTTTAAAGCCCTTCTTATCAGGTTTGCGAGGCTCTCACCAAAAACATTTTTTCCTACCCTCATGAGATGCAAACCATGTCCGAACTGAAGAGCTTCATCTCGAAAGCGTAAGCCATGGTCCAAAAATCCAAACCTTTCTTGATGACACCATCTACAAAGCCAGCCATTAATGTGTAGTATTCTTCTTTCCCTTACTAAGCCACGACCTTCGACAGGAAGAACTGATGAAAAAACAACCTGCACCCCCAGGACTTCACCTTCTTACCCAGCGCCGCATAGTTAACAGAACAGTATCTTCTTCCAGCTGTATTTTAAGTTCCAGCCTTTGCCCATGTCCCCAGTTCTACCAATGGCAAGCATGGGCCCTGAACTGGGAAACCCTAATCCCAAATCCAGATCCAGGTACAACCAGTCCTCATCCTAGCCTCACCATGACAGTCCAGAACACACACAAAAAGATGCCTGTGATAGATGACAAACATTGTGAACAAAAGACCCAGGGAAGAATTCTCAAAAAAGTGGAAACTATATTACGATTATATGCCAGAGTAACATAAGATGTATAAAATAATATGAAATGTTATAGTAGACACAAACTGATTCAAATAATTTTTTGCTACAATTGTGTAGAACTATACTATATGGGTATTACTTGGCGTTGTAATACATTTATAGTCGTTGAATAGGTGAAAGTATACATTAAAGCATATATTATTAAATTGTTCAAAATGTATAGTATTATTATGTATTGTTAAATATTTTCTTTATAGGTTGACTCTAAAGTTATATTTTATATTTTAGATACACAAATAATTTGCTAGAACAGTAGAAGGGTAATATAGAATCACTCCAAAATAATAGCAGATAAATGTCTTGTCATAGCTATGAAAAATGTGTGTATGTTGTGTGTTTTGTTTTTTGGGATTATTTATTTATTTATTTATTTGCTGTTTTGTTATGTTGTCTTAAAAAAATAAAAAAATATTTAAAAAAAAAAGATGCCATGAGAATGCCAGCAGATAAGAGGGTGCAATGTATGAGCCATCACATTTATGCCAGAACTTGAGATTTGTACATGCGCTTAGTCACAGACATATAAAAATTCACTATTTCCTTTTGGGGATGGTAATCAGTATCATAAACCCATTCAACTCAGTATCATAAACCCCTTCAACTTTAATCAGTATCATAAACCCCTTCAACTCCGCTCTGGTTAGACCTCAACTAGAGTACTGTGTTCAGTTTTGGGCATTGCAATTTAAGAAAGATGTAGACAAGCTGGAACGTGTCCAGAGGAGGGCAACAAAGATGGTGAGGGGTCTGGAGACCAAGTCCTATGAGGAAAGGTTGAAGGAGGAAAGGTTGAAAGGTATTGTCGAAGGCTTTCACGGTCAGAGTTCATTGGTTCTTGTAGGTTATCCGGGCTGCGTGACCGTGGTCTTGGTAAGAAAATACCAAGACCACGAGCTGGGTATGTTTAGCCTGAAGAGGAGAAAACTGAGAGGGGATATGATAACCATGTTCAAGTACTTGAGGGGCTGTCATATAGAGGATGGTGCCGAGTTGTTTTCTGTTGCCCAAGAAGGTCGGACCAGAAACAACGGGTTGAAATTAACTCAAAAGAGTTTCCGTCTAGACATCAGGAAGAATTTTCTAACAGCTAGAGCGGTTCCTCAGTGGAACAGGCTTCCTCGGGAGGTGATGAGCTCTCCTTCCCCAGAGGTTTTTAAGAAGAGGTTAGATGGTCATCTGTCAGCAATGCTGATTCTGTGATCTTAGGCAGATGATGAGAGGGAGGGCATCTTGGCCATCTTCTAGTCCCTAGGGGTGTGGGGGGGGAGGTAGTTGTGAATTTCCTGCATTGTGCAGGGGGTTGGACTTGATGACCCTGGTGGCCCCTTCCAACTCTATGATTCTATTCTAACCATCCAACTGCCACAAAACAAAATCAGAGTGCAGAAGCCCAGCGTGATCCACCAGGAGGAAAAGAATCCTGCTTGTCTCTAGGACGCCAAATAATTTTTTTACAACAATGGGTATTTTTATTAATAGTAAGAAAAATGGAAACAAAATTGAAGTTTGTAAAGCAAAGAAATTTTGAACTTGCAAACAAGCCAGGAAAATGACTAGTGTATACACTGAGAAAAAAGAAAGAAAAAACCAGGACAACTTACCATCTCCTTGTGATTGGGGTAGTAGGTCTGATCAATGAGCGGGAATTCTTCCGGTCCAAGTTTGCGATGCAGACGAACCATCTGGGCAAACTGTTGAAAGGAAGGGAAGTGAGAGAGGAGGTGAAGGAGGACATTCTAAACATATTTTCCCCAGATTCATTTCCAGCTATTTCCCCCATGGCCTTTTTCCTTTGCCTTTTTCCTTATCTGCTAGGCCTGCTCCTTTTCCTTCCTTAGAGCTTGCTTTATAAGATTGTTCAGAACTGGAAGCCTTATCTGACATAGAACACTGTTGCTCAGCTACTATCAAAGCCAGGCATGAAATTCCTAGGGGATAGCATATAGATTAGGAACATGCACACCAATATGCTGATGACACCCAAATCTACTACTTATTTTCATCCCATCTAAATGAGGCTATGGAAAGAGCTATTTAGAATCAGTAATGGGCTACATTACTGTGTAAGGATGTGTCACAGCCCACCAAGATTAGGTTAATTCATGCCATCGTATTCCCTACTACTATGTATGGGTGTGAAAACTGGACTATGAAGAAAGCTGACAGGAAGAAAGTAGACTCCTTTGAAATGTGGTGTTGGAGGAGAGTGTTACGGATACCATGGACTGCCAAAAAAACAAATCAGTGGGTTTTAGATCAAATCAAGCCTGAACTGACCCTAGAAGCTAAAATGACTAAACTGAGGCTATCGTATTTTGGTCACATTACGAGAAGGCAAGAGTCACTAGAAAAGACAGTCATGCTAGGAAAAGTTGAGGGCAGCACGAAAAGAGGAAGACCCAAGAAGAGATGGATTGATTCAGTAAAGGAAGCCACAGCCCTCAATTTGCAAGACCTGAGCAAGGCTGTCAAAGACAGGATATTTTGGAGGACATTGATTCATAGGGTTGCCATGAGTCGGAAGCGACTTGACGGCACTTAACACACACACACACACACACACACACAATGGGCTACATGGAGGCCATCAAACTGAAATGTAATTCAGAGAAAATCAAAGTGCTGTTAGTCAGGAATAGTTCGTTGTATCCAAGGAATTGGAATTTGGCCCGCTTGGAAGGGGGCTGCCCTCTCAAAAAAGGACCAGACACACAATTTATAGGTTTTATTAGACCAGCCGAACAAAAGGGCAGCTAATTATCTTATATGGCACAAATCATCTTTAACCCTTTTCATTTGGTGCACCAGATATGTTATTCCCGTAAAACATGATCTGGCCGTACGCAGATCCTGATAACCTCTAAGTAAGCTGCAGTACTGCAGTCAAAAGCTCTGCTCACAACCTGGAGGTAAAGCATAGCTGACTGGGGAAGGCAATGGCAAACCACCCCGTAAACATACGTCGGGATGTGACATCACCCCATGGGTCTGTAATGACCCGATGCTTGCACAGGGGACCTTTACCTTTTTTATAACCTTTTTAGTGCAGTCGTATATGCACAGTGGCTTAGGAAGACCACAAGAAACTTCATATGATACAGAATACAAGAGAGAGCTGTTCACTGGGTTAAGCAGGAGCATACTTAGTACTCTTTGTTACTTAAACAACTTCACCAGCCAAAAGGTTTTTTTTTCTGGTGTGATTCAGCAGTTTTGATACATAAAGCCCAGAACAGTTTGTGACTGAAGCATCTGAAAGACCGCTTGTCTACATTTGCCAGACCACTGCTGGGGACAGGGGATCCCTGCTTTGTTCCCACACACACACCCCGCACCATCCAGCTGGCTGGCAGGGGTCTTTCCAGGCATAACATGAGGCCTAGGCATTGACGCCACTGGTGCAATTGATGTCACTTCCGGAAGTGACGTCATCACGCCGACGCCACAGAGGCCCAGGCTTCATTTCATGATTCCCCACTCCTCCACATGAAGCCTGCTGGGCAGCCTTGGGCCAGTTACAGTTCTCTCAGAACTCTCTCAGCCCATATGGAGACAGGCAATGGCAGACCACCTCCGAATGTCTCTTGCTTTGAAAACCCCTCTTGCCTTGAAAACCCTGTGACTTGACAGCACTTCACACAAACACATATTAGCCTCCCATCCCCTCCCACTTACTTCTCTACTCCACGCTTCATCCATTTTGAAGCAAGATCTAATAGAACATAAAGTGGAGCATTCTGAGTGGCAGCAGCATCCAAAGGGAAATGGGCTAAGTAACTTCACTGACTGCCTCTTACTGTTTATTTAGAATTTTTTTAAAAAACATTGTTTTATTTGTATATTTCAAATTATCTACATGTATATATGCTACATTCTTTCGTGGCAGTTTTTATATTGCTTGGTTTTTAAATCTTGTTCTCTGTCTTGAGTAATTTCTCGCTGGAAAGGAGGCCCTATGAACACTGTAAATAATGAATAAAGAAATTCACCCTCATAAAATCCACAAATGTTATGGTTGTACGAAACAAAATTAGCAAACAAACTGAAGAAAGAGAGACTGCTGAATTACAACTAGAAGAAGAAGAATTGGTTTTTATATGCCGACTTTCTCTACCACTTAAGGGAGACTCAAACCGGCTTACAATCACCTTCCCTTCCCCTCCCCACAATAGACACCCTGTGAGGTACCTGGGGCTGAGAGAGAGTGACTTGCCCAAGGTCACTCTGCTGGCTTCAGGTGTAGGAGTGGGGAAACCAATCCAGTTCACCAGATTAGCGTCCACCGCTCATGTGGAGGAGTGGGGAATCAAACCTGGTTCTCCAGATCAGACTCCACCGCTCCAAACCACGGCTCTTAACCACTACACCACGCTGGCTAATGAAGCTCAAGACTATGCATTCTCTTGGACTTAATAGAGATCTAGGATTCCTGTCTCATTACCAATGCTAATTTCTCCACCCCTACAGCCCCTCTGCATATCACACCTAATCCAATCACGCCTGCTAATATCATTTACTTGCTTTTGACATTTACATCCCCCTTGTGTCTAATTCACTCGTCTCGACTTACTTCACATACTTCCTGTATCTGAAGAAGTGAGCTGTGGTTCCCGAAAGCTGTGGCTCCCGAAACCCTGCCAGAAATGTTGTTAGTCTTTAAGGTTCTACCGGACTCTAGCTCTTTTCTACTGCTAGTGACAAACTAACATGGCTACCCGTCGCGATCTTTAAACCTTACTGTTTGCGATATTTTAGTTGCCCCCCCACCCCATGTTGAATAACCTCCAGTGCCCCCCACCCCCCGCCCAAAGCTTACAATTGCATAAGTCTGAATCTCCCGTCAAATCTCCAGGTATGCCACTCACCACCCATGGCTTGTCACAAAAGTTGTACACTGAATGCAGGGAGTTGACACTGGGCACACCCGCATACTGCAGCCCGATCACAATGCCACGATGGTCTCCACCACGTGCCATGCTGAAGGCATGCTGGCGGATCAGCACAAAGTCGGGTTTCAGGCTCCTAGGAGAGAGAAATAACCAAACAAAGAGAAAGAACACCCATTTAAAAAAATGTCATCTTCTCACATTCATCCACAAAGTCTCCTGCCTGGCATTCCTACCAGAATGTGATCTCAGGGTCCCCAGCATCTCCAGCTGAAAATATCAGGTAGGAGGTAATGTGAAAGACCTCTGCCTGAGACCCTGGAGAGAAAAGCGATTCCTCCTAAACATTAGGAAGAACTTTCTGACAGTGAGGGCTGTTCGACGGTGGAATGCGCTGCCTCGGAGGGTGGTGATACGGCCTGCCAAGTGCCAGGTGGTGGCAGGCAAACCCCCTCCAATCCACCTGGCTGCCCGCTGACCAGCTGAGGGTCGGCGGGCAATCTGTGCAGGCAGGGACAGGTCACTTCCGGTTCACATCCGGAAGTACTGCATTGCAAAGGGCCGGTTTCCCTCAAACTCCCAGTTTGAGTGGTAAAGGCCTGTTGCGATGCGGCACTTGCAGGTGTAAAACGCATCACAAGGGGCCATTTGAGTGGAAACCGGCCCTTTGCAATGCAGCACTCCAGGTGTAAACAGAAAGTGCTGAAGCACTTGAGCTGGTCCCAGCAGGGGTGCTGGGAGTTGTGCATCAGCCTGCAGAGGTGTCAGGTTGATGGAAGGATAACACCCCCATGCAATGCCAATGCCTTGCTGCTGCAATCAATAAAAGTTGTGGCCATTTCCATCCAAACTTGGGTTGTCTGTGTCTTCTTTGCATGGGTTGTTGGGAGCTGGGGTGCCACTGGGCAACAGGGCCAGGTCTGGCACAGGGAGTGCCCGATGCAACTAGACACTAGACTGGCAACTAAACTACACATTTTGCATGAGATGCATGGACGGGTGGGAAATTCATTTCTAGTTCTCTTCTGATTTCGTTCTTCTCTTTTTTGAGATATGGTTTCCAGTCTGCCCATGTGTGGTTGTGTGTTAAGTGCCATCAAGTTGCTTCCGACTCATGGCGACCCAATGAATCAATGTCCTCCAAAACGTCCTGTCGTTAACAGCCTAGCTTAGGTTCTGCAAACTGAGGGCTATGGCTTCCTTTATAGAGCCAATCCATCTCTTGTTGGGTCTTCCTCTTTTCCTGCTGCCTTCAACTTTTCCTAGCATGATTGCCTTTTTCAGTGACTCTTGTCTTCTCATAATGTGACCAAAGTACAACAGCCTCAGTGTAGTCATTTTAGCCTCTAGGGTCAGTTCGGGTTTGATTTGATCTATAGCCCACTAATGCATTTTTTTGGCAGGCCACAGTATCCGTAACACTCTCCTCCAACACTACCTTTCAAAGGAATCTACTTTCTTCCTATCAGCTTTCTTCATTGTCCAGTTTTTATACCCATACATAGTATCAGAGAATACATAGCACTTGCAATAAGGTGGGGATGTTTAACTCCTTCCCCTTACACCATTTTCCTGCTCAAGACCCCTCCTGCCCGGCTCTAGCCTAGCTTTGAACAATCTATGGGCCATGTATTCTCCCCTGCCTTCCCCACAGAACAGCAGCCGTCATGGGCAGAGCAATTAATATCAGGAAGGCAGCACAGAGGAAAGTATTAAACAACCTATCCCTACAGCTATGGCTGTGAGTAAGCCAGCAGACCTCCACCCAGCATGGTGTAATGGTTAAGAGCGGTGGTTTGGAGCGGTGGACTCTGATCTGGAGAACTGGGTTTGATTCCTCACTCCTCCACATGAGTGGCGGAGGCTAATCTGGTGAATGGGATCTGTTTCCCCACTCCTACACACGAAGCCAGCTGGGTGACCTTGGGCGAGTCATGCTCTCTCAGCCCTACCTACCTCACAGGGTGCCTGTTGTGGGGAGGGGAAGGGAATGCGATTGTCAGCCACTTTGATTCTCCCTTAAGTGGCAGAGAAAGTCGTCATATAAAAACCAACTCTTCGTCTTCTTCTTCACACATTTCAGGTTGCTATTTTATGCAGTTCAGCCCATATTCAAGGCACTGGAGGCTAAGGAATGTTGCCTGACCCTTGAAGACAGACAATCCCTGAAGTGCCACCAAGAAATAAAAAGGTTAGGAAATACCCTTGATTAAAATAGCAAGAAGTGAAAATTACAACATGATTTTTTAAAATCACTTACCTGACCACCTTGACACCGTTGCGCATAACCTCCATGTCAACAGAGAAGTTGCCATTGGCATGAGCCACCAAGTTGAGGTCAGCGAACTCTGCCTGGAAGGCACAAAAACAAATTCATTTGGGATTATCATTTATACCTCACATAGATAGATACCTGCCATCACTATGCCATACACTGCCCGATGCTGCGAAACTATCCATAGAGTTTCACGGGGCTACGCCTGCCTTTTACCCATAGAGTTTCACAGGGCTACGCCTGCCTTTTTTCCATAGAGTTTCACGGGGCTATGCCTGCTTTTTAGAAGCCGTAACTCCACACCAGTTAGAGGGGGTACAGAGCTTGAGAAGGTGCACAAAAGAGCAACCAAAATAATCAGGGGGGCTAGAGCAGATGCCCTATGAGGAGCGGTTAAAATGCTTAGGGCTGTTTAGCTTGGAAAGAAAGAGGTTAAGGAGAGACATGATAGAGGTCTACAAAATTATGCATGGTATGGAGAGAGCGGACAGGGAGAAGCTTTTCTCCCTCTCTCATAATACCAGAACAGCGGGGTCATCTGCTGAAGCTGGAGAGTGAGAGATTCAAAATAGATAAAAGGAAGTCTTTCTTCACACAATGCATAGTTAAATTGTGGAACTCCCTGCCCCAGGATGTGGTGATGGCTGCCAACTTAGAAGGCTTTAAGAGGGGAGTGGACATGTTCATGGAGGAGAGGGCTATTCATGGCTATCAGTAAAAATGGATGCTAGTCCTGATGCATACCTATTCTCTCCAGGATAAGAGGAGCATGCCTTCTATATTAGCTGCATTGGAACACAGGCAGGATAATGGTGCTGCGGTCATCTTGTTCACCAGGTTGGCCTCTGTGTGAACAGTCTGCTGGACTTGATGGGCCTTGGTCTGATCCAGCATGGCTTTTCTTATGTTCTTATGGGATGTTCCTGGCCCAAAAGGGCTTTGGAAGCTGCCTAAAGGCAGTGCCGCCACTGGGAATGCCCCCCCAGCTGCCAGTGCGAGCACTTGCGCCAAACAAATGCTGCTGGGGAGCCAGTGCCTGAGGCTCACGCTGCCATGCGGTGCCCGTACACTGGTGTAAGTACCCTTGCGCCAGTGTCCATGCCAGTTTGGAGGAAACAAGTAGCACTTACACCGGTGTAGGGGTCACACAGCCTCTTCAGCAGCTCCGCCCCCCCCTTCAGGACTCCACAAATAGAAAAATTTGAAGAGGCTTGGGGGCAGAGGAAGGATGCCCAGATTGAACAATTAAGTTTGTATGATCTAGAAGAGTCCACAGATAGGAAGCACAACGGTTTTCAACCTGCTTTCCAAGAAACACTGAGGGATCCTTGGAAGTATAGCAGGGATTCCTCAGTGGGAAAATCAGTAGTAGCTTTCCCATCACTACCAATCTTCCCAGCAACATGCAGGCACATGTTGTTGGACACATTTTAGTGTACATTCTGCCTGTACCAGACAATAGCAAGGTCCAACAGATCTGGCCAATGCCCCAAACAAACTACAGCAATGTACTCTTCAGCATGCCAGAAGGAAGCAACAGGGCAAGTTAAAGAAAGTTTAGCCATTGCTGGGATCGGCCTCAGGTCCGGATTTTTTCCATCACAGCAGATTCACAACAAAAATTACTTCATCAATGTTTTTTTGCAGGCTGAAATTGTATTTCTAGGATTCAAAAGTTAACTTGTCTATGGCAAATTCTGATGGTGTGTGTTCATCAGAGCTTGGCTAAAGTCTCAGACAACTGCACCCCAGTCCAGACACGGAAGGCGTATTCCACAATTCAGAGTCCTTCAGGAGCTGAAATAACTGGGGCTGAAAGTGTAGCAAGCAGAATACCCTGCTCATTCTGTGAACCCCCACCCCCCAAAAAGCAGCAAGACAGGCTCCTAATATTTCTAATGCCAGACCAACTTAGTGGCTTTATGCAGCTTGCCAATTATAGTGACCAATGGTGTACACCCCTATTACTTTGAGTGTAAAGAGGCCCCAGAGAAATAGGGATGTGTTTCTGACACATCTGGGACACAGTGCCTGCTGCAACCTGGGAAATATAGCCCCCAAGGTGCTTGCCAGACATTAAGGCAAACATCCTGAGAACTACATTCCCCGGAGTGCAGCAGTCTTAGTATTTCAGCAATGCCCAAGGAGACAGGGAAGGAAGAGAGATTGTCTTCCTACCCTCCTGACCATTCGCTGGCTGGTAGGGTTGCCAGGTTCCCCCTCTCCTGAGGCGGGAGATTTTGGGGGCAGGGATCGCACACGCGCAGCTGCGAGCAATGCAATCCCATCACTTCCGGTTTACTTCCGGAAGCACCCAGGGCCATCTTAACGCATGGGCACACTGGGCATTTGCCCAGGGCCCCCACGAGCATAGGGGCCCCATGCTAATCTGGGTACTTTGTGGCTTGCTGACAATGAATAAATAAATACTATACTAAACTATAAATATTTGTTATTGGAAAATGCATATTTAGCATGTGTCTTACTAAAGATAATGAACAATATTAATGTTAATTTGGGTTTGGATTAAGAATAAATACGGAAGTATAATGTAAGAAAGGGCTTGCTCATTATGGAAGCACCAATAAATATCTCTTTAATTTTATCGACTATTTACATTTTTATTCCTGTGAGTGGTTGTGTAGGTAGGGGCCTATGAGGAGAAGGAGAGTTGGTTTTTATATGCTGACTTTCCCTACCACTTAAGGCAGAATCAAACCGGCTTACATTCACCTTCCCTTCCCCTCCCCACAACAGACACTCTGTGAGGTAAGTGAGGCTGAGAGAACGTGACTGGCCCAAGGTCACCCAGCTGGCTTTGTGTGTAGGAGTGGGGAAACAAATCCAGTTTACCAGATTACCCCACGCCACTCATGTGGAGGAGTGGGGAATCAAACCCGGTTCTCCAGATCATAGTCTACCGCTCTTAAGCACTACGCCACGCTGGCTCAAGCAACACAGCCCTGGTCAAGCACTGCAGCACAAGGGGACGATGTACCACTCAAATCCCCCCCATTTGAGTGGTATATCGTCCCGTCATGCTGCAGCCTTCCGGAAGTAAACCAGACATGATGGGATCATGTTGCTAACGGGCTGCGTGCACGTGCAAGCCTTGTTGTCAGGCAGCAGATGGATAGGTGGGCAATTGTCCCCTCCATTCCAAGCCACCTGGCAACCCTACAAGTGGCTGGCCTGCTGGTCGCTAGCCTGCCTGTCATCTGCCACTACCACAACTCTGGAGCTGCAGCATCCAGCCTGCAAGTGGTATGGGGTGGGAGAAATACAATCTTAATCATTCTTTGGTTTTCATGTCCCATTCAGTGGAACGAAGGGACAACAGAGTACCCAGAGTCCTAGATAAATAACTAGATGAGGTCCAAATCCCTGATGTTCCTTGTTCAAGCCCCATTATCATACACTGAGACATAAACTTACCTGATCCACTTTAATGTAACTCGTTTCATGGAAAAACACCATTTACCATCTGATTTCAAGTTTTTAGTTACTGACAGACCCTACCAATCTTATAACATAATCATTCTTTGGTTTTCATGTCCCATCCAGTGGAACGAAGGGACAACAGAGTACCCAGAGTCCTAGATAAATAACTAGATGAGGTACAAGTCCCTGACGTTCCTTGTTCAAGCCCCATTATCATACACTGAGACATAAACTTACCTGTTCCACTTTAATGTAACTCATTTCATGGAGAAACACCATTCACCATCTGAGTTCAAGTTTTTAGTTACTGACAGGATATTACCCAGACCCTACCAATCTTATAACATGGAAAGATTACTGTTACAAAGGGAGGCCCATTGGATTTTCACTTTAAATACATTAGCTCCATATGGCCTTAATGATCAGTTGGACCTATCTCCTTTTTTATAAACTTTGTTAATGTTTGAGGTTTACACATGGAATAGCTCTCTCAGTTTGCTCCTGATCCCTTTAAGGATGTGTTTCCCTACATGCACATAATCCTGGATGATGCAATACGCTCCACTTCAGGCCATAGCCGTCTATATTGCACGTATTAATTGAATTTATGGCTTCATTGTCTCATATGGTAAGTTTTTAAATTGGGTTTGGGAGACTTTCCATTTTAACTTTATGTGCCTTTGTTTACTAATTGTTATGTATTTTATTTTACTCATTACAGATCTATGTATCATAAAGGATAATTACCTCATTTTAAAGATAGCTACAGTAAGTCCCAGAGTCCTAGATAAATAACTAGATGAGGTCCAAGTCCCTGATGTTCCTTGTTCAAGCCCCATTATCATACACTGAGACATAAACTTACCTGTTCCACTTTAATGTAACTCATTTCATGGAAAAACACCATTTACCATCTGATTTCAAGTTTTTAGTTACTGACAGACCCTACCAATCTTATAACATAATCATTCTTTGGTTTTCATGTCCCATCCAGTGGAACGAAGGGACAACAGAGTACCCAGAGTCCTAGATAAATAACTAGATGAGGTACAAGTCCCTGACGTTCCTTGTTCAAGCCCCATTATCATACACTGAGACATAAACTTACCTGTTCCACTTTAATGTAACTCATTTCATGGAGAAACACCATTCACCATCTGAGTTCAAGTTTTTAGTTACTGACAGGATATTACCCAGACCCTACCAATCTTATAACATGGAAAGATTACTGTTACAAAGGGAGGCCCATTGGATTTTCACTTTAAATACATTAGCTCCATATGGCCTTAATGATCAGTTGGACCTATCTCCTTTTTTATAAACTTTGTTAATGTTTGAGGTTTATACATGGAATAGCTCTCTCAGTTTGCTCCTGATCCCTTTAAGGATGTGTTTCCCTACATGCACATAATCCTGGATGATGCGATACACTCCACTTCAGGCCATAGCCGTCTATATTGCACGTATTAATTGAATTTATGGCTTCATTGTCTCATATGGTAAGTTTTTAAATTGGGTTTGGGAGACTTTCCATTTTAACTTTATGTGCCTTTGTTTACTAATTGTTATGTATTTTATTTTACTCATTACAGATCTATGTATAATAAAGGATAATTACCTCATTTTAATGATAGCTACAGTAAGTCCCAGAGTCCTAGATAAATAACTAGATGAGGTCCAAGTCCCTGACGTTCCTTGTTCAAGCCCCATTATCATACACTGAGACATAAACTTACCTGTTCCACTTTAATGTAACTCATTTCATGGAAAAACACCATTTACCATCTGATTTCAAGTTTTTAGTTACTGACAGACCCTACCAATCTTATAACATAATCATTCTTTGGTTTTCATGTCCCATCCAGTGGAACGAAGGGACAACAGAGTACCCAGAGTCCTAGATAAATAACTAGATGAGGTACAAGTCCCTGACGTTCCTTGTTCAAGCCCCATTATCATACACTGAGACATAAACTTACCTGTTCCACTTTAATGTAACTCATTTCATGGAGAAACACCATTCACCATCTGAGTTCAAGTTTTTAGTTACTGACAGGATATTACCCAGACCCTACCAATCTTATAACATGGAAAGATTACTGTTACAAAGGGAGGCCCATTGGATTTTCACTTTAAATACATTAGCTCCATATGGCCTTAATGATCAGTTGGACCTATCTCCTTTTTTATAAACTTTGTTAATGTTTGAGGTTTATACATGGAATAGCTCTCTCAGTTTGCTCCTGATCCCTTTAAGGATGTGTTTCCCTACATGCACATAATCCTGGATGATGCGATACACTCCACTTCAGGCCATAGCCGTCTATATTGCACGTATTAATTGAATTTATGGCTTCATTGTCTCATATGGTAAGTTTTTAAATTGGGTTTGGGAGACTTTCCATTTTAACTTTATGTGCCTTTGTTTACTAATTGTTATGTATTTTATTTTACTCATTACAGATCTATGTATAATAAAGGATAATTACCTCATTTTAATGATAGCTACAGTAAGTCCCAGAGTCCTAGATAAATAACTAGATGAGGTCCAAGTCCCTGACGTTCCTTGTTCAAGCCCCATTATCATACACTGAGACATAAACTTACCTGTTCCACTTTAATGTAACTCATTTCATGGAAAAACACCATTTACCATCTGATTTCAAGTTTTTAGTTACTGACAGACCCTACCAATCTTATAACATAATCATTCTTTGGTTTTCATGTCCCATCCAGTGGAACGAAGGGACAACAGAGTACCCAGAGTCCTAGATAAATAACTAGATGAGGTCTAAGTCCCTGATGTTCCTTGTTCAAGCCCCATAATCATATACCAAGACATAAACTTACCTGTTCCACTTTAATGTCCATCTCCCCATGAAGTTTCTTCCCCTTGAAATATTTTGCCCTAAGGATAGAAACAGTTAGAAACTTTTAATGCCTAGACTATCGGAACAATGGATTATTTGGGGGCAAAGTTACCTACTCAAGCCAACACTAACTTCCACATGCTCATCTGCACAGCATGCGACATTCCTAGTGAACACATGAACACATGAAGCTGCCTTATACTGAATCAGACCCTTGGCCCATCAAAATTAGTATTGTCTACACAGACCGGCAGCAGCTCTCCAGGGTCTCAGGCAGAGGTCTTTCATATCACCTTCTTGCCTGGTCCCTTTAACTGTAAATGCCAGGGATTGAACCTGGGACCATCTGTATGCCAAGCAGATGCTCTACCACTGAGCCACAGCCTCTCCCCATATGCCCCATCACTAACACCAGCAGAACTGAACTTGAGCTTCACCATTAGTATTTGTGCCTTGTGTGGCCAACTGATATCACACTGTATTGGCTCTCAGTCTTCCAACTATTTTAACACCCTAGATTCCACTGCCTTGGTAGAATTAAGGACAGCTACACATCATCAGTAGGGTTGCCAGCTCCAGGTTGGGAAATATCCAGAGATTTGGGGAGCAAGGCCTCAGGAGGGTGCAGTTTGGGGAGGGGAGGGACTTCAATGCCATAGAGTCCAATTGCCAAAGCGGCCTGTTTTCTCCAGGGGAACTGATCTCTATCGACTGGAGATCAGTTATAATAGCGGGAGGTCTCCAGCCACCACCTGGAGGTTCAGTACAGGAATCCAGCCATAAATGATGCCAAATATATTCTGGCTAAATCCTTACAGTATGTGGTAATATAACCACCAACACCATATATTGCCAACAACAAGTGTATTTTTTCTTATTTACAGGATGTTTCAACAGGTAAGTACACAATTAATTTCTTTAACTAGTAAGTATTGAAGCAAAGTTCACTAAAAAATGTCCTTTTAAGGTGTATTTCTTTCTTTGCAGCACAGCAGGCTATTGAAGGAGAAAAAGTTCACTAGAAAATGTCCTTTTAAGGTGTATCTCCAATTGGGCTTCGTGCTCCGAAACGATCGTTTTCTCCTTCAATAGCCTGCTGTGCTGCAAAGAAAGAGATACACCTTAAAAGGACATTTTCTAGTGAACTTTTTCTCCTTCAATAGCCTGCTGTGCTGCAAAGAAAGAAATACACCTTAAAAGGACATTTTTTAGTGAACTTTGCTTCAATACTTACTAGTTAAAGGAATTAATTGTGTACTTACCTGTTGAAACATCCTGTAAATAAGAAAAAATACACTTGTTGTTGGCAATATATGGTGTTGGTGGTTATATTACCACATACTGTAAAGATTTAGCCAGAATATATTTGGCATCATTTATGGCTGGATTCCTGTACTGAATTTCTCATCCTTTGGTAATTGTACAGAGGTGTCTGATTTTTCCTTCACCACCTGGAGGTTGGCAACCCTAATCATCAGGCCTTGGCCTGGATGGCCTAGGTTAGCCCAATCTTGTCAGATCTCAGGAGCTAAGCAGGGTCAGCCCTGCTTGGTGATTGGATGAGTGACACAATACCCATTAGTAAGATCATTATCATTGCATTTTAAAGCAGTTCGATCTCCTCTGCCTAGTAAACGCACCAATGCTTGTGCCATGGCGCCCTCTCGTGTCTCAACACCAGCTTTCAAGCTCATTACAAATAGGAAAGGACAAGCAGCGGCCAATTTGGGACTCCAGTTGAATCTAGACAACAGCGGCTAAAAATAATGAGCTGTTTCCTCCATTTATAATTCGATACACCCAGCTAGTATTATGCCCAGTAGGGACAAGGACCAACAGGCTGCTGCTGCAAAGAGTGAAAGGGAGAATGTTGATGCCGCAGAGGCCTAGCTAAGAAGAGAATCCAAAGTCTGATAGCTACGGAGAAAACGAAAGCTCAGCTGTGGGATCTGGGCATCTTCTGAACAAGGGAGCACCTCAGCCCTTTGGGATTTGCCCTGCTCATGTGATCTGGCAAAACTTGCACCTGTTGTGCCAAATACTGACCAACTTGCACTAGTTCCTCCATTCCAACCCACTAGACTCTACATCCCTGGCACGTGTCAGGGAGAATCCAGGAATCCCGACTCCCTGTTCCTTAATCTTCAACTTACTAAGGGCCAAACTAGACAATATGGCAGCCCCAGGGCCTCCACTATTTTACTTCTGGAATTCCCTTAGTCTACAAATGGTATGGGGGCCTGACAGGGTTGCCAGGTCCCCCCTGACCACTTGCAGGAGGTGTGGGGTAGGATTGCCAACTCCAGGTGGAGAAACTCTTGGGGATTTGGAGCCTCAGGAGGAGAGGGACCTCAGTGGGGTACAATGCCATAGAGTCCACACTAGCCAAAGCATCCATTTTCTCCCGGGGAACTGATCTCTGTAGTCTGGAGATGAGCTGTGATTCTGGGGGATCCCCAGGTCCCACCTGGAGGCTGGCATCCCTAGGGCCTGATCTTGCTCGGGACCACGGCGCAGGTGGAAAGAGGGGCTCCTGCCTCCCCACCCAAGACCATGTTCAAGATCCCTCCATGGCCTGGTCCAATCAGGATCAGACCCCTTGCAGGGGCTTCAAATCACTCATTTTAAGGTTTTAAAATGGCAGTAGCATCTTTGCATCAGACCTGAAGACATTGTCACGTCTCGTTTGGCCTAGAGACACCAGGGATCTCTCCTCAGACAATTCCATGGCCCACCCAATTCATGAGACCGAAGGTCTCCAAATGGTGGCTTTTTCCTACTGTCACTGCACTAAATCTTGAAAAGATCTAATCTACGTGACAGCCTGCACAAAAGCCCCCTAATTACAAGTTGTGGGGGTTGTGGGTAAGAATGTCGTCTTACCATGGTGAAGACATGCTTGTTGGTGTGCACCCCAGGACTCAATATTTCACAAGTAATACTGCCAACAATCTGAAGAAAAAATGGCCTGCCTCCTTAACAGAAGGCTTAATGGAATGTTATTTTCCAGATGATACTATTTACCTCCATGCCCTGAAAAGCTTCAGCTGCCCATTTCCACCTAATAAGTCTTTCTTTTAAAGAAAAGGCATTTGTTTTTCTCCAGGTTGCCAAAAAAAATCAGCTCTCCTAATGAGAAAACCCTGTATATCTGCTACATAACGCCACTCTCTCCCAGAGGGTTCTGAGACATTCTCTTTTGCCCATGTTTAGTTAATGCGTCAGAGGGGTCTGGCCACCAGGCCTCTGACGTAGGGTTGCCTGCTACAGGTTAGGAAATATCTGAAGATTTTTGCGGTGGAGCCTGAGGAGGGCAGGGTTTGGAAGGGGAGGGACTTCAATGCCATAGAGACCAATTGCTAAAGTGGCCATTTACTCCAGGTGAACTGATCTCTATCGGCTGGAGATCAGTTGTAATAAAGGGAGATCTCCAGCTAGTACCTGGAGGTTGGCAACCGTACTCTTAGGGGACCGTTAAGCGCTATTCTCTCTGATTAGTAGGGTTGCCAACCTCCAGGTGGGGTGATCTCCAGCTATTGTAATGCCTGAAATCATTATATGTTATTGAAAATGTATTCTTTCACTGAAGAAATGTATTCATTCACTAAAAATGTATTGGAAACGTATTCTCTGATTTGAAATATATTCTTTGTAATCAATAAAGTATAATCTGCACTTATGAATATGCCATTCTCAGTGTATAAGAGTTGGCATCTATGATTAAAGTCACACCAAGCACATATATATATTAAAGGCCTTGAGTATAAGAGGCCCAGCTTTGCTCGTTAGAAGCTAATTAGAGAATCCATAGAAGGCCCAAGTATGTTTTCATAAGCTGGCTCCCCACTCATAAGGGCCAGCTAGGAAAACTCCCTTAGTTAGCCTTGGCAGCAGCCAGGGTCCAAGATAAGAAGAACTGCAGTAATTTAGGATCAAATAGAGAAGCACCTGACCATGAGGGTCTTCACTGCTCATTAGTGAGAATGAAATCACCACTTCTATGTAACGCCTCCGATTCTCTAATAGGGTATTCAAATCCTTAAATATCTATTATTGGTTCTATGTATTGACGCCATGTATTACGTCTTTGTACCTCCCATTACCAAAGATTATATCCGTGCTTGCACTCCTTTGATGTTTTTGTGAATTGTCCTTCGCATTTGGGGCAATTTTCACCCGGTGTGTATATTGGGCCTAATAAACAAACTTCTTTGAATCTTCAACCTCCTACTGTGCTTATTGTCATTGGGAAATTGATACAATAATACAGCCATTTCACTATTACCACTGTCTTGTCTGGAGATCAGTTCCCCTGGAGAAAATGGCTGCTTTGGAGGATGGACTCTATGACGTTATACTCTGCTGACGGCCTCCCCTTCCCAAATCCCGCCCTCCCCAGGCTCCATCCCCAAAATCTCCAGGTATTTCCCAACCCAGAATTGGCAACCCAGCAGATTAGGTTCCATCCATGGTTAGCACATGGAAAAATTCAAGGGTAGTTCCTAGGTTTGCTAAATCTGGGTTGGGAAACTCCTTGAGATTTGGGGATGGAACCTGGGGAGGGTGGCGTTTTGAAGAGGAGCGGACCTCAGCAAGACTCTGATGCCATAAAGTCCACCCTCTGAAAATGCCGTTTTCTGCTGAATTCTGTAATCTAGAGATCTGTTGTGATTAAGGGAGAACTCCAATCAATACTTGGGAGAGTGGCAACCCTGTACAACAGGTGCCTACAGATTTGAAGCAAGGGTTCCACACAGCCCTTCATAATGTTCTACATACCCTTAAAGATCTGGTAAGGATTTTCCCCACCACCATCACAACAACAGCTTATTACCTATTTTCTCAGTAGGGTTGCCAGCTCCGGGTTGGGGAATACCTGGAGATTCTGGGGGTGGAGCCTGAGAAGGACAGGGTTTGGAGAGGGGAGGGACTTCAATGCCATAGAGTCCAATTGCCAAAGCAGCCATTTTCTCCGGGTGAACTTATATCTATCAGCTGGAGATAGGGTTGCCAGCTCCAGCTCGGGAAACACCTGGCGATTTTGGGGGCGCAGCCTGAGGAGGGTGGGATATGGGGAGGGGAGGGACTTCAATGCCATAGAGACCAATTGCCAAAGCAGCCATTTTCTCCAAGTGAACTGATCTCTATCGGCTGGAGATCAGTTGTAATAGCAGGAGATAGCCAGCCACCACCTGGAGGTTGACAACCCTATTGCTCAGAAGTAAATCTTTCAGCAAAGGTCCTGCTCTCCTTCTGTTTTGTTTTTTGCCTAAGTAATTACTTCCTGTTCTCCCCTGTTATTTCTCTCCTTGCACCTCTGGATTGTCTGGCTTTTAAGTACCTAGGCTTTTATTTTACTTCTTAGCAAGCCCACCATTTGTAATTTTTGAAAGTTAACATAATGCCATGAATACAAAACAGTAATTTAAAAAAATGGAAAAGGTTACTTGGCTTGGTATTTTAAAAAAAACATTTTTTTACATACTTAAGCCTACTGCAACAAGATCTGATAATTAGCCGTGTTTCCTTGAGTGCTATGAAATAAAAACAGCCAGAGCAAAGGAAGTAAATAGTTAGGCAGGAGGAAAACTGATTTGAAAAGAACAGTAGCCCTGGGGCGCCTAAGTACTATTTTCACTGTCCTCCTGAGACAATCTGACACAGCAACTACATTTGAGGTTGTTGTTGTTGTTGTTTTTAACGGTACAAATCTGATCTGAAACAACACACAGAGAAAATTCTGGAATGCAATGGGTTGACCACAGCATTTTCTGGATAGCCTGTAAAGAGAGAGATAACAAATCATGGCCATTGTAGACTAAACAGCTCATGCCTAGAATATGGAAGAAAGCCAAAACATCTTATTCTGAGTTCCCCACCTCCCCCCCAAATAGTAGCCCCTTTTCTATTCCCCAGTTAGAAATATAATTCTAAACTTTCCCCCCTCCACACACACCTTTCTCCTCTCTGCCTCCCTAAGGAGGCTATATATTATAGGCAATGACATATATATATTTTTTGCTGTCAAGTCACTGCTGACATGGCGATCCCCCACCCCCTGAAGTTTTCAAGGCAAGAAGAAGAGGTGGTTATTATATGCCGATTTTATCTACCTTTTAAGGAGAATCAAACTGGCTTACAATCACCTTACCTCCCTCTTCCCACAACAGACACCCAGTGAGGCTGGGCTGACAGAGCTCCAAGAGAACTGTGACTAGCCCAAGGTCACCCAGCTGGCCTCATGTGGAGGAGTGGGGGAATCAAACCCAGTTCTCCAGATTAGAGTCCACCACGCTGCATGGTTCAGAAGTGGTTTGCCATTGCCTGCCTCTGCGTCAGGAGTCACGGCCCTGGTATCCCTAGGTGGTCTGCCTTCCCAAATACTGACCAGGGCTACCCTCACACGCCATTCTCCTCTCTGTCTCCCTGAGGTGGAACAACGTATTTTGAACCGTGACTGATTCTTTTTACCCACTGTTATTTTATACACCGCTTGTTATTAAAGACCTTGGACTGCACTTTAAAAGGCCAGAGTGAGGGGAGAAGGGCTGTTCGACCCTTTCCCGTTATCCACGTTGCCCTCTTCCAGGGCCGATTTTTTTTTGGCCAAGGTTAACTCCTCTCACTCCCCGCTGGTTTTTCGCCCCTCCAAAATGGCAAGGGTTGCCAGCTCCGGCGGGCTAAATCCTAAGTAAACTGTAGGCCCCATTTAATATTTAGGTGTGCTCGCTGAAGAAGGGTTTTTGAGGGGGTTTGAATGGCAGGCATCTTATAATGGGGGTGAGGGAAGGAGAGTTGTGGGGTTTGTTATTCTGGTTTTGAACTGGAAATGTTTCCTCACTGTTATGGTATGCTGCCTTGAATAGGGTAGCCACGTCCTCCCTGGCCATCGGGGGGGGGGGGGGAACGTGAGGGGTAGGGTTGCCAACTACAGGTTGGGAAACTCCTGGAGATATGGGGAATGGAGCCTGGGGAGGGCAGGGACCTCAGTAGGGCACAGTGCCATAGAGCCCCACCCTCCAAAGCACCCATTTTCTCCAGAGGAACTAATCTCTTTAGTATGGGGTTGAGCTGTAATTCTCAGGGATCCCCAGGTGCCGCCTGAAGGCTGGCCTCCCTAGCCCTATTTATTTATTTATATTTTATGTTTCGTTTCAGTATACATATAAACAGAGCTTAAAAATGGAAAAATACAAATACAAAATAATACAGGAAAGTTCTGGGTGGAAATACAAAAAAAAACTACCTCATACATACTATTATTCTATCCTACTTAGAGAGTATATGATGTCGTATCTCTACCCTCTTAATATATGGTCCTCTTGGTTTTCCGCTTGTAAGCTTATTCTCTATGTCGCTAACATTTTTAGCATTAACATGAACTTGTTTTTAAATTTAACTTAATATTAACCTAGCCTTGAGCCACAAAGGAAGGCAAAATGTCAATCCAAAGCATCCATTTTCTCCGGAGGAACTGATCTCTTTAGTATGGAGTTGAGCTGTAATTCTCGGGGACCCCCAGGGAGCTGTAATTCTCGGGGACCCCCAGGTCCCGCCTGAAGGCTGGCCTCCCTAGCCGTTTTTATTTATTTTCATTTTATTTTTCATTATGAGCAGAAATTAAAAATAGAAAAACACAAATAGAAAATAATGCAGAAACGTTCTGGGTGGAAATACAAAAAAAACCCTACCTCATACATACTATTATTCTATCCTACTTAGAGAGTATATGATGTCGTATCTCTACCCTCTTAATATATGGTCCTCTTGGTTTTCCGCTTGTAAGCTTATTCTCTATGTTGCTAACATTTTTAGCATTAACATGAACTTATTTTTAAATTTAACTTAATATTAACCTAGCCTTGAGCCACAAAGGAAGGCAAAACATAAATCCAAAGCATCCATTTTCTCCGGAGGAACTGATCTCTTTAGTATGGAGTTGAGCTGTAATTCTCGGGGACCCCCAGGTCCCGCCTGAAGGCTGGCCTCCCTAGCCGTTTTTATTTATTTTCATTTTATTTTTCATTATGAGCAGCAATTAAAAATAGAAAAACACAAATAGAAAATAATGCAGAAAGGTTCTGGGTGGAAATACAAAATTTCGCTAAAACTACCTCCTACACGCTATTATACTATCCTACCTAGAGAGCCTATGATGTCATATCTCTGCCCTCTTAATATATGGCCCTCTTGGCTTTCTTCGACTTCTTTCCTCTATACTGCTAAAATTTTCAGCATTAACATTAACTTATTTTTAAATTTAATAGTAAGCTAGCCTTGGACCACAAAGAAAGGCAAAATATAAATGTTTGAAAAGAAATAAACAAATCATTTGCCCTGGGTTGATGCTGCTGGGAAATGTCCACCCACCCCCGTTTTCCCTCAGCATCATGGTGGATTCACACCCCTCAGGGGTTTCCCTTGCCTTGCTCATGTTCCCTGTGTAGGAAGGCCAGAGGTGGGCAGTGGAAGAGCTTCTCTTACAATGCCTAAATCATCTCTCTTGCTCTGAGTAGGTTTATAGGTGGGAGGTGGGCTTCCCGTGTATGGGGTTGGGGAACGAGGACCTGTGAATGAGAAAAGTCAGAATCCTGTGCTGTGCGAGTTAGCCCTTTTAAAAACCTTATGTCCCTTGCAGCTACCGGGGCAGCCATTTTTAGGGTTGCCAACCTCCAGGTGATGGATTGACTCAATAAAGGAAGCCACAGCCTTCAATTTGCAAGATCTGTCAAAGACAGGACATTTTGGAGGACTTTCATTCATAGGGTCGCCGTGAGTCGGAAGCGACTTGACGGCACTGAACACACACACACAACCTCCAGGTAGCAGCTGGAGATCTCCCGCTATTACAACTGATCTCCAGCCGATACGAGGCCAGTTCCCCTGGAGAAAATGGCCACTTTGGCTATTGGACTCTATGGCACTGAAGTCCTTCTCCAAACCTTGCCCTCCTCAGGCTCCGCCCCCCAAAATCTCCAGGTATTTCCCAACCTGTAGTTGGCAACCCTACCCCTCACGTTTTCCCCCCGATGGCCAGGGAGGACGTGGCTACCCTATTCAAGGCAGCATACCATAACAGTGAGGAAACATTTCCAGTTCAAAACCAGAATAACAAACCCCACAAGTCTCCTTCCCTCACCCCCATTATAAGATGCCTGCCATTCAAACCCCCTCAAAAACCCTTCTTCAGCGAGCACACCTAAATATTAAATGGGGCCTACAGTTTACTTAGGATTTAGCGCACCGTGTTAGGGTTTTAAGAGTTTAACTGTTTTGTTTTATGAATGATTTTATATACATTGAATGTTCGTTTTGAAATGATGTTACTCGCCCTGGGCCAGCTTGCTGGGGAGGGCGGGTTAGAAGTCTAACGGATATTGTATTTTTGTTTTTAGTTATTTGTTTATATGATTTATAATTTGTTATGTGTTTTTTTTTGGTAAAAACTAATAAAAATTTATAAAAAAAAAGAGGACTAATGGATAAATAAATAAATGTGGTAAAATCTTCAGGAGCCGCTTCTTTTGAGGCAAAGCAGTTGTGGGGAAGGGATGACTCGAAGCCAAGAAGCAGCGAAGAGAAGTGGAAATGGTGTTTATTTCACACACATCTACATCTCCCTCCCCCCCACCGCCGTGACTCCCTCAGTTCGCTTTCCCGCCCACATGGTACCAAGTTAATTTACCTCAGAAATGTGCATCTAGAATGTTCCAGAAGGGGGAAACAGAGGGTGGGGGGGAGGGGGAGAGAACCTGCCTCTCCTCCACAGAGAATCACTCCCCTCACTGCCTTACCCAGAGGTTTTTCCATTTTTAATGAAGCTGAATACAATATACAACTTACTAATATACACAAGCTATATTCATAATGTGTTTTGGGCCAACTATAAAGACGATTCGATATCGTTTCTAGCCCGTTTTTAAATGTGTGTGTGTGTGCCTGGTTGGCCACTGTGTGAACAGACTGCTGGACTTGATGGACCTTGGTCTGATCCAGCAGGGCCTGTCTTATATTCCTTATCCCGTCAAGTCCCAGGATTTCTTCCCTCTCATTTTCATCTGGTTGAATTTTAATTTGTAGGACGGAGTTTTAAAACCAAATTTTAAAAATGTATTATCCCACTGAGGCTTTTACACTTTCTTTTTTTTGCACGTAACATGTAGGATTTGGACCTCTTCTCCACAGTAAATCACTCCCCTCACTGCATTACCCAGAGGTGTTTTACATTTTTAATGAAGTCGAATACAATATACAAGAACACTTACTAATACGCACAATATAATAATGTGTTTTGTGCGAACTATAAAGACGATTCGATATAGTTTCTAGCCTATTTTTAAATGTGTGTGTTTGTGCGCCGTCAAGACCTAGGATTTCTTCCCTATCGTTTTCATCTGGTTTAATTTTAATTTGTAGGACGGCGTTTTAAAACCAAATTAAAAAAAATTATTATCCCATTGAGACTTTAACACATTTTTTTGCATGTAACATGTAGGATTTGCTCTTCTCCTCAGTAAATCACTCCCCACACTGCATTACCCAGGCTTTTTACATTTTTTAATATACTCAAGTAGAATACAATACACAATATTTACTAATATACACAAGATATATTTATAAAGTTGAGTATTTTTTAAAAGTGGGAGATTAGATGTGGGAGAGTAGTGAAATAACGAATGCTATAGTTCATAAAACAGCATAAAGGGTCTGAAAAATCTTTTACAATGGGATCTCTTTGTGTTTGATAGTTTTATTACTGTGGAAATGGGCAGGTGAAGCTTTCCATGCATGTATTTTGCACTTATTTATTTCTGTCCCACTATTCTTCCCAGTTTGGACTCAAAGCGGCTATCAAAATATCGTTCTCCTACACTCTACTTTCCCACAACAGTCCTGTGAGGTAGGCCAGGCTGAGAGTTTGTGACAGGCCCGAGGTCAGCCAGAGAGCTTCCATGGCAGGAATGAGGATTTGAACCCATGTTGCCCAGGGTCTTAGACCGCCGCTCTACCCTCTACACCACACTGCTTCTCATGCGGCAAGAAGGTTTACTAACATTCTGTGGAAAATGGCATCCTATCGAGCGTCAATTATGGCAAAGGCATTTTTTCTCCTCCAGGCTGTTGGCAACACTGCTCATAAAACATTACGAGTCCCTTGGAACACATGAGTGAATTTTAACTTGGCATAAGAGGAGCCATCTTTACTGTCTGCTAGGTTGCTCTGACTGAAAATGAACCTTTGTACTCTGACAAGTTTTTTTCTCCCGGCTTTGCTATTCTAAAATGACTAATTGTCAAAGAAAACAAGGTGTCCTGGGATTTTTAATAAAGGATTACTTTGAATGAAGGATTACGCATATACCACCAACCCGGTCTTCCTCCCCACAAGAACACCACATCCCTACACACAAATACCCCCCAAAAAAGTGTGTAATTAGATGGCTTTCAGTCAGGCTGGAGCCCGCCAAGGGCCTCTTTTATATTAAAACAAAATGAATCACTAGGGCTTATATTGTGCCAACAAACTCTTTGAATGATGGGCCAGAAAAATGAACGGTTGTCCCCGTTCCCCAGTAAAAGACTCAAATTGGGAGCTTTCACACTAGGGTTGCCAACCTCCAGGTACTAGCTGGAGATCTCCTGCTATTACAACTGATCTTCAGATGACAGAGATCAGTTCCCCTAGAGAAAATGGCTGCTTTGGCAATTGGACTCTATGGCATTGAAGTCCCTCCCACCCCTAACCCTGTTCTCCTCAGGCTCCGCCCCAAACCCCGCCTTCCTCAGGCTCCGCGGCAAAAACCTCCCGCCGGTGGAGAAGAGGGACCTGGCAACGCTATTTCACACATGCCAAATAATTAGGGTTGACAGCCTCCAGGTACTAGATGGCGATCTCCCACTATCACAACTGCTCTCCAGCCAATAAAGATCAGTTCCCCTGGAGAAAATGGCTGCTTTGGCAATAGGACTCTATGACATTGAAGTCCCTTCCGCCCCAAACCCTGCTCTCTTCAGGCTCCACCCCAAAAATCCCCAGGCGTTTCCCAACCGAGCTGGCAACCCCACAAATAATGCAGTTTCAATCCACTTTCAATGTGAAGAATTCCCTCAAGGAAGCATGCAAAATCACAACCGCCCATAAGCAATGCAAACGGTGGTTGCTAATGGATGGAAGGAGCAGGTGATTGGGGTGGTGGAATTCCTCCTTTTGGGTCGGGACCGTGAAAAGGCATTTTTAAAGTCGTGTTTTAAAAAAGAGCTTTGAGCGAGCATCAAAATTGACCATGCAAAAATGGCCATGCTGAACCTTCAGTGGAAGAAAAAAAGGAAGGGAATAAAACCCAACCGAAAAACAAAAGCTGGGTACCCAAGGTTGGGTGAAAAGAAAATATATATAAGTCTATGTATAAATACTGAAAGTATAATTTATTAGAAGCGCTATATAAAAGTTAAAATTATTTAAAAGCATTAAAATAGCACAATGGCATTTCCTGAGGTTGATAACTATAACCACATACCAAACGCGTTTCGGCCTGTGGGGCCTTCATCAGTGGTTAATTAAAACCCTTTGTAAACCTGCACACATTTACAGAAACACATTAATGAATACAAATACAAATGAATACAAACAGTTCAAACCCAACCAGGCATGTGTATATGTTGTAAATTCTATTCTCAATTATTCAAACATCTGGTATAATAGGTTCTTGTTGTAATACTGGTTAGTATAAGTCTCTCAAATGCTATGTGTGCAGGTATCAACCTAGTAAAGGTATCAACCACTCCAGTTTGGTTTTTCTCCTCCATCACCTTGGCTGTTCAGCATAGAGACGCCCCGCAATTCTCTTTATGCTTGGTAATTAGCAGAGCGTTCCAGGCTGAAGTGCCCTGCATATATATTTTTTATTTTGTCACTCTGAACCTTCATTTCAGCCAGAGCACCTACCTGCTTCGCATTTCTTAAGAGCCCCTTTAATGCAACCTTTTGTATTTGCTACGCCCCCACATCGAAGCAGTTACTGGAGGAACCGTGAAAAATCACAACCGTGGCTTAGTCATGCAAACGACCATTGCTAATGACTATGCAAATGATGGAAGGAGCGGGCGGGTTGGAATTTGTTTGACTTTCTCCTCTTGCATCAGGACCGTGAACAGTCATTTTCAAAGGGTGGCTTTTAAAAAGCAGCTTTGAGCGAGCATCAAAATCGACCCTGGGAGGTTTTGCCTTGGATTTGCCCCTCTCTAGATGCACATTTTCCCCATCCAAATTCTCAAATTTCTGCATGGGAGCTTACTGTTGAATTTTGAGAATCTCAATGGGAAAAATGTGCAGAGAGGGGCAAATCCAAGGCAAAACCTCCCACACGTAAAGGGCCTCTGACTCAATGAGGATTAGTTTATTGGGGTGTGTGTGCATGTTTTAGCCTTGCGGGTAAGGGAGGGGGAGCTGTGAAGTGCTTCTTGTGTTTGTGTGTGTGTTAAGTGCCGTCAAGTCGCTTCCGACTCATGGCGACCCTATGAATCAACGTCCTCCAAAATGTCCTTATCTTTGACAGCCTTGCTCAGATCTTGCAAATTGAAGGCTGTGGCTTCCTTTCTTGAGTCAATCCATCTCTTGTTGGGTCTTCCTCTTTTCCTGATGCCCTCAACCTTTCCTAGCATGACTGTCTTTTGCAGGGACTCTTGCCGTCTCATGGCGTGACCAAAATACGACAGCCTCAGTTTAGTCATTTTAGCTTCTAGGGTCAGCTCAGGCTTGATTTGATCTATAACCCACTGATTTGTGTTTTTTTTGTCAGTCCACGGAATCCGTAACACTCTCCTGCAACACCACATTTCAAAGGAATGTGTACCCGCTGCAAATCACAAGATCCAGGATGTTCCTTTTTTCTCTTCTCTCGCACGCACGCACGCACACACCATTATCTCCCTTGCCAGCGATGCTAGAGCCCGGACGACTGCTCAGCTAAAAGCCAAAGCGGATGGCAAAGGAATTCCCGGCAGGCCGGTGGCGAACAACCACTCCGGCTACCGTCGATCCCGCAATCCCCTCCCTCCTCCCGCGTAAAACTGCGCGTCTCCGCTGCGGCCCCTCTTCTCTCTCCACCCGGCCGCTCCTCTCCCACGGGTTGCTGCGCCCAAATTGGCCACTTATGCACGGGAGGTTTTGCCTTGGATCTCTCTAAACGCACATTTCCCCCACCCGATTTCTCCAAGCTGCAAAATGAGCCCCCGTGCAGAGTTCTGAGAATTCTGATGGGGAAAACGTGCATTTAATCCAAGGCAAAACCTCCCATGCATAAATGCATAATGCATAAACGGTTCCTTGCGTTGGGCAAAAATCGCGCATTGGAACCCAACAGCTCCGTGCAAAAAAATAATAATAAACATCTCGGCGGCTGCCTTTGCTAAACGCATCCAGCGAGTCCTTCACGCTTCGCTTTGCAGCGGCTCGGTAGGTAACTACACCGCAGCTGCCCGCGGCCGGTCTTCCCGGTACCGAGAGACTGCATCGCGGGATATTGCAGCGGTACGAATCTGTAGCCTCCCCTGATTTACAAAACCGCCTGTTTGGATCCTGGGCCAAACACCGTCCCGCCTGCGCCTTCTCACGCCCCCCCCCCCCCCCTATTGATCAGACTCCTGCTAGAGAGAGGCGCTGAGGTCTGGCTTGCGGCGACCCGACCTCGTTCAAAAGGTCGCCTTGAGAGCAGCCAAAGTCCAAAGACTCTCCCAGTCTAAATCTGCCCTGTCTTTTTCTTCCTCCACATTGCAAAAGTCCCCAAGCAACCAAGGCGGCGTCACTGCGGTCTTTTGGACTTTTGCAAACCCCTGCAGGGCATTTCTATTTTTACCCTGCAGGATAACATGACCCCGCTCTCCTGCACAGGTTGGGGCTTTGTTTTGTTAAACAGTGAGAGAACGGCTCCTGTTATGTAAGTAATTTATATAATGCCATCCAAAAACCAGTCTAGACTCAGTGGGGCTTACTTCCAGGAAAGTGCTTTAAGATTGCGTCGTTATTGGTTTACAGGATGCAGAGCCCATTTTCTCGCAGATCTCCACCTTGGTATTACAAGTGTGTTGCACTGTCTGCACACACCACGCACACACCACCTCTGCATTGCAACACAATTTTGCAGTCTGTTCTATTCAAAAAACCAAATGTTCTTGCACTGCAACACACTATCATACGTGCTTATGTTTGCGTAACAGCAAACCAACTCTTCCCCCCCCCCAATTCCAATGTAACTAATCTTCAACAGAATCCCAGCGCTTATAAATCCTAGCTCTATATATCCTTTCGATGAGCAAGCATCCGGAAAAACGCTGCAGTATTTATCCGTTAAACATCAGCTTCTATAGTACTGCAGTGTGCTACCCCATAATCCTGTTCTTCTTAGGGTATGTAGGGTTGCCATTCTCCAGGTGGTTGCTTGAGAGCGCCTACAATTATAACGCGTCGCCAAATTAAACATACAGTTCCCCCGGAGAATGTAGCTGCTTTGGAAGATGGACCCTATGGTTTTATACCCCACCTCTCCAAACTCCACCCTCTCCAGGCTCCACCCCTAAAATCTCCAGAAATGTCCCAACCCAGAGCTGGCAGGCAACCCTAGAGTAGCTGTTTTGTTTTCAAAAATTCTGGCACCTCTGAGAATGCACAGTAGGGTTGCCAACCTCCAGGTACTATCAGGAGATCTGCTATTTCAACTGATCTCCAGCCAATAGAGATCTGGCCATTGGACTCTATGGCATTGAAGTCCCTCCCCTCCCCAAACCCCGCCTTCCTCAGGCTCCACCCCAAAAACCTCCCACTGGTGGCGAAGAGGGACCTAGCAACCCTAATGTGCAGTGTTCCCCCACCACTAGGGTTGCCAACCTCCAGGGACTAGCTGGAGATCTGCTGTTGCAACTGACCTCGAAACTGATAAGAGATAATTTCCTCTGGAGAAAATGGCCGCTTTGGACTCTATGGCATTGAAGTCCCTCCCCTCCCCAAACCCCGCCCTCCTCAAGCTCCGCCCAAAAAACCTCACACCAGTGGTGAAGAGGGACCTGGCAACCATACCCACAGACACACGGTAATCCAAACTCCTTGGGAGCACAGGCAGAGTGTCCTTGCCTTCAAACAGTATGTTTTTTCAAGGGGAGTGTCTTTGAGCATGTGCAGAATGCCCCCCAACTCACTCAGGTATTTTAAATTTCATATAAATAGAACAGTGACCTCTGAGAATTTTCCCCTCACTGGCTTTACCTCATATATTGGCAGCTGGCCAGGAGGAGAACAGATTTTTACAGGCCTAACCAGAATTTATTCCTGTTCCATTTATTTCCAATTTATTCCAATTCTTTGTAATTGCTTGTTGCATCCTGCATTGCTGATAAACAAAACATTGTGTCATGAGAACACATTCCTTGCACACCTTGTTTGTGCAGCAAAAAAAGGGGGGGATTATAATCAGCCTTAGGAGAAAGACATGAAACCAACTTCCTCTGAAGTTACCTCAGTTTAGTTGTGATGTATCAAATCTAAACTTCCACTGTGGTTGGTGCAAAAAAACACCAGCCCTCTGCAATGCACCACGGCGTCCCTTCAGTGTGGTGCTGGTACTAAAGTCCACTAGATAACACACACACCCTGTTCGACTGGACTCAGCCTCCGCATTGCTACGAGCCAGATTTCCTTCCCTTCCAGAACGTTTAACTGTGCTACCGCCCACACACTGGATTATAGCACTTCGGCGCTGCGCTAACTCTGCAAAAAAGGACCCATCCGGGAAAGAGCCTGCACATCAGCACATATGCTCCCCGAGCACACATTAGGCTTATGACTCAGAAGATGTTCCAGGGCTGTAAAAGGGTGCCGTCTTCCTGGCTTGTAGCCCTGATCTAGCCCCTCTCCCTGCACTGGGATCTGCCATGGTCTGTAGATAGGGTTGCCAGCTCCGGGTTGGGAAATACCTGGAGATTCTGGGGGTGGAGCCTGAGTAGGGCGGGGTTTGGGGAGGGACTCCAATGCCATAGAGTCCAATTGCCAAAGCGGTCATTTTCTCTAGGGGAACTGATCTCTATCGCCTGGAGATCAGTTGTAATAGCAGGCTATCTCTAGTCACTACCTGGAGGTTAGCAACCAGAACTGTAGAACTGGGAGGGGGTTTCAGCCTTCAGCTCAGGATCTCTAGAAGAATGAATCAGTAGGCAATTTTCTGTTTGGAAGCGTCTGCTATTCACCTCCAACATCCCCATCCCTCAGGCTACATCCCAGAGGCATCAAACACTGCCAGGCTCTTTCGCGGATTTCTCTCTCTCTCTTTCTCTCATACACACACACGCATCTACACGCACGCACACACACACACACACACACACACACATGCTTGTGCCTGCCTAGGGTTGCTAACCTCCAGGTAGGGCCTGGAGATCGGCTGGAATGACAACTCATCTCCAGATAACACTGGCCACTGGCGGGGGATGAACACATGAAGCTGCCTTTTACTGAATCAGACCCCTTGGTCCATCAAAGTCAGTATTGTCTACTCAGACCGGCAGCGGCTCTCCAGGGTCTCAGGCAGGGGTCTTTCACATCACCTACTCGCCTAGTCCCTTTAACTGTAGATGCTGGGGATTGAACCTGGGAACTTCTGCACTCCAAGCAGATGCTCTACCAATGAGCCACGGCCCCTCAGTGGGATATAGGATTGCCAGATCCAGGTTGGGAAATTCATGGAGATTTGGGGATGGAACCTGAGGAAGACAGGGACCTCAGTGGTGTACCATGCCATAGAGTCCACCTCCCAAAGCATCCATTTCCCCCAGGGAAACTGATCTCTGTAGTCTAGAAATGAGCTGTAATTCTGGGGGATCCCCAGGTCCCACCTGGAGGCTAGCACCCCTATGACAGCTGCTTTGGAGGGTGGCCTCTATGGCATTATACCCCACTGAGCTATCTCCCCTCCACAAACCCCACTCCTCCTCAGGCCCCACCCCCAAAATCTCCAGGAATTGCCCAATTCAGAATTGGCAACCCTATGCCTGCTCCAACCAGGTATCTCCAAGCACCTCCCTTTAATCTCCAAGCACCTCCCTGCCAACTTGGAAGGCTTTAAGAGGGGAGTGGACTTATTCATGGAGGAAAGGGGTATTCATAGCTATTAGTTAAAATGGATACTGGTCATGCTGCATACCTATTCTCTCTAGGATCAGGGGAGCATGCCTATTATCTTAGGTGCTGTGGAACCCAGGCAGGATGGTGCTGCAGTCGTCTTGTTTGTGGGCTTCCTAGAGGCACCCGGTTGGCCACTGTGTGAACAGACTGCTGGACTTGATGGGCCTCAGTCTGATCCAGCAGGGCCTTTTTTATGTTCTTACGTTAATTCTGAGGCTCCCCTCCCCTGGAAAACTCAGTCTTCAAGTACCTGACAACCCTCAATATGGCAAAGGGGCAAAGCACTTGCCTCCTGCCAACACCATATCTGCTCACTAGGGTTTCCAGATCGGGGTTGGGAAATACCTGGAGATGTTTGGGGTGGAGCCTGAGGAGGGAGGGGTTTGGGGGGGAGGGGAGGGACTTCAATGCCATAGAGTCCAATTCCCAAAGCGGCCATTTTCTCCAGGTGAACTGATCTATGTCGGCTGGAGATGAGTTGTAATAGCGGGAGATCTCCAGCCACCACCTGGAGGTTGGCAACTCTACTGCTCACCCTGGTTTAAACACAGAAGCCCTTTTCAGGCATTACATTCGACTGTGCTACACATGATCTTTGTGATGCACATGATCACCATTTTGTATGGAAGGGCCAAGGCTTATATATTCCAGCTTTGGAACTTGTATACCACAACGTTTCAGTCTGAAAATACCAAATCTGAACATATGCACACTGCCACTTTCTGACAAAATAATGTCTGTGTGTAACTGGAGGATCACGCATAGTGCATTCTCCCCGTATTGCAATCACACGTAGCACCTGAAAAGGACTAGATTCAAACGGTAAAATAGACCGCGTCATTAATATAGGTGGGTGCAAGTTTGACTGCACCCCCACGAAAACAAAATAACCCCTGCAGGGGGAAGAAAACAGAACGTCTGGAACAGATGAAGCTGCCTTGTACTGAATCAGACTCTTTGGTCCATCAAAGTCCATGTTGTCTGCTCAGACTGGCAACGGCTCTCCAAGGTCTTGTGCAGAGATCTTTCATATTCACCTACTGCCAAAACACATAGTTCAATTGGGGAACTCCCTGCCCCAGGATGTGGTGATGGCTGCCAACTTGGAAGGCTTTAAGAGGAGAGTGAACATGTTGATGGAGGAGAGGGGCGTTCATGGCTACTAGTCAAAATGGATACTAGTCATGACGCAAACCTATTCTCTCCAGGATCAGAGAAGCATTCCTATTATCTTAGGTGCTGTGGAACACAGGCAGGATGCTGCTGCAATCGTCTTTGTTTGTGGGCTTCCTAGAGACCAGGTTGGCCCCTGTGTGAACAGACTCCTGGACTTGATGGGCCTTGGTCTGATCCAGCAGGGCCATTCTTATATTCTTATGTTCTTTAACTGGAGATGTCAAGAATTGAACCTGGGATTTTCTGCATCCTAACCAGACTCTCTACCACTGAGCCACAGCCCCTCCTCAGAAGTGTTGAGCCTAGCTCCTGCCATGCTGTTTCCCTGTCTTCAGAGTTGTTGTTTTTCAAAATGAAGAAGAAGAGTTGGTTTTTATATGCCAACTTTCTCTACCACTTAAGGAAGAATCAAACCGGCTTACAATCACCTTCCCCTCCCCACAACAGACACCCTGTGAGATAGTTGGGGCTGAAAGAGTGTGACTAGCCCAAGGTCACCCGGCTGGCTTCATTTGTAGGAGTGGGGAAACCAACCCGGTTCACCAGATTAGCATCCGCCGCTCTTGTGGAGGAGTGGGGAATCAAACCGGTTCTCCAGATCAGAGTCCACTGCTCCAAACCTCCCTCTTAACCACTACACCACACTGACTCTCTTGGACAAGCGTTCGTAAATGTGACACCCTTCCTTCCACTACAGTCTGAAGCCATACAACCCAAGATGGGCTTTACTGCGTGATTCTGCTGAACACGTTGCCTTTGAAGAGGAGCTCTCAGCTCCTGCAGACAACCACCTCCGAGCATTAAACTCCGTTGCATTGTTTTCTCTCTGTGCCAAGCAATTTCCATTACAGCAAGAAGCCGTAGGCTGCTCCACCTCCCTGCAGCAAAGACTTCACACCAGACAGCGTAACATATTGGAACAGTCTCCTCTTCGCTCAGGGCTGCTGTCGTTTCAATCAGCCACTGTTGTCCGCTGTTGACGTGTCTTCGACAACAACTTAATGTGCAGACGCCAGCAGGTGATGTTTCTCTCCATGCTATAAAATGCTCCATGTTTCGGCGGACAGAGATGCACAAGAGCAGGCCGAGATATCCCTCCCCCCTCCCCCGGTAAACTGGCAGCTCTAAATCTCCACCCACGTTCTATCTCCAGTTCCCTCTGCTCCAAAGCGTCTGCATGGTTCGCTTCCACGGTTTTGTACACAGCAGAAAGCATAATGCACCATCCCAGGGAGAAGACTAGAAATCAACACCTCCTGGATTGCCACATGCCTCCTCTCCTTACAGCCCATCGGATCATGATTTCCCTACAGCCCACATACCCGTGCGCCATGCAGCACTATACTTTGCTGGCTTCAGAAAGGGAGGGTGCGGATCAGATACAAACACTGTCCTGCACTGAGGCAAACAAAGCAGTCCTAGCCTGAATTCAATGTTGGCTAGGGTTGCCAGGTCCCTCTTCTCCACCGGTGGGAGGTTTTTGGGGCGGAGCCTGAGAAGGGCGGGGTTTGGGGAGGGGAGGGACTTCAATGCCATAGAGTCCAATTACCAAAGCGGCCATTTTCTCCAGAGGAACTCATCTCTATCGGCTGGAGATAGGGTTGCCAACCTCCAGGTAGTAGCTGGAGATCTCCCACTGTTACAACTGATCTCCAGCTGATAGAGATCAGTGCCCTTGGCGAAAATGACAGCTTTGGCCATTGGACTCTATGGCATTCAAGTCCCTCCCCTTCCCAAACCCTGCCCTCCTCAGACTCCGCCCCAAAAACCTTCCACCGGTGGCGAAGAGGGACCTGGCAACTTTATCTGCCAGGAAAGAATAAAAATGTTGATCCTCTCTTCTTGAGGATCACTCACTCACATGATACCAAGGCTGTAACTTTTGGGCAGATCCACGCACCTCTAGTAATAATCCACTTCCATAAGAATGCATGCTTGGGAGGAAAAAAAGCTTTACTTCAAAAAACTGAGCACCTCACTTCTATGAATCACTGGGGGGGGGGGAAATACTCCACCCTTTCCAGACCAAAGACGCTCCCTTTAAGCACAACTTGCAAA
The DNA here is from genome assembly GCF_029931775.1 of Euleptes europaea. Lineage (NCBI taxonomy): Eukaryota > Metazoa > Chordata > Lepidosauria > Squamata > Sphaerodactylidae > Euleptes > Euleptes europaea. The sequence continues at coordinate 174,647,696 of NC_079312.1, read as the reverse complement.
AGCTTTTACTGCTTCTGCTCAGAGCCCGGCATTGGCCGGGAAAGAGAGCGGGGTATAAATGGAATAAAATTAAAAATAAATAAACATTTATTTATTTCTACATTTATCGCAGGAGTCTAGACCTGCTCCCCTTCTCACCCCACGTCTTTCTGGCCTCCTCTCCACTTTCTTTTACTTTCCAGGGAACTGATTTAAAGACCCTTAAGCTGATTAATCATCTGCCCTTTAGATGATTACTCAGTTAATTACTCTCTCTTTTTTTTCAAAACGTGCACTTGAACAATGCTTCAACATCAGTGCCTTTTTGAGATGCTTCAGGAAGTACACGGTAATTTAATAAACAAAAGCTTCCATTCCTATTGTTTGTTTCCTTTTCAAAGGAAAGGCTGTATTTATTTTTTCCCCATAATTCCATATTTAGCAACATCCCAGAACTAACCTCTGAATTAAAAAAAAAAAATGTATGCCTTCATGGCGTTGCCAGCTCAAATTCATTTCCATGCTCACAGGCTTGATTAATCAGCTTTTCTCGCCAGTGATACGACTCCTAGCCAATAGGCTGTGAGCTAACCACACTGAACTAAGCAGGATTATTATTATTTTTTGTAATTCTTTTTTAATTTTTATTTTATATCATTCGTTTGATTATATGTATGTTCTTCAGATTCTCCTCATGTCTCTTGAATTCAAATAAGGGCAAATCCTGTATACTACTTAAGGGTGCCACTCTCCAGGAAGCGCCGGGAGATCTCCCAGAATTACAACTGATCTCCAGGCAACAGAGACCAGCTCCCCTGGAGAGAATGGCTGCTTTGCACAGCTGACTCTATGGCATAATACTCCACTGCTAGGTGTCAGTCTGTCTGTAGCAGTAGAAAAGAGCAAGAGTCCAGTAGCATCTTAAAGCCTAACACTATTTCTGGCAGGGTAGGAGCTCTTGTGAGTCACAGCTCACTTCTTCAAACTCACTTCGTGATCATGAGCTATCTCCATCGTGATCTACCCCCCAAAGAAATTATCTATGAGTAAAGTGCCCCTGGGCATGTGCAGAATGTGAAGGGAACACTTTTGTGTCTGTCCAAAGGTGGTCTGGGTATGTTGGCAGACTTAGTGTCTTCAACCTATGCTTGACAACTCCGGGCTGGGAAATTCCTGGCGATTTGGGGGTGGAGCTTGGGGACAGTGGGATTTGGGGAGGGAAAGGGACTTCGGTGGGGTACAGTGCCTGAAGTCCACCTTCCAAAGCAGCCATTTTCCCCAGGGGAACTGATCGCTGTTATCTGGGAGATGTCGGGGCCCCACCTGGAGGTTGGCAACCCTATGCCACACCTCATTCTGCAGAGGGGAGGGGATTTGAAGTAAGACATCAGACGGGCCTATTGGTAAGAGGACATGGTACAGGGTTACTTTGGGCTTACCTGCATAGCAGCTGGAAGTCCAACACACACAGCTGCAGCATTGCCAAATTAAGGTTGCCAGCACTGGGTTGGGAAACACCTGGAGATTTTGGGGGCAGAGCCTGAGGAGGGCGGGGTTTGGGGAGGGGAGGGACTTCAATGCGATAGAATCCAATTGCCAAAGTGGCCATTTTCTCCAGGGGAACTGATCTCTATCGGCTGGAGATCATTTGTAACAGCGGGAGATCTCCAGCGAGTACCTAGAGGTTGGCAACTCTATGCCAAATGCACCCTGAAAAAAGCTGCCAAGAGCCACCTCTGCACCTTCATGTGCTGCCTCAGAATGCCCATGTTTGCAATCATGATTTTCTGCAGTCACAGCATGCACATAGGGTTGCCAACCTCCAGGTACTAGCTGGCGATCTCCCACTATTACAACTGATCTCCAGCCAATAGAAATCAGTTCACCTGGAGAAAAGGGCCGCTTTGACAATTGGACTCTATGGCATTGAAGTCCTCCCCTGACCCTGCCCTCCTGAGGCTCTGCCCCAAGCACCTCCCGCCGGTGGCGAAGAGGGACCTAGCAACCCTAATACACATAGGGTTTGGGGAGGGGAGGGGAGGGACTTCAATGCTGTAGAGTTCAATTGCCAAAGTGGCCATTTTGTCCAGGTGAATTGATCTCTATCAACTGGAGATCAGGTGTAATAGCAGGAGATCTCCAGCTAGTACCTGGAGGTTGGTGACCCTAGGATGGAGCCTGGGGTGGGGTTTAGGGATGAGAGGGACCTCAGTGGGTTATGAATGCCATAAAATCCACCCTCCAAAGCAGCCATTTCCTTCAAGGGAACTGATCTCTGTTGTCTGGAGATCAGTTGTAATTCCAGGAGATCTCCTGGCCCCACCAGGAGCCTGGAAAGCCTACTCCAACAGTGAGAAGGGATTGGATTTTTTTTTCTCCTGACTTCCCATCCCTCAAACAACAGGATCCCAATTTGGTAAAATTCTGGCTGGGCGACCATGAGGGTTGCCAGCTCCAGGTTGGGAAATACCTGGAGACATTGGGGGTGGAGTCTAAAAAGGGCAGGATTTGAGGAGAGGAGGGAGTTCAAAGCCACAGAGTCAAATTTCCAAAGCAGCCATTTTCTCCACGGGAAAGGAAGAAGAAGAACAAGAAGAAGGAGGAGGAGGAGGAGGAGGAGTTTGGTTTTATATACTGACTTTCTCTACCACTTAAGGAAGAATCAAACTGGATCACCTTCCATTCCCCTCCCCACAACAGACATCCTGTGAGGTAGTTGGGGCTGAGAGAGTGTGACTAGCTCAAGGCCACCCAGCTAGCTTCATGTGTAGGAGTGGGGAAACCAACCTGGTTCACCAAATTAGCGTCCGCCGCTCATGTGGAAGAGTGGGAATCAAACCCAGTTCTCCAGACTAGAGCCCGCCGCTCCAAACCACCGCTCTTAACCATTACACCACAGCTGGAGATCAGTTGTAACAGAGGGAGCTCTCCAGCCACCACCTGGAGGATGGCAACCTTTGCAACCGTCATGCTAACACATCAAAAGGCAATCTGTGCCAGGGTGTCACAAACAATAAGGAGATGAGCAGAGCAAATGGCCCCGCAGGATGCCATCACGTTGGAGGCTCAGGAGGGCCATTGTCTAGGAAAGAGCGTGGGAGACCCCGAGGCAGCTGGGATGAAGCCGGGCTGCCTTTGATCATTGGCTGTTCAGCGGAGCTCAGCACACCCAGCAGGAGACAGCAGGGGAGCAGGGCCTCGGTCGCACCTCCTTAGGGCTGGCTGCCTCTGCCGCAGCCTTCAAGGCAGGCCGACCCCCTCCATCTCGGCCCGCTGTGCAACAGCAGCCTTCGCATCCTGACACATCCTTCCCAGCGTGAATCTGCAGCCTCCTCTGACAAATGCCAGCCGGGTTTCTTGCTGCCGTGTACCTCAGGCAAGATACCCGGTGAGATCATGATCTCACCGGGAAGCCAAAACCGTTTGACGGGACAGCAATGTTTTTTTTTTTTTTAACGCTGTCAAGTTGCAGCCAACTTATGGCAACCTCATAGGGTTTCCGAGGCACGAGATGAACAGAGATGGGTTTGCCGTTACCTGTCTCTGTGTAGTGACCATGGACTTCCTTGGTGGACTCCCATCCAAGTAAAAACATGGACACATGAAGCTGCCTTATACTGAATCAGATCCTTGGTCCATCAAAGTCAGTATTGGCTACTCTGACCGGCAGCGGCTCTCCAGGGTCTCAGGCAGAGGTCTTTCACATCACCTAAGCAGGGCTGACCCTTAGGGTTGCCGGGTCCCTCTTCGCCACCGGCGGAAGGTTTTGGGGGCAGAGCCTGAGGAGGGTGGGGCTTGGGGAGGAGAGGGACTTCAATGCCATAGAGTCCAATTGTGAAAGCGGCCACTTTCTCCAGGGGAACTGATCTCTATCGGCTGGAGATCAGTCGTAATAGCTGGAGACCTCCAGTTAGGACCTGGAGGTTGGCAACCCTACCGACCCCGCTTAGCTTGTGAGATACGACAACATTGGCCAGCCAAGTCAGGGCTTCCATTAACCCCACTCCATTACAGCTGGGGGTGCCAATTCCGGGTTGGGAATAGGGTTGCCAACCTCCAGGTGGCACCTGGCAATCTTTCACTATTACAATTGATAGCCAGACAACCATCCCTTCTCCTGCTGCAGATTCCCAATCTCATCCCCACTCTTCCATCTGGTCCATCCACCCGAAAAAGCATCATGTTGGAGGGCAAAGAAGGCAGCAGTGATGGGGAGAAAGTGGACGTGTTGCCTTCCTCTCGCACAATTCCACTCATCCTGCGTAGAATCCACACCCTGGTATAGTGCTTCTGTCCATGGAGGTTCCTTTCTAATTATCATGGTAACTTAAGGATTGCCAACCTCCAGGCAGATCTTGGAGATCTGGATTACAACTGATTTCCAGACTACAGAGATCCGCTCCCCTGGAGAAAATGGCTGCTTTGGAGGGCGGGCTCTGTGACATTATAGCCGGCTGAGGTCCCCTCTCCACCCCAAACCCCACCCCAGTAGGGTTGCCAGGTCCCTGTTCACTACTGGTGGGAGTTTTTTGTGGCAGAGCCTGAGAAGGGGGGTTGGAGTTGGGGAGGGACTTCAATGCCATAGAGTCCAATGGCCAAAGCGGCTGTTTTCTCCAGGCGAACTGACCTCTATCAGCTGGAGATCAGTTGTAATAGCAGGAGATCTCCTGCTAGTACCTGGAGGTTAATAAGAAAAAGACAGCACTAGCTCCAAACTTATCAAATTACAAAGGTATAATCTAAACAAGGTGTATACAACACACTACCACAAAAATACGAATACTGGTACCGAGGGAATACAGGCAAACAATGTTAACGACAACTTGCTGAACAGAAATCATAAATAACGAATCCGAAGTTATAATTCCCAAAGTTGGCAAGCGCAGCAGGAGAAACGCGCAGTGGACATGCGCAGAACAGCAAGGCAGGATCAAGTCATGCTCAGTAGTTCTTTTGAGGGCAAGTCAAAGCTGGAAGAAAAGGGGCATGTGCGCAGATGGAATGCTGGAGAAGAGTAATGCAGTGCTTTGGAAAAGGAAAAGGAAAAGGAAAAATGCAAATGCAAAAAGCTTGATAGTTTTCTGTAGATCTGTATATGTCCTCGATGCCAGGAAGAGTATGGACGTGTTTTCTAGATAAAAACCATGTTTTGCTGTGAGGCTTTGTCAGCCAATGGTAGTAGTACTTAAACAGACAATGCAGCATTAGGAAGACCAAACGGTTCTAGTTTCAATGGTAATGTTTCTTTTTTTTTTCCCAAAGCACTGCATTACTTTCCTCCAGCATTCCATCTCCAGCATTGCCCATTTTCTTCCAGCTTTGACTTGCCTTCAAAAGAACTACTGCGCATGACTTGATCCTGCCTTGCTGTTCTGCGCATGTCCACTGCGCGTTTCTCCGGCTGCACTTGCCAACTTTGGGAATTATAACTTCGGATTCGTTATTTATGATTTCACTTCAGCAAGTTGTCGTTAACATTGTTTGCCTGTATTCCCTCGGTACCAGTATTCGTATTTTTGTGGTAGTGTGTTGTATACACCTTGTTTAGATTATACCTTTGTAATTTGATAAGTTTGGAGCTAGTGCTGTCTTTTTCTTATTGACTTGTCACCCTTACAGCGCAGTTTGTTTATAGAACCTGGATGTTGGCAACACTACTTCCCAGGCTCTACCTACCAAATCTCCAGGAATTTCCCACTCCAGAGTTGGCATCCCTATGGCTACTATCTGTTGATGAACCTCTCCTCCATGAATTTCTTGAATCCTTCCCCCCCCTCCCCAAAGCCATCAAAACTAATAAACTGTTGCCGTAACGTTTGGCAGTGAACTTCCAAGTTAAATTATGCATTGCAGCATTAGTGTGATATATTGTTAAGCACTCGGAACTGTGGAGATGGAATCATCTTTTTCTATGAAGGATAGATAGGCAGATAGAGTTTTTTGCAGTGTTGTTGTTGGGGGTGGGATACAGAAGAAGAAGAAGAAGAAGAAGAAGAAGAAGAAGAAGAAGAAGAAGAAGAAGAAGAAGAAGAAGAAGAAGAAGAAGAAGAAGAAGAAGAAGAGTTGGTTTTTCTATGCCGACTTTCTCTACCACTTAAGGGAGATTCAAACCAGCTTACAATCGCCTTCCCTTCCCCTCTCCCTCAACAGACACCTTGTAGGTGGGGCTGAGGGAGCTCTAACAGAGCTGTAACTTGCCCAAGGTCATCCAGCTGGCTTTGTGTGCAGGAGTGGGGAAACCAATCCAGTTCACCAGATTAGCCTACGCCAATCATGTGGAGGGATGGGGGATCGAATCTGGTTCTCCAGATCAGAGTCCACCGTTCCAAACCACCGCTCTTAACCACTACACTACACTGGCGCTCTCTCTCTCTTTTTTTGTGTGTGTGCACAAATGCGAACATGCAATTGAAACAGCTGCTGCTTGCAGAATATCCCGACGTTCGTCAACCAGACAATACCGTCCACTGATGCAATAGTTGGATAGATCTCTACACAGCAAGGAGCCAGCCCGGAACAGATGTCCAATTGGCCATCTGCGACAATCTCGGCGTTGGCAGCTCTGCTCGCTTGGATTTGACACACCTCGGCTGGAGAAATCCCATCTTGCTAATTCGTAGAATAAACTTGGCCCGCCTGCCCATTTCCGTTCCCCCTGTATCCAGCTTCCCAGTTCCCATACGCAACATTCCTCAGCCTTCTTTGAGGGCCCCCGTGGCTGAATCACCTTCTCCTTTTCAGGCCTGCCATCCCCACGCCAGGACCTTCAGAATGGCAGTTGGCACAGGCCACGTGGTACCGGGCGCGGATTCTTTTGGGCCTGCACCAGTTGGGAACAGAAGGAGCAGAGGTGGAAAGAGAGAGCAAGTAGGAGGGAGCATACCATTATGAGAAGAGAAGGGGGGAGGACTGAAAAGACACTCTGCCCCTCCCCGCCCATGCCACAAATACCAGAATGGGATCTTCTGTCAGAGCATCACAGATGGTATGGAATATAGATGGCTTACCATAAGCAGGATAAAGGGCAGGGACAGATATGAAATCAGATGTCATCTACAGACTTTTAATAATAAAAACACTGTCCTCCCAGTCTAGCGAAGCAAGAAATGGGCCCTGCAATGGACAGTCAAATCCTTTCCTCAGAAGTCAGCAGGGCGTAATCGGCTTCCCTCCATCTGCCAAGAAGTCTGAGGTGGTCCCAATGGCTAAAGCGACGGCTCTGGCAGTGGATTTCGCATGCCATTAAAGACAGCAACATGGGAGGCGGATCGGACTCACAATTTACTGGGAAGCGCTCCTCTGCAAACCCCACTGAAATGAACGAGAGGTGCACAGCGTAAGAACATGAGAAAAGCCCTGTCGGATCAGACCAGCCGGTGGTCCATCTAGTCCCGCATCCTGTTTCAACAGTGGCCAACCAGGTGCCCTGGAGGGCCAACAAAACAGGGCATAGAGATCAAGGACATGTTCATGGAGAATAGGGCTATCCATGGCTACTAGTGAAAATGAATACTAGTCATGATGTATACCTATTCTCTAAAGTCTCAGAGGAGCATGCCTAATTATATTGGGTGCTTTTGAACACAGGCATAATAGTGCTGCTGCAGTCGTCTTGCTTGTGGGCTTCCTAGAGGCACCTGGTTGGCCACTGCGTGAACAGACTGCTGGACTTGATGGGCCTTGGTCTGATACAGCAGGGCTTTATGTTCTTATGTCTTCCCCAATATTAACTCCTAGTAGTGGTATTCAGAGGTTTGTGCATGTGCAAAGTTCTGTCTCGTTGCAGCAGATTTACAGTGACCCCAGCAAGGGGCTTTCAAGGTGAGGGAGAAGCAGAGGTGGTTTGCATGAGCCAGCATGTTGTAGTGGTTAAGAGTGGTGGACTCTAATCTGGAGAACCGGGTTTGATCCCCCGCTCCTCGACATGAGCGGCAGAGTCTAATCTGGTGAACCAGGTTTTTCCCCCCACTCCTACACATGAAGCCTGATGGGTGGCCTTGGGCCTCAGTTCTCTCAGCCACACCTACCTAACAAGGTTTCTGTTGTGGGGAGAGGAAGGGAACAAGATTGTAAGCCAGTTTAAGTTTCCTTTAAAGGTAGAGAAAACTGGGGGATAAAAACCAACTCTTTTTCTTCTTCCTCTGCAGTCTTCCTTGATGGTTTCACTTCCTAGTACCAACCCTGCTTAGCTCCCAAGATCTGACGAGATCGGGCTATATCATGCCGCCCTTCCTTCCCAGGTTCAGAGGTTTACTGCCTGAACATTTGGAGATTCCTTTTGGTCAACGTGGCTAGTAGCCTTTGATGGACCACTCCTCCAAGCCATCTATTCTTTTGGCCCTAACTGTGTCCCCCGGCAGTAAATGTAGTGCCAACGCAGAAGAACCTCCAAGAAGAATTAGGGAATGATGCGGTCAGATGACCTTATCCTGGTTTCAAGCTTATTGGCAACTGGTGCCATACCCATAAGTGGCTGCGGGATTACTTCCTCCTTGTCCGGCAGCCTTCCTAATAAGGGAGTTCCAGGTGCAAGCTTTAACCCCCAAGCAGAGATGAGCCCTCGAACTGCCAACCTCCAGGTGTGGCCTGGAGATCTTCCAGTATTACAACTGATCTCCAGACCACAGACATCTGGAGGAAATGGCAGCTTTGGCAGGAGGTCTCTATGGCATTATGCCTGCTGAGCTCCCTCCCCAAAGTCCACCCTCCCCAGGCTCCACCCTGCAAAAATCTCCAGATATTTTCTAACCCAGACTTGGCAACCCTAGGCATGACTCAGCATGATTGCCAGGTGTAACTAGTAATGGGAGGCTCTGCTTAACAGGCGGAAAAGCATAAAAGGAAGAGGAAGCCGTAGCACGTGGGGCTTAACTGGAGATACGAGAGGGTGGGAGTGCTGTGGAAGCAGGTGCAGCGGTGGAGTTACTGCTGTAAGAAAAAAAACCCATGACTAAGCAGGCTGCAAGAGACTGCTGCCTTTGTGTATATTGAAGACTGTTTCTTTTATGTAATTAAAGTACCTTTGTGTTGCCAAGATACCTTGTCTCACTGAGCATCTTTGACCCCCCCCCAAGTCCATTAAAGAACCCTCGCCTCAGGCAAAAACAGCCTCTAGCAAAACAGTGAATTGTCATTCGAAAGGTGCTGCCCTAAAAATGGGTAAGATCAGCACCTTCCTGTTCCCACACTTTTGTGAGGGCCATCTGGTCTTGGCTCTTATCTGTTTCTATCTCTACCCCTTTGAACTCGTACAAGCAGTTCGCACCTCTGTGTATCTTCCTGAGTCCCCCGCCTCGTCCTTCTTGCCCAGGTGCCACCTCTCCTCCCCTGCTGTGCTTTCTGCCTTCACTCCCTCGGGCCGAGTCCGGCCTTGAAATGCAGATAGCCCTCACTGTCTCTCTAGGACCGTTTGATGTTTTATGCTGCACCGGTTTGCCTTGTAACCTCCCATGCCTCCCGTGCGTGTGAACCTTCGTGCCCTGTAGTAGATAAATACTGTAACCCCGATAAGCTAGTCACTCGCAACTTTGTATCCATGAGCCTGTCTTCTCTACCTGAAGCCTTCAATAAATCTTTTGTTTCTGCATCCAAGTCTGAGCAATTGATTTGGCGAAGTTTGCCCAGCTAGGTTGGGGACTCTCACATTAAGTTGCGAGTCCTTGCCTCTTCGTTCTGCATCTGTACCCTACGGGACAGCCATGTCAGGCGACGAGGACAAAACTACCCCTCCGGCCTCGCCGGACGGAAGCGGTGCACCGGACAAGCCGGCCCCGAAGGACAGACCGGACCAGAAGGTGCCAGGTGCGCCCCGCCCGGGCCCGGGACCGGGCACACGTCCCAAGACCACCTTTAACACTTGGCTGGATTCGCCGAAAGGTTGGTCGCTTTCCCGGACTGAGGCAAAGCACCGCCGCTTGGCCTTAACTGGTACGGGGTTCGAGGACGACCCCGCCCGTCGGGACGCTCTGATGGATGAGGAGCGGAGACAGTGGCAGGAGGAACGCCAAGCGATGGTGGAGCGCATAGATGCCATGCAACTTGTGATGGAGGAGATGGCCGCGGCCATGGACGCGCTGAAGGTACAGCCCCCGCCGGGTAACCCTCCGGATGGGACACCGGCGGCTCCCCCCGCGCCTCCTCCCAGCACCCCGGCCCGCCGGGACCTGAAGATCACGTATGATGGGTCGGGGGACCAGTTGACCTTTTTCATGGTCCAAGTGGACATTTTTATGCGGGAGCAGGGCCGGACCTTTACCTCCGAGGAGTCCCAGGTCCAGTATGTGGCCTCCCTCCTGCAAGGCGAAGCGGCCGCGTGGATGGTGTTACAGTACGAGCTCCGCTCCCCTGTGCTACGGAGTTTGGATGACTTTATGATCGCACTCCATAACCGGTTCGAGGACCCGAATCTGGGGGAGCGGGCCAAAGCCGCTCTGATGCAACTGCGCCAAGGGACCAAGTCGGTGGCGCAGTATGCGAGCGAGTTCCAGTCCTTATCGAGTCGGATTCTGGACTGGAGCGAGGCTACCCGGGTGCAGTTGTTCAGGGAGGGCCTAAACCCGGACCTGCAGCATTGGGCCTTTATGCAAGGTAACCCCCCTGACGTTGAGGGTTGGGTGCGTCACGCCGCCGATATCGAAAATAGGAAGCAGCTCCTAAACCTGTCCAAGCAACGATCCGGCTGCGACTTTAAACCGAGAGGAGACAAGGCAAGTGGGATCCGTGACCCTCGCACCCCAGGCGGCGGCGGCCCCACGCCAGCGGAGCGCCGCAAGCGCTTCGAGGCAGGGGTGTGCCTGGTTTGTGGAGGAAAGGGTCACTTCGCCTCCCAATGCCCATCCCTCTCCGGACGCCCGGCTTCCATTCGTCCCGTCCCGAGCGAACCAGAGAAAGCCCCCGCAGAGGGTCAGCCGCGACGCCGAAGCAACGCTCCAGGACGACGGAGCACTCCCTCGGCACTACACGCGCACGCCCTGGATGGGATCGCCAGTTCGACCGGTCCATCGGGACCCCGGATTGCCAGTGCAACCTCTGACTCTGCCGAGTCACGGATTACAAATACCTCGTCCCCCTCGTCCAGCGAGGAGGAAGAGTGGGATGTGCCGGCAAAAAACGCCGTCGGTCTGCTGTAAGGGGGGCTCCTCAGCAGACCGCACCATCCCTTGTGCAAGGAGCTCCACCGATGGTAAGCGCCCAGGAAGATAATGTTTATATCCGGGTTCACCTCTCACTACCCAAGGGGGGCCCAGTTTTAGAATTCCCCGCGCTCGTGGACTCGGGGTGCGCCCGCACTTTGATTAGTGAGGAGGCGGCCCGGAAATTGCAAGTCCGCCGCAAGCGCCTCCCGGGTCCCCTCCGATTCTCCCAGATGGACGGGAGTGACTTTAAAAAGGGGCCTGTCACTCACCGGACTACCGCGATAGTCATGACTGTAGGGGAGCATTGGGAACAGCTGTACTTTACCATTGCCCCCATAGTTGCCCCTGTAGTGCTGGGAATGAACTGGCTACGGGGCCACAACCCTTCCATTGATTGGGTCAAGCGAACCCTTACCTTCCCAGAGGATCCCTGCGCCATGCATGACAGGGACCGCATGACCGGGACCCCGGCAGCCGCCCTAGTGGGTTCCCCAGGACCCGTTTCCAATACCCCCAACCTACCCTCGGAATACTCCCAATATTCGGATGTGTTTGATGTGCGGGAGTGTGACGAACTGCCACCGCACCGGGAGACCGACTGTGCGATTGAAATAGTTGGAGACGGCAAGTTATCCAAGGGAAAGGTGTACCCCATGAGCCCCAGTGAAAAGGCAGTGTTGCGGGACTATTTGGACACTAACTTGGCGAGGGGCTTCATCCGCCCCTCCAAAGCTCCGTACTCCGCCCCCGCCTTTTTTGTCAAAAAGAAAACGGGTGACTTAAGACTGTGTATTGACTTTCGGAGGCTCAACGCTGTCACGCAGTCTAACGCTTACCCCCTCCCTCTCATTCCAGACCTGCTAGCACAATTGAAGGAGGGCCGGATTTTCACCAAACTGGATTTAGTGGAAGCCTATCACCGCATCCGCATAAAAGAGGGGGACGAACCAAAAATGGCTTTTTCGAGCTGTTTTGGCATGTTTGAGTATTTAGTCATGCCGTTCGGACTTTCTGGGGCTCCGAGTGTGTTCATGCAGTTAATCAATGAAGTGTTACATGATTTGTTGTTTCGGGGGGTGGTGGTATTTTTGGACGATATACTCATTTATTCTGAAACCATGGAAGAGCATGTCCGGCTGGTGCGGGAGGTCCTCCAGCGGTTACGGGACCACAATTTATATGCCAAAGTATCTAAGTGTGAATTCCACCAGCCTTCCATTATCTTTCTAGGCTATGTAATCTCCCACCAGGGGTTGGAAATGGACCCCGAAAGGTTCAGGCTGTGCGAGATTGGGAACCCCCTACCACGCGCAAGCAACTGCAGCAGTTCCTGGGGTTCGCCAACTTCTACCGCAATTTTATTCCCAACTTTGCGCAAGTGGCTCTTCCTCTCACTTCCCTTCTGCGCACTAAGGGAAAGGGTGCCAATGCCGCCTTGCCTTCGGCCCGACTGCAATGGTCCCCTCCCTGCCAACAGGCTTTCGAGGACTTGAAGCTACTCTTCTCGTCCGAACCGGTCCTGGCCCACCCGGACTGCACCAAACCGTTTGTGGTCCAGGTGGACGCATCCGATGTAGCTATGGGAGGGGCCCTCCTGCAGCGGGACGAAAGTGGCGCTTTAAAGCCATGCGCCTATTTCTCCAAGAAGTTTACCCAGTCCGAAATCAACTGGGCCATCTGGGAGAAAGAAGCCGCGGCAGTTAAGCACGCCCTCACTGTGTGGAGGCATTTACTAGAGGGGGCAGAATTCCCGTTTGAAGTGTGTACCGATCACAAGAATCTGGAGGCTCTCAAAGGGGCTAGAAAGCTCAACGCCAAGCAAATACGTTGGGCCCAATTCTTCGCCAAATTTCGGTTCACCCTCAAACACGTGCCCGGCAAGGAAAACGTACAATTCAACATCCCCTCTCATGCCCGGCCACCAGAACTGCCGCCGTACCAAATGCAACGTCTTGAAAAACCCATAGTGACCGGCCAGCAACGCCTCCGGGAAGCGTCCCTACAGGAAGCGGAGCAGCAGACGCTCCCTTCCGGTATGGAACAGCAAGAGTCCTGGTGGGTGCAGGAAGGGAAACTCTATGTCCCAGCCTCTCTTCGCAAGGAGGTTTTGGGACTGGTCCACGGAGCCAAGCTGGCCGGTCACTTTGGGTTTGTCAGGACGTAGCATTTGGTACGGCGGCAGTTCTGGTGGCCGGGCATGAGAGGGGATGTTGAATTGTACGTTCGCAGTTGTCCCATATGCGCCACTGCCAAAAACAGGGGGGGCAAAACCCCAGGGCTTCTGAAACCTCTGGAGATCCCCACCCGGCCATGGGAGGTGATCGCCATGGATTTCGTCACCGATCTACCCCCCAGCAGGGGCAAAACCGTACTGTGGGTTGTTACGGACCTCTTCTCCAAGCAGGTCCACTTTGTCCCCTGTGCTGGACTCCCGTCGGCGCAGGGGTTGGCCAAAATGTTTGTCACCCATGTCCTCAGGCTTCACTCGATCCCTAGGAAGGTCCTCTCCGACAGAGGGGCCCAGTTCGTTGCCAAATTCTGGCGGGCCTTCCTGAAGCTTATGGGGGTGGGAGAACAGGGTCTCTCGTCTGCCTACCACCCGCAAACTGATGGCCAGACCGAACGGGTGAATGCCGTGGTCGAGTGCTACCTCCGATGTTATGTCAATTACCATCAGGATGACTGGGTGGACCTGTTACCCTTCGCCGAATACGCATACAACAACGCCCCCCACTCCTCCACGGGGTTTAGTCCTTTCCGTGTGGTATACGGAACCGATTTCGGCCCTTTCGGTGCTGCCCCCGTCTCCCCCGAACTCGAGGCAGTGCCCGAGATGCAGGAATGGGTACAGGCGGTCAGTTCCACTTGGCCCTGGCTACAGAAGAACCTTGAACGGGCCAAGCGGAAAAAAAATACAAGGAACAGGCTGACAAACACCGGTCACAGGGATGGGAACTCCGGGTGGGAGAACAGGTTTATCTTTCCACGAAAAATCTGCGTTCCCTCCGACCCTGTAAAAAACTCAGTGACCGTTATGTGGGCCCCTTCCCCATTACCCGGGTGATAAACGAGGTAACTGCGGAGCTGGATCTTCCCAAAACTCTTCGCGGGGTACACCCCGTCTTTCACATCAGTCTGCTCAAACCGTTCGTCTCCGCTCCCCAGTTCCACCCCCCTTCCAAGCCAGAAGTGCCCACTGTTGTGGGAGGGGATACCCACATGGAAGTATCCAAGGTCTTGGATTCCAAGTGGAAAAAGGGAAAGCTGTTTTACTTTGTACGGTGGAAACATCTAGGCGCTGCGCACGATGAATGGGTTGCAGCCCCCCATATGGCCGCCCCCCCGGCTCGTACACGAATTCCATTGCGCTTATCCCGAGAAGCCTCGGCCTCCCGAACTCGCGGGAGGGGGGCCTTAAGGGGGGCAGAATGTGAGGGCCATCTGGTCTTGGCTCTTATCTGTTTCTATCTCTACCCCTTTGAACTCGTACAAGCAGTTCGCACCTCTGTGTATCTTCCTGAGTCCCCCGCCTCGTCCTTCTTGCCCAGGTGCCACCTCTCCTCCCCTGCTGTGCTTTCTGCCTTCACTCCCTCGGGCCGAGTCCGGCCTTGAAATGCAGATAGCCCTCACTGTCTCTCTAGGACCGTTTGATGTTTTATGCTGCACCGGTTTGCCTTGTAACCTCCCATGCCTCCCGTGCGTGTGAACCTTCGTGCCCTGTAGTAGATAAATACTGTAACCCCGATAAGCTAGTCACTCGCAACTTTGTATCCATGAGCCTGTCTTCTCTACCTGAAGCCTTCAATAAATCTTTTGTTTCTGCATCCAAGTCTGAGCAATTGATTTGGCGAAGTTTGCCCAGCTAGGTTGGGGACTCTCACAACTTTCTCTGTAGTGGCTACAGCTTTGTGTAGGGTTGCCTCTTTGCCACCAGCGGAAGGTTTTTGGGGTGGAGCCTGAGGAGGGCGGGGTTTAGGGAGGGGAGGGACTTCAATGCCATGGACTCCCATTGCCATTTTCTCCGGGTGAACTGATCTCTATTGGCTGGAGATCAGTTGTAATAGCAGGCGATCGCCAGCTACTACCTGGAGGTTGGCACCCCTAGCTTTGGGGGATGGTCTGTTTGAGGTGGTCAGGAAAGCTCCAGACTTCTGTTGCTCCAAAAAAAATGTGCAAAGCAGAAATGTTCAGGAGGGCATTTTCAGAAAGGGGTGCCAACCCTCCAGGTGGGAGCTGGGGATCCCTCAGAATTACAGCTCCTCCC
The DNA here is from genome assembly GCF_029931775.1 of Euleptes europaea. Lineage (NCBI taxonomy): Eukaryota > Metazoa > Chordata > Lepidosauria > Squamata > Sphaerodactylidae > Euleptes > Euleptes europaea. Next base: position 174,632,318 of record NC_079312.1, on the reverse strand, counting down.
CAGACTACAGAGATCAGTTCCCCTGGAGAAAATGGCTGCTTTGGAGGGTGGACTCTATGGCATCATACCCCACTGAGGTCCCTGTCCTCCCCAGGCTCCATCCCTAAAGCTCCAGGGGTTTCCCAACCTGGAGGTGGCAACCCTACCCTCTTCCCTGCCAGTGACAACCCTAATTTTCATAAAAGGATTCCTAAAGGTGACTGCTTGTCTAAGGGAGTCTGGTTGTAGTCCACTGCAATGTTTGTTGTAGGTATCTTCTTGCTTTTTCTACATTGTAATGCCATTTTATGGTTAGGGTTGCCAGGTCCCTCTTTGCCACCGGTGGGAGGTTTTAAGGCCAGATCCTGAGGAGGGCGGGGTTTGGGGAGGGGAGGGACTTCAATGCCATAGAGTCCAATTCCCAAAGCGGCCATTTTCTCCTGGTGAACTGATCTATGTCGGCTGGAGATGAGTTGTAATAGCGGGAGATCTCCAGCTAGTACCTGGAGGTAGGCAACCCTATTTACAGTATACCTTGCATTGAGCAGCTTTTGGTTTGCATCGTTTTGTAATTCTGTAAACCTAGTCTGTTATGGAATTGTTCACTGAACATTTTACACTATCTGGTTGCACTGTTTTTATATTCTATAATCTGCCTCGAGTCTCAGTGAGAAAGGTGGGGTAGAAATAAATTAAATACTCATTGAATAAAGAAGTACTTCCACTTAATTGGGTACCCTTGACTTTGTACATTCACAGAGAAGGGAGGAAAAGGTCTCTTTCGCCTCCCACTTTCTGCACCCCCCTGCATCATTTCATGAACCTCAATTATATCCCCAAAACACAACCATATTCTTGTTAGGGTTGCCAGATCTCCCTTTGCCCCCGGCGGGAGGTCTTTGGGGCAGAGCCTGAGGAGGGCGGAGTTTGGAGAGGGGAGGGACTTCAATGCCACAGAGTCCAGTTGCCAAAGCGGCCATTTTCTCCAGGGGAACTGATCTCCATCGGCTGGAGATGAGTTGTAATAGCAGATCTCCAGCTATCACCTGGAGGTTGGCAACCCTGCTTCCATTGTGCTATGGATTTATTTCCCCTCTGAGTATTGTGGATGAAGTACACAGCACAGGAATCACATGGGCAGCGTTGCCAAAGCAGGCTTTACATTCGCATTACAAACAGATTTAAGAGAAAGCTGATCTAAGCCTCACATATGAATGGACCCTAAGCCGGAAGCCTTTTTGGCACAGATCCTACGGGCCGAATCTGGGCAAAAACGTCAAGCTCGGTTTCAGTGTAGGAAGTCGTTCAGATTGTTCCCATCAAAACCAACCAGACTAGAGAGCGCTTAATTGCTGATGGAGCACATATCTATACATACAGGACCATAGCCCCAACAAGACCTACAACATGTATGGATTCAAATGCAAAGAGCCTCAGAGGCACGCACGCATAAGCCATGGATGCAAGCAGATTCCATGCTGGCCATAATTAGACGAGGAATAGAGAATAAGACTGCTGCTATCATACTGCCCTTGTACTAGGGTTGCCAACCTCCAGGTAGTAGCAGGAGATGTCCTGCTATTACAGCTAATCTCCAGCCGATAGAGATCAGTTCACCTGGAGAACATGTACGCCTTTGGCAGTTGGGCTCTATGGCATTGAAGTACCTCCCCTCCCCAAACCCCGTCCTCCTCAGGCTCCGCCCCAAAAACCTCCTGCTGGTGGCAAAGAGGGATCTGGTAAGCCTGCCTGTACAAATCTGTGGTGAGACCACACATGGAATACTGTGTACAGTTCTGGTCACCACGCCTAAAAAAAGGATATTGCAGAGCTTGAGAAGGTGCAGAAAAGAGCAACCAAAATGATCAGGGGACTAGAGCAACTGCCCTTAGAGGAGCCGCTAAAATGCTTAGGGCTGTTTGGTGTTAATAGGCTGACTTTCTCTGCCTGTTAAGGACCCAGCTTACAATCAAGCGCCTTCCCTTCCTCTCCCCACAACAGATACCTTGTGAGGTTGGTGGGGCTGAGAGAGTTCGGACAGAACTGTGATTAGCCCAAGGCCACCCAGCTGGCTTCATGTGGAGGAGTGGGGAATCAAACCCGGTTCTTCAGATTAGAGTCCACCTCTCAACCCCTACACCACACTGGCTCTTTTGGGAGATCTCCAGGCCTCACCTGGAGGTTGGCAAGTCTCTAGACTTCCTCCGGCACAGGGCAGCATGTCAATCCTGCTCAGATTGGCTGGCTGCATAATGAGCGTGGATCTGCCAATATAAACACTAGGAGCCTGGCCAGCCATCCTTACATGGTGAGCAGAGCAGAGCGCCCTAGTGGCTGAACGTGTGGTGCCAGCAACTCTTCAGGATGCCCAAGAAAGAAGATACTCCTTCCCTGTTTCTTGGTAGGGCCAACTATAGCCCTGCTGCAGCCCATACATAAGTATTTCAGCGATGGAGGACGTTCTCAGCCCCCGTATGCACGCCAGCCCCGCATGCACGCCAGGACTAGACATCTGTCTGCCACAGAGTTGTTAAAAGCAGAGGATCCCTGCCTCCCCCCCCACTCAATTAAAGCGATGACAACCTTTACTCCATGCAAAAGACCAATGACCTTGGAGGATTGCCAGTCATACAACACAGAAGATGCCTTCAAAAGCAAGAGGTGGAACACTGCGTCTCTAAGAACAGCGTTCCCGGAAGCAGTGGCTTGCTTTTATCTACCTATGTATTAAATTAGTAGGAACCCCAGACTTCTACTACTTAATGGCCCCTCATTATCTACATAGCAGTCTCAGTTTTATCAAAGTCGGCATCACAGAGAAAATAACACCATACGTTGTATTTTTACAAAACCACCTTAATGGTTGGGAAGGGAAGGGAAGGGAAGGGAAGGGAAGGGGAAGGGAAGGGAAGGGAAGGGAAGGGAAGGAAAGAAAGAAAGAAAGAAAGAAAGAAAGAAAGAAAGAAAGAAAGAAAGAAAGAAAGAAAGAAAGAAAGAAAGAAAGAAAGAAAGAAAGAGAAGAGGGAGGGAGGAGAGAGAGAGGGAGGGAGGGAGGGAGGGAGGGAGGGAGGGAGAGAGAGAGAGAGAGAGAGAGAGAGAGAAAGAAAGAAAGAAAGAAAGAAAGAAAGAAAGAAGAAAGAAAGAAAGAAAGAAAGAAAGAAAGAAAGAAAGAAAGAAAGAAAGAAAGAAAGAAAGAAGGGAGAGGGGAAGAAACAGACAGATGGGCTTTTCTGCTTCTAGATAGACATTTTTTAAAAAATCAGGTAGGATTGATTCAAGTCTGATTCAGGTCTGTTTGGACAGCCTCTTCAAAACAAGATGGACATTATGGACAAACTCTATCCATAACAAGTTGTCTGTTCATTTAGAACAGAGCTCTTGAAATGTGCACTGCCCATAAAAATTCCGAGCAACCCTGGCTTCAGTGATGCGGCATCTGTTTGGAGCCTTGCTGGGATATTGTAGAGCCATGCACCACTGAGTTTGCAGGCCAGAGAGTCCCCACGGCTGCTGCAAGGGAAGATGAACCGGGCTTTTAAAAAAAATCCCCTGTGCATCTTCCATTGCCTGTAGATCAAGCCCAGTGTGTATCACTCAAGGGCATCAAGGAGTGATCTTGCTTGATCATAAAAGAATCGACTTCTAGGGTACCATATCATCATGAATATGCTGGACAGACAGACAGACAGATAGATAGATAGATAAGAAGGCAGAGACAGACAGACAGACAGACAGACAGACAGACAGACAGACAGACAGACAGACAGATAGATAGATAGAGACACCACTTCAGTCCAATAACCCAGTATCCTGTCTCTGGCAGTGGGATTGGCTACTATTAGATGCTACATAGGGGGCATACCATCCCACATATCCTCTTTCCATTCATGTCTAGTCCTTTCAAGCCATGGGATTCTATTTGTGAGATGTGCCATCAGCCGAAACGGGTCTCTCCAGACCATCTGAGTGCTGAGTCACTCAGGGTTTTAACTCACGCTGAAGTCATGCCCGATATGTCATTCAGGGATGAGGCTGCCGAGAGCCTCCCTCCATACTTCTCAGACCTCCCCTCCAAAGCATCGCATGAAAGCAAATCCCGTGACTCCCCAACCGTACAGGCCTCCGGGGTGTCCATGGATGCTGCGATTTTGCCCCACGTTTCTCCCCCACCCTCTTCTTGGTGGCCCAATTCAAGAGCTTTTAGGGTTTAGGAACAACTTCCAATATGCTGGCTGGGATAGGAATGCACTTTTAAGAAGGATTAAGGCACACAGTGACAGACCCCTGCGAATGTTCTGACAGAAGTGAATTTTTAGACCTTCTGACTCATCCTGCTCACATTGATCTCCCCACAATTCAAAAAAGGGTTACATAAATTGACATTGTGTTGAAAGCCCCCCCCCCCCCACAACCCAATATTTCTCTCTTCCATACATTTGTTTAGCTGATTTCCTAATCTAGCTATGCTGTTATATCCTGAGGCTGTCAGTTCCAAAGTTTAGCAGAAGAGCTGTCTTTTTTAAATCCCTTTAAAAAAATCCTTTGTGTGTGTTCATTTCATCTGAAAAGCAGGCTCTAAATCCCTCACGAGGGCTGATGGCCAGAGCCCCCTGCCTTCTTTACTTACCCTTCGGTTATCTTGAATTAAATTATGCTGGAAGAGCTCAGACTCTGTTTTTCACTTGCTAAAGCTGCCCTGTCACGGAGGAAGAAGAAGAAGAAGAGTTGGCTTTTATATGCTGACTTTCTCTACCGCTTAAGGAAGAATCAAACAGGCTTACAATCTCCTTCCCTTCCTCTCCCCACAACAGACACCCTGTGAGGTAGGTGAGGCTGAGATAGTTCGGAGAGAACTGTGACTAGCCCCAAGTCACCCAGCTGACTTCATGTATAGGAGTGGGGAATCAAACCCGGTTCTCCAGATTAGAGTCCACTCACTGCTCTTAACCACTACACCATGCTGGCTCTCAGAGCACAGAAGGAAAAATCCCTTCCAACTGGAGAGCTATTCTTCACGCCAACAGATACAGGGTTGATCTTTTTAATGTGTGTGTGTGTGTGTGTGTGTGTGTGTGTGTGTGTGTGTGTGTGTGTGTGTAAAGTGCTGACAAGCCGCAGCCACTTTATGGTGACCCCGTAGGGTTTTCAAGGCAGGAGACCAACAGAGGTGGCTTGCCATTGCCTTTCTCTGCATAGCAACCTGGACTTCCTTGGTGGTCTCCCATCCAAGTATTAACCATGGCTGACCTTGCTTAGCTTCTGAGACCTGACGAGATCAGGCTAGCCTGAGCCATCCAGGTCAGGGTCCATTTGGTCTAGCTTCCTGGTAAAAAGCACACACCTGTTCCCACTAAAATTTTATTACTGGAATTAGTAGAAACGTGGCAGCTGCCTGTGGTCCCTGATTGGCTGATCCCATTTCTTCCAAGAAGAAGCCCACAATTATGTGATGACTACCTGTTTACTTCTGGGAAACTGGAGGACTGTGCACCAACGAGTTTAAAGGCCAGAATGGCCCTCACCAGCCACCAGAGGGCAAGAACCACAGGCAAGGAAATTATCAGGCTGGGGCAAAAAGGGTGAGTTCAGGGAGAAGGGGAGAGGAATTGAACCCACTAATGGAGAGCATAAAGAAGAAGAGCCTGCTTTAAATCATATCTGGGGTTACTAGCAGATACGGGGGGTTATTTATTTATTTAATGCATTTATGCCCCACCTTTCTCCTCAGTGGGGACCCAAAGGGGCTTACATCATACTCCTCTCCTCCATTTTATCCTCACAACAACTGTGAAGTAGGTTAGGCTGAGAGTATGTGACTAGCCCAAGATCACCCAGTGAGCTTCCATGGCACAACTGGGGATTCGAACCTGGGTTTCCCAGATACTGGCCTGTCCCTCTTAACCACTACACCACACTGGTTCTAACTGGTGTCAGGGAGTCAGAGGCTGGCTGGACATTTGGCCAAAATTAACCATGCAGTGTTTTCTTTAGGGGATTCTCCTTTCCCAGTTTGAATAATGCAGCCTGGTGGTTACAGCAATAAACTGCAAAACTCATCCAAACCCATAACCCACTATCATGGCCATTCATTCAGAAAAGAGAAAACTATCTTCCATTTTGCCCAAACAAACCATAGAATCATAGAGTTGGAACGGACCTAGTCCAACCCCCTGCACAATGCAAGAAATTCACAACTACCTCCCCCTCCAACACACCCCAGTGACCCCTACTCCATGCCCAGAAGATGGCCAAGATGCCCTCCCTCTCCTGATCTGCCTAAGGTCATAGAATCAGCACTGCTGACAGATGGCCATCTAGCCTCTGCTTTAAAACCTTCAGGGAAGGAGAGCTCACCACCTCTCAAGGAAGCCTTTTCCACTGAGGAACCTCTCTAACTGTTAGAAAATTTTTCCTAATGTCTAGACAGAAACTCTTTTGATTTAATTTCAACCCATTGGTTTTAGTCCGACCTTCTGGGGCAACAGAAAACAACTCAGCACCATCCTCTATATCACTGGTTCCCAACCGGGGGTCCGTGGACCCCCAGGGGTCCGCGAGAACTAAATTAAGGTCCACAAAACCAAGTTATAAACCCATAATAAATTAATATTTTCAATTAAAAGTTCTCTATTATAAAAATATATATTCAAATATTATTCTAAGTTTAATGTTTAACTAACAGTTATGATTAAAGTTTATTTTCAAATTCTCGGAATTTTTATTTTGAACCTTGGGGTCCCTGCACCGAACAAAAAAGTCCTAGTGGTCCCTGGTCAAAAAAAGGTTGGGAACCACTGCTCTATATGATAGCCCTTCAAGTACTTGAAGATGGTTATCATATCACCTCTCAGTCTTCTCCTCTCCAGGCTAAACATACCATCTCCTTCAACCTTTCCTCATAGGACTTGGTCTCCAGACCCCTCAACATCTTTGTTGCCCTCCTCTGACCTGTTGAATTATTAAAACCACCACAAAGCACAGAACTAAATCAGGTGGGTCAGAGAAGCTTTCCAAGTCAACGTTACCCAACGAATCTCTTCCTAGTCTGTGACTGGTCTGAGCTGCATAGAAGAGCTCTTGGAGTTGGACTGACTATTCTGTTCCCAACCTACAACCCTGATCCACCCTTCCTGCCTTTTCCATCTCAATGACAAATCAACCCACACTGTCCTTATGCTCAACTACCCCCCACCCCTGCACAATCCAAAGGCAAAGCAACTGACAGGCCATCTAGGTCAACGTGGAGGGTGAGCCCCCAAACCACCCCTGTCCTTTGGACCACCCTGACTTTAGCCAGGCAGGCACCAGTTACTTAAGCAGGGACTCCCTGCAGAACAAGCAGGATCTGGCAGAAGAAATTAGAAGTTAAGGGGATGGATGGACTGATAGATGGAATTGCAGGTGGTGGTGGCAGCATGTGCCCTCAAGTAACACCTGGCTTATAGAGACCCCAGAGGGTTTTCAAGGCAAGAGGCATACAGAGGTGGTTTGCCATTGCCTGCCTCTGCATAGCAACCCTGGTATTCCTTGGAGGTCTCCTGTACAAATACTTGCCAGGGTCGACCCTGCTTAGCTTCCGAGATTTGACGAGATCAGGCTAGCCTGGGCCATCCAGGTAGATATATGGATTAAGAGGTGAACAAGGGATGGAGAAGTGAAATACAATGATGGGATAGATGCAGAGGAAGGAAGGAAGGAAGGAAGGAAGGAAGGAAGGAAGGAAGGAAGGAAGGAAGGAAGGAAGGAAGGAAGGAAGGAAGGAAGGAAGGAAGGAAGGAAGGATTGGGGGGCTAGAGCAACTGCCCTATGAGGAGTGGTTAAAAAGCTTAGGGCTAATTATTATTATTATTATTATTATTATTATTATTATTATTATTATTATTATTTCTACCCCACTCTCCCCAACCAGAAGGTCGGGCTCAGAGCGACTTACACAGCCTGGAAAGAAGGCGGTTAAGGGGAGACATGATAGAGGTCTATAAAATTATGCATGGTTTGGAGAGAGTGGACTGGGAGAAGCTTTTCTTCCTCTCTCATAATACTAGAACACGGGGCCATCTGCTGAAGCTGGAGGGTGAGAGATTCAAAACTGATAAAAGGAAATATTTCTTTGCACAATGCATAGTTAAATTGTGGACCTGCCCCAGGATGTGGTGATGGCTGCCAACTTGGAAGGCTTGAAGAGGGGAGTGGACATGTTCATGGAGGAAAGGGGTATTCATGGCTACTAGTCAAAATGGATACTAGTCATGATGCATCCCTATTATCTCCAGAATCAGAGGAGCATGCCTGTTATATTAGGTGCTGTGGAACACAGGCAGGATGGTGCTGCTGCAGTCGCCTTGCTTGTGGGCTTCCTGGAGGCACCTGGTTGGCCACTGTGTGAACAGACTGCTGGACTTGATGGGCCTCGGTCTGATCCAGCAGGGCTTTTCTTATGTTCTTAAGGAAGGGGGGGGGCATGAATGAAACAAGAGAAGATGATAGTTTCAGAGGGTAGCTTTGTTAGACTGCAGTAGAAGAGCTAGATCGCAGTCCAGTAGCACACCTTAGAGACCATCACGATTTTCAGGGAATGAGCTTTTGAGAGTCCAAGCTCCCTTTGTCGAATGGGATGAGGCAGCCTGCTTCGTCATTCCCTATGACGGAAGATCAGAACAGAATGAGGGCAGACAGATGGCCGGTTGGTGTGTTTGTGTGGGGCTTCCGTTTTGACCCCCATGCAGGTTACAATTTAACATGAAGGTGCCACTCAGTAGCCAATCCGTTGGAAAGGCTGTCAAAACCACTCCTAGAAGCCATCTCCTTTGAATCAGGGAACGGTGGTGGGGTGTGGGGGGGGGGAGAGAGAATTGTTACTGCAGTTGCATGAAGTTGTGAAACTGACCAGGGCCAGAAAAAGAAGCAAAATGAAATGTTTTAGCAGCATGGACACCATCTGGGAGGAAGCAGGGGGGGCACCTAGGCAGTTTTGGGGGGGGATAAGGGGAAGGAAGGAAGGAAAGAAGGAAAGAGAAGAAAACAAAAGGAAGGAAGGAAGGAAGGAAGGAAAGAAGGAAAGAAGGAAAGAAGGAAAGAAGGAAAGAAGGAAAGAGAAGAAAACAAAAGGAAGGAAGGAAGGAAGGAAGGAAGGAAGGAAGGAAGGAAGGAAGGAAGGAAGGAAGGAAGGAAGGAAGGGAGGGAGAAAGAAAGAAAGAAAGAAAGAAAGAAAGAAAGAAAGAAAGAAGGAAAGAAAGAAAGAAAGAAAGAAAGAAAGAAAGAAAGAAAGAAGAAAGAAGAAAGAAAGAAAGAAAGAAAGAAAGAAAGAAAAGAAAGAAAGAAAGACGGATAGATGGACCGATGGATGGACCGATGGATGGATAGATGGAGGGAGGGAGGGAGGCATATATGGACGGGTGGGTGTCTGACCTCCGGCTCCCGTGCGCCCCTCCTTACCAGTCCGTCCCGGGCTCGTCGACCACCAGCAGCACTTTGGCCCTCGCCGAGGACCCTCCTGCTCCAGCCACGCCGCCCACCTGCTCACTGAAGGTGGCGGCGGCAGCGGCGGTGGTCTGCTTGACAGCGTTGGAGAGGGAGGAGAAGAAGCCCCCGGCCCCGCCGCTGCCCCCTCCTCCCCCTCCGCCGCCGCCTCCGGCCCCGGGGCTGGGGGCGGCGGGGGGCCTCTCGGCGGGGGAGATGCTGCCGGAGGAGGGGGAGGTGGCGCTGGGGGGCGGCGGCGGGGGCTGCGGGCGCTGCAGGTCGGTCATGTAGCCGTTGGGCAGGTTGGCCATGAAGTTGCTGTCCGAGAGTCGCCGGCGGAGGTAATTCATCTTGGGGGGGGCTGCTGGGGAAGGCTTCAGGGACTCCTGATGGGGGGCCCTTTTCTGGGGGGCGTCGCTGGAGGGATGGGTCCTTCCTGGGGGGGGGAGGGGAGAATCGACGTCTTCCAGGTGGGCTCCTCGCCCCCCACCAGGTGGCTCGCCTGTAGCTGGTCTCCCGAGGAAGGTCTTCTCTAGAAGAGGTCGCCCTCCAAGCCGCTTCTCCTTCAGAGGCGAGGATCCGGTCCGCCCGCCTTGGAGGGATCTCTCAAGGTCTGGCAGGGAGGGGCCGCCTGCAGCTGGAATCGGCTGCTCGCCAGCGGATCCTCCCTGGCGAGCAGAGCAAGTACCCTCTCTTCTTCTTCAAGGGTTTGCAGAATGGGATCTCTAACGGGGGAAGGGTCCTGGGCAGATTTCTGGCTCTCACCCTCTTCCCCCTCTGGCAGAAATCCGCTCCTTGTCTCCTATGGGGAGACTCTGTAGGGAAAGGGTGGGGGCGAGTGCCCCTGAGCTTTGGGGAGGGGAGGAAGCTCTATAGGGGGAAAAGGCAGCCCTACCCGGCTCCTCCCAAGTGCGGAGCCTTCTGCGACCGCCAGCCCTGCCAGTTAATCCCTCCCCCTGTTTGGACTCTCCGAAAGCCCTGCCCTCCCCCCTCTGCCGCTGCGGTGGTTGGTCCCTTCCCTCTGCAGAAGCAATCCGGGGCTGCGCCACGAACCGCCGGGAGGGGCCGGGCGTCCGTATCCCCGCCCCCTCTCTGGCAGGGGAGAATGGTACAGTCCGGTACCCAGCAGCAGAGAGATGCAAGGGCAGAAACGGGAGGATGCGGAGGATGCGGGCGATGGTGTTCTCTCCCTGGAAACCCAGGGGTGCCGCGGCTGCCCATGATGCTGATATTGAAGTCCTGCTTCCCATAGCTGGGGATGTTGTGAATTCATGGAGCCAAAGGGCAAGAAATTCCATATATGGTTTCTATTTCACGGGAAAAGCTTGCTCCAGTGCACTGTAGCATATATCAGTGGCTCTCCAAAGGAGGCCCAGGCCACCCTTGGGAGGTGCGCACAGTTTCCAAGCGTCATCCTCAGCCTTTCTTGTTTGGCCTTTAATGGGACTGAGGGATAGAGTGTCAACAAACCAATTGATCCCAGTGCATGGCAGGGAGGGAGAATCCAGAGCTCAGAATGGCTAAAAAGAAGGGTTCTCAGAAAGAAAACAAAGGCTTTCCTGCTTCATAGAATGACATTTTATCTGTCTGTGTCAAGTGCTGTCAAGTTGCAACTGACTAATGGAGACCCAAGAGGGGCATGCACATTCCTCCCTCTCCTCAGAGTGAAGAGAAGCAGGGTGGGAAATAATGAACATAAGAACATGAGAACAGCCACGCTGGATCAGACCAAGGAGTCTGTTCCCACAGTGGCCAACCAGGTGCCTCCAGGAAGCCCACAAGCAAGACGACTGCAGCAGCACCATCCTGCCTGTGTTCCACAGCACCTAATAGAATAGGCATGCTCATCTGACGCTGGAGAGAATAGGTATGCATCACGACTAGTATCTATTTGGACTAGTAGCCCTGAATAGGCCCCCTCCTCCGTGAACATGTCTACTCCCCTCTTAAAGCCTTCCAATAAATTGGAAAGCATATGTATGGGTAAAATAACAGGGGAGTCCGAAAAGAAGGCATTAGTGGTAAAGCAAAAGGGAAAAACAAAAGACATAGCATATTTGTGTGTGTGTGTGTGTGTGTGTGTGTGTGTGTGTGTGTGTGTGTGTGTGTGTGTGTAGGCAGGCAAACATGCACCCACCCATGTACTCCCAGAAAATCCATGTACAAAAATTCCAGGGGCTCAGTCAGTAGTGACTGGCTCAGTCTTCTGAGATTCTTTCCCTTCCTCCTGGCTGCCTGAATGCCATCCCGGAGTATTGCACTGTCCATGGTGCTGAAAGTGTTGGTGCCTTTGTCCTTGGTGCTGATTCAACCCTGTTTTTCATCTCACTCCCCCTTCTACCCCTCAATACACCCATTTGAAAGGGTCCCTAATCCCACAGGGACCAGACAGTATTCATCCTAGAGTTCTTCAAGAACTCAAATGGGAAATTGCTGAACTTCTAACAAAGATATGTAATATGTCCCTTCGATCAGCCTCTGTACCAGAGGACTGGAGAATGGCCAGTGTAACACCCATTTATAAAAAAAGGTTCCAGGGGGACCCAGGAAATTACAGGCCAGTTAGCTTAACGTCTGTTCCGGGTAAATTACTGGAAAGCATTATTAAAGATAGAATTGTCAAGCATATAGAAGGGCAAGGTCTGCTGGGCAAAACCCAACATGGCTTCTGTAAGGGTAGGTCCTGTCTCACTAACCTATTAGAGTTTTTTGAAAGTGTCAATAAGCATGTGGACAGGAATGAGCCTGTGGGTATTGTGTATTTAGATTTCCAAAAAGCTTTTGACAAAGTCCCCCACCAAAGACTGCTAAGCAAATTCATAGTCACGGGATAAGAGGACAAGTCCTCTTATGGATTGAGAGCTGTCTGAAAAATAGGAAGCAGAAAGTAGAAATCAATGATCAGTTCTCACGATGGCAGGATGTGAGCAGTAGGGTGCCTCAGGGATCTGTGTTGGGACCGGTGCTTTTCAACCTGTTCATCAATGACCTGGAGCTGGGGTTAAACAGTGAAGTAGCCAAGTTTGCAGATGACACCACATTATTTAGGGTGGTTAAAACAAAATCGGACTGTGAAGAGCTCCAGAAGGATCTCTGAATACTGGAAGAATGGGCATTAAAATGGCAAATGAGATTCAATATGAGTAAGTGTAAAGTGATGCATATTGAGACAAAAAATCCCAACTTCACATATACACTGATGGGATCTGTGCTGGCAGCGACAGACCAAGAAAGGGATCTTGGGGTGGTAGTGGATAGCTCAATGAAGATGTCAACCCAGTGTGCAGCTGCTGTAAAAAAGGCAAATTCCATGCTGGCTATAACTAGACAAGGAATAGAGAATAAAACTGCTGATATCATACTGCCCTTGTACAAATATATGGTGAGACCACACTTGGAACACTGTGTACAGTTCTGCTCACCACACCTAAAAAAGGATATTACAGAGCTTGAGAAGGTGCAGAAAAGAGCAACCAAAATGATTACGGGACTAGAGCAACTGTCCTATGGGGAGTGGTTAAAACGCTTAGGGCTGTTTAGCTTGGATAGAAGGCGGCTGAGGGGAGACATGATAGAAGTCTATAAAATTATGCATGGTTTGGAGAGAGTGGACAGGGAGAAGTTTTTCTCCCTCTCCCATAATACTAGAACACGGGGTCATCTGCTAAAGCTGGAGGGACATATTCATGGAGGAGAGGGGTATTCATGGCTGTTAGTTAGAATGGATATTAGTCATGCTGCATACCTATTCTCTCTAGTATCAGAGGAGCATGCCTATTATTTTGGGTGCAGAGGGACACAGGCAGGATGGTGCTGCTGCACTCGTCTTGTTAGTGGCTTCCTAGAGGCACCTGGTTGGCTACTGTGTGAACAGACTGCTGGACTTGATGGGCCTTGGTCTGATCCAGCAGGGCCTTTCTTATGTTCTTATAAAAGACCTCTGCCTGAGACCCTTGAGAGCTGCTGCCGGTCTGAGTAGACAATACTGACTTAGATGGACCAAGGGTCTCATTCTGTATAAGGCAGCTTCATGTGTTCATGTGTTCAAGAGTTGGTTTTTATATGCCGACTTTCTCTACCACTTAAGAGAGACTCAAACTGGCTTACAATCACCTTCCCTAATAAACTGTTGCTGTCCTCAACTGTAGACCTGGTGGGATATCTCCATTTTACAGGCGCTGCAGAAATCTTGAAGATACTGAAGGGCCCTAGTCTCATTAGAAATGGAGTTCTACCAGGCCAGGGCCAGGGCAGAAAAGGCCCTGGCTGTGGTTGAGGACCTCCGGACACTCTTTGGGCCAGGGACCACTAGCAATTTATTATTAGTGGAGCGTAAAGCTCTCTGGAGGGTATACCAGGAGAGACGGTCCCACAGATACGATCATCCCAGACCATGTAAGTTTGCAAGTTTCAAGGGGGTAGAAGTAATTGCCTGAATGGATTTCTAGGAGATCCTTGCATTGGAGCCTCAAGTGTACCTCTGCAAGTGAACCTCAAGCGTGGCGCCTTTGCAGTAACTAAATCCTTATCACACTTTGATCCTAGGTGCAACAAAGGGAGCATTGACTGCGTTAGCCCTTGCCATGAGTGTAAATCTCCTGGATTCCAGCTTGGTATAGTGGTTAAGAGCACCAGTGTGGTGTAGTGGTTAAGAGCAGTGATTTGGAGCCATGGTGGAGAACCGAGTTCGATTCCCCACTCCTCCACATGAGCGGCGGAGGCTAATCTGGTGAACTGGATTTGTTTCCCCATTCCTACACATGAAGCCAGCTGGGTGATATTGGGCTAGTCACAGCTCTCTTAGAGATTTCTCAGCCCCACCTACCTCACAGGGTGTCTATTGTGGGGAGGGGAAGGGAAGGTGATTGTAAGCCAGGTTGATTCTGCCTTAAGTGGTAGAAAAAGTTGGCATATAAAAACCAACTCTTCTTCTTCTTCTTCTTCTTTATAGATCCTCTGGGGTTATGTCACCCAAAGACATCCTTCATTAAATTGATATTGTTGTTGATGGGCTACGTGCACAAGATCTGCATAAGATTATACATGCATCCATCAGGTCATGGTGATTCATCTCATTGTTTATGTATTTATTCATAGCCTGCCTTTCTTGCTGAGACTCAAGACGGATTACACAGTGAAAGACAATGCAGTCAAAAAGCACGAGATATCCAACCAACACTGCAACAGGACTAGGATGACGAAAATTAGAAACACTGCAAAAAAAAAAAAAGTATCACACATGATACATCATAAATCATGCAAAAAAAATGGAAATTACAAATGTATGAAATGATGCAGTAAGAACAAGATAATACCTACAATAAACAGTGGAGATAGTTACAATCCCATTCCCTTTATCAGAGCGTCCTCACTGCGTTATACAACTGCCTTATTCCCTTCATAGAAATGCCTCTCCTGATCAATTCTGTTTCCCACAGTTCACAGAACAGCAGAAGCATAGCTCAGACACACCAGACAGAAGTTAAAACCACAAGTATTGAAAACCCTGTGCCAAAATCATTGGTGGAGGGGGAAGACAACATTTTCTTTAATCTCTTTTCTACTGCAGAAGCATGCTGCAAAAACTAGAACAGACATAAGTTCGGCCTCCACCTTCTCGAACCCAAGGCTGAGTTCTCTTCAGGTCGCTCCCCCACCCCATATCCTGATTGGCCCATTTCTGGGTTGGTTGCAAGCATGGGGAGGATGTACGTTCTTCTTGTGGGGAGGATTAATTTCTGCATGATGTTCTCTTAGCCAGTGTGGTGCAGTGGCTAAGAGAGGTGGAGCGGTGGACTGGACTCTGATCTGGAGAACCAGGTTTGATTCCCCACTCCTCCACATGAGCGGCGGACGCTAATCTGGTGAACCGGGTTGGCTTCCTCACTCCTCCACACGAAGCCTACTGGATGACATTGGGCTAGTCACACTCTCTCAGCCCCACCTACCTCACAGGGTGTCTGTTGTGGGGAGGGGAAGGGAAGGTGATTGTAAGCAGGTTTGATTCTTCCTGAAGTGGTAGAGAAAGTCGGCATACAAAAACCAACTCTTCTTCTTCTTCTTCTTCTTCTTCTTCTTCTTCTTCTTCTTCTTCTTGACGAATTTTGATATGGACGTGGTTTTTTCCCCCCCTAAAGCAAAGCCTAGGTCGCTAAGCGTCTGAGCCTGCTGCCACTTTGTGCCAGAAAGAAAGAGCATGTTGACAGTAAATTCAACTGCATCTCCCACTGGTCCTGTGGGAACGCGCTCCTGTTCTCGCATTCCCCCCTCCCTCTTCCTAAATGCTGTAATTGCACGTCTCACTTCCAGACCTGCCAGGAGCTCTTAAGGTGTTAATAACACACTCGGCTGGTTGTGTGTCTGCTGGGCCTGGCTGCGTTTTAAATTACACCTCATCATGCTGTGAAAAAAGTCATGCTGAACCGAATTCTGTGGCTTTGAGAAGAGGGAGGAGAGTGGAAACCCTATTGTGTTGTGTGCGCAATGTTCCGTCCGACTCCTCGTTCCAAATGGTCGCCGGCGTATGTATGTACACACACCTCTGCATGCCTGCTGATGTTGCCCAGGTGTATTGAGCCAGGTATATTAAGCCAGTATGAGTACATCAACATTTGGATAGGCAAGCTCGTGTGAACAGCCACATGTGTGCGGCGACTTTGACCGACAGCATCTATAATTGAAGCGCGCATTTGTATGCATGACAGGGCATTTCGGAGACTATTCTGTGTGTTTGGGTCGAATGTTTACTACAGATGTGTGACCGTACAGAATTGCCCCAGTGTGCCCGCGGATGCCCGTGTGTTCACACGGTTTTGTTTCTGCGGGTGCCCACATTTCCCTGCATTACCCCCCTCGCATCTTGCCATTAAGGGCATTAAGGGACACGGCTCAGCATGTTGCCGCAGAAACTCTGAGGGATGCTGCTGCGGGGGCGGAGAAGGATGGAGCGCGGAGAGGATTTTCTGCTCAGGCATCACCATGACAACCGGACGAAAGGAACCTAGAAATCCCATTCTCCGGGCAATGCGGGGAGCGGGGTGGTGCTGAAAAGGGAGGCCAGTGGCGAAAGAGAGATGCTGGGCTATGCCAGTCCCTAAGGAGATGGCTGGGGGGATAAGGGAGCGCAGAATGAGAGGGTAGATCGATGGAGCAGCTGTGTGCCACTAGGTGGCACTGTTGCCCTAGCCAAACGTTCCATCCAGAAAGGGGCAAGGAGAAATACCCCACTGACAACTTCACTCCAACTTTCTCCAAGTCCCTCGGAGGGTCAAAAACAGATATTATGTCCAAGCTCTTCTATCTCCTCCAGGTACCCCCTCCGCTGTTACAACTGCCACGTTTGTTTGGCAGGATTTGCGCCTGTCTCAGAGGCAGAAATTCAACAGGTGCAGTGAATACATCAACACATGAAGCTGCCTTATACTGAATCAGATCCTTGGTCCATCAAAGTCAGTATTGTCTACTCAGACCGGCAGCGGCTCTCCATGGTCTCAGGCAGAGGTCTTTCACATCACCTACTTGCCCAGTCCTTTTAACTGGAGATGCCGGGGATTGATCCTGGGACCTTCTGCATGCCAAGCAGATGCTCTACCACTGAGCCACAGCCCCTTCCCACCCAATTGAGAAAACCTCACCTGAGGAAGGTTGTCAGTTAAGTCACCATCAAAGACCCATGAGCCTTACAAAAATCAAAAAGAGGTGGTGATTTGACCTGCTATATATTCGCCATATTTGATATTTTTGAGGTGGTTCTTAGAACACCTTCCACCACTATCCCATTTTTATCCTTTTTTTGCCCTTTCTACAAGCCCCCAATGGCCTTCAGATAGCTCCCCAGTTTTTGGTACCCTGTCATTCATTGTGGCAACAATTTTTCTTAACGTCTTGGGGAAGGGCTGTGGCTCAATAGTAAGAGCATCTGCTTGGCATGCAGAAGGTCCCAGGTTCAATCCCCGGCATCTCCAGTTAAAGGGACTAGGCGAGTAGGTGATGTGAAAGACCTTTCTCTGCCCGAGACCCTGGAGAGCCGCTGCCTGTCTGAGCAGAGACTGACCTTGATGGACCAAGAGTCTGTTTCAGTATAAGGTAGCTTCATGTGTTCATGTGTCTGTCTGAATGAACTGGGGGAGGCCAGAGATCTGTAATAAAGAGTCAACAGTATACTGAGAGGAAGAAGAAGAGTTGGTTTTTATATGCTGACTTTCTCTACCACTTAAGGAAGAATCAAACTGGCTTACAATCACCTTACCCTCCCCATAACAGACACCCTTTGAGGTAGGTGGGGCTGAGAGAGCTCTGAGAGAACTGTGACTAGCCGAAGGTTACCCAGCTGGCTTCAAGTGTAGGAGTGGGGAAACAAATCCAGTTCACCAGAATAGCCTCTGCTGCTCATGTGGAGGAGAGGGGAATCAAGCCTGGTTCTCCAGATCAGAGTCCTTTGCTCCAAACAACAGCTCTTAATCACTACACCATGCTGGTTCTCAGGGCACTGAGAAAAGGAGGTTGCAGGGGGACATGATTGCTCTCTGTAAGTATTTGAAGGGCTATCACTTAGAGGAGGGCAGGGAGACAGCAGAGGACTCACAATAATGTGTTTAAATTGCAGGTAGGAAGATACCAGCTGGATACTGGGATTTTTTTTTTGTATAGTAAGAGCTGTTCGACAGTGGAATCAGCTACCTAGGGAGGTGGTGAGCTCCCCCTCACTGGCAGTCTTTAAGCAGAGGCTGGACAAACACATGTCAGGGATGCTCTACTGCATTAAGCAGGGAGTTGTATTAGATGGCCTATATGGCCCCTTCCAACTCTCTGATTCTATTTCTATGACATACCTTCTCTACTCCATTTCTACAGTGTCAGGTTAGGCAGTAGATGTCCCAAGCAGGGGCCTAGGGACAGTAGTGGGCAAGAAGAGGGGCAACAAACTGAAACTCAATCCAGACAAAACCGAGGAGTTGTAGCTAACTAAAGAATGAGGAATCAGCCTGTCCTGGACGGGGTTGCACCCCTGCAAAGAACAGCTAGAGCCAAGTCCAATAGCACCTTAGAGACCAACCCTCCCGGCATACATCAAATCTCTGACTATTTTCAGATACTGTAATATATTTTTGGCTGCCAGATTGAATGCCATACCATTCCCAGAACTAAAAGGCCATTTTGCTGGAGTCCCTTTTCCAGAATGTTGGTGCTTTTGTAACAAGGGGGGGATGGGTACATTGGTTTTTATATGCCGACTTTCTCCAGCACTTAAGGGAGAATCAAATGGGCTTACAATCACCTTCCCTTCCCCACAACAGACACCCAGTGAGGTAGGTGGGGCTGAGAGAGCTCTAAGAGAGCTGTGACTTGCCCAAGGTCACACAGCTGGCTTCACATGTAGGAGTGCAGAAACCAGCCCAGTTCGCCAGATTAGCCTCCGGCACGCATGTGGAGGAGTGGGGAATCGAACCCGGTTTTCCAGATTAGAGTCCACAGCTCCAAACCACTGCTCTTAACCACGCTGGCTAGAAAAGAGCAAGAGTCCAGTAGCACCTTAAAGACTAACAAAAAGACTAACCCTGCCAGAACTTTTGGCTCACTTAGTCACCTCGCTCTCCCCCTGCCTTTCCCCAAGTTTTGCCCACCTTTTCAAATTCAAGATAAAACACGTCCCTGAAAACGTGGGCAAAACGCAGGGGGAGAGCGAGGCGACCTCTGACGGTTGGAAACGGCATGCGTAATCCTACCAAAGACCCGAAGTCGTCGGAGGGGGGACGGCAAGTGAAACAGCCATGCATAAAAGACCTTTTAGGCCCTTCTTCTCTTTTGATTCAGCTACAGCTTGCCTCTAGCACCTGCCGTAGACTCACCTGGGCTGATCCAAGGCAAGCCCCAACGCAGACCACGACGGCACACTCCCGGCAGGTCGCTACATGCCCGCCATGAACTCATGGGCCAGACACCCAGAGACCTCGCCAGATTCTTCGGGAGCCCCTCCCTACATCAGCTGCTATGCAAAGATGCCACCGTCTCCACACAGGGTTCATACCATCAGGAACGCTTCCCTCAGAGGAGGGGGAAAGTTCATTCAAAGAAGGGAAAGAGATATTTCTTTCTTTTAAAAGAAAGGAAGAGTTTCCTAACAGTTAGAGCAGTTCCTCGGTGGAATAGGCTTCCTCGGGAGGTGGTGAGCTCTCCTTCCCTGGAGGTTTTTAAGAAGAGGTTAGATGGCCATCTGTCAGCAATGCTGATTCTATGACCTTAGGCAAATGATGAGAGGGGTGTGTGTGGGGGGGGAGATAGTTCAGAATTTCCTGCATTGTGCAGGGGATTGGACTAGAAGATAAACATTATCACCTGGAATACTGCTGCAAACCAGTTGGCTGCCAGAAGCACAGGAGCAGGGCCCAGTTTAACAAAACAAAAAAATTGGCAACCTTGCTCTGCAGGAACAAGCAGGTGTGCTTAATTGCTGACCTGTAGGCCATTCATGTTTGTGAGCATGCAATCCTGCCTCAATCTTGTCTGATGCTCTTCATACATGGTTAGAGGGAAGTTTTGTTCCAAGAAGGAACACTCTTATGCACGTGGAAGGAAACCGGATTAAGAAAAATCTATGAACGTTCGCCTTCAGGGCAGAATTGGGCAAGTCTGGAAATCTTGCCTGCCAGCCTGAGTCTGTGCTTTAACTTGCCGGGCCCCATTCTCAGTCCACACTGAAGTCCAGACTCCCAGACTCCTCACCCACTCGACTCCCCTCCTTTTTCAAAACAGCTGCCTCTGGGGCAGGACGGGGCGTGCCAGGAGCAGGGCGAGGCGGGCCTGTGAGCCCAACCCAGGCCTGCCAGCTCCTTTCTTGTCAGCGATCTTCCTTCCCTTGGGCGGTTTGGGTGGGGGAAGGCTCTGGAATGTGGCTTGACTGCTTCTCGGGGGCGTGGGGGGAGCCAGCCCTGACACGCGCCCCCAGCTACTTGGCGCGTGGCTCCCCTCACGCCAGATCTGGGTCGGGCCACAGCCTTTAACCCTATGAGTTCCCAGTAGGGTTGCCAGCCTCCAGGTAATCAGTACAGGAGCGAAATCCAATCAAAGTGCAAAAATAGATTTATATGCTACTATGTTTAACCTAATACATCAAAATCCTAATGCAGCTATATAACATATACAACATACAACAAATCCAAGAACAAGTGAGACATACAATGTAACAACAAGACACCAATAAGGTGATAGGAGAAAAGTATGCAGGCTTGTGTTGGAGAACCCCAGTTCTCAATGAGAAAAGTTCACAAGAGGATACGGCTGTTTCAAATTCTTTAAATATCAATTCTTCAACAGTCCTTCAATGGAATTCCTCTTATAATTTCACATCTTAACAAATTCTCAGAGTGCTGGATACATATTACTTCCCACAAGGGGTAAGATACAAAGTGTAGCAATCAGGGTTGCCAACGGCCAGGTAGTAGTAGGAGATCTCCTGCTATTACAACTGATCTCCAGCCGATAGAGATCAGTTCACCAGGAGAAAAATGGCCGCTTTGGCAATTGGACTCTATGGCATTTAAGTCCCTCCCCAAGCCACGCCTTCCTCAGGCTCCACCCCCAAAACCTCCCGCTGATGGCTAAGAGGGACCTGGCAACCCTAGTTCCCAGATCCTTTCAGGATTCCTCGGGGTTCCCAACTCTTAGGATTGCCGGCACCTCAGGTACTGTTATACTCAATTTGCAGCCACTATGGCCAAAATGTCTCAATCCTATTGCTCAATAACTCCTGCTACTACAATGGATCTCCAGCCGATAGAGATCAGTTCCCCTGGAGAAAATGGCCGCTTTGGCATTTGGACTCTATGACATTGAAGTCCCTCCCCTCCCCAAACCCCGCCCTCCTCAGGCTCTGCCCAAAAAACCTCCCGCGGTTGCAAAGAGGGACCTGACAGCCCTACCAGGTAGCAATGCTGGCCTCCCTTACAAGGCTGTTGAAAGGATTCCAAGATAATGTCTTAGATATGGTACGAATGCTACGTAAGTGCTAAGTTGTTGGGTTGCTGTTGGTTGTTGTTGTTGTGTTTTTTTGTGTGTGTTTTTTGCCAAACTCTATTATTTACACTTGGTGTCACCCAAATATTTTTGTCCCTTAAGCTTCCGGAGAACATTCAGCCAGCTTTTATTATCACCTGCTCTCACCTGAAGAGTCCCCACACCCAAACCATTCCCACAGGCTCACATCGACTCCTTTGCCCAGGATCCCAAAAACATCCAAACCGTTCTCCTAAAATTTAGAAGAAGGAGAAGAGTTGGGTTTTATACGCCGACTTTCTCTACCTTTTTAAGGAGAATCAAACCAGCTTACAATTGCCTTCCCTTCTTCTTCCCATAAGTGACACCTTGTGAGGTAGGTGGGGCTCAGAGAGCTCTAAGAGAGCTTGTGACTAGCCCAAGGTCACCCAGCTGGCTTCATGTGGAGGAGTGGGGAAACCAACCCGGTTCACCAGATATGCGTCTGCCGCTCATGTGGAGGAGTGGGGAATCAAACCTGGTTCTCCAGATGAGAGTCCGTCGCTCCTAACTTCTGACCCATGAATATCTGCCCATGACGCTGATTCTCCAGCACCACCATGATTATACAGGACGACTCTTATTCCAGAACCTTTCTGATTTCATTTTGCAATTCTTTGATCGCGCCCCTGTCTGTAAGATGACCTTCTCCCACATGGCCCTTTCTCCCACACCTTCACTCTGGATCCTTCACTTATCCCCATTTAAGACTCCTTATTTATTTCATGCCCACCTCGCAAGATTGTTGTGAGGATAGCAAGGAGAAGGGGAGAATGTTGTAAGCCTCTTTGAGTCCCCTTGCGGGGGAAAGTGTGATATAAGTGAAGTAAATACCATCAATACAAATGTTTGAGGTTCCCTTTTTACAATAAATTGTGCAACATAACGTTTTGAAACGGCTATCAAAATGTAAACCGCACACAAGCCACGCCAACAATATACTGATACAAACAGAGGAGAAATGTACAGATCAGAGAATCTTGCAGGTTTGGCGTGAAGTTTTTGTCGGCTCCCTTTCCCCTTCTAAATGCACACCACATCTCTGAGATGCCTTCTTTCCACCACGGTTGCCAGCTCCAGGTTGGGAAATACGGGAGACTTTGGGGGTGGAGCCTGAGGAGGGCAGGTTTTGAAGAGGGGAGGGACTTCAGTGGGGTACACTACAGTGCCATAGAGCGGCCATTTTCTCCAGGGGAATTGATCTCTGGCAAATTCCATGCTGGCCATAATTTGACGAGGAATAGAGAATAAAACTGCTGATATCATACTGCCCTTGTACAAATCTCTGGTGAGACCACACTTGGAATACTGTGTACAGTTCTGGTCACCAAACCTAAAAAAGGATATTACAGAGCTTGAGAAGGTGCAGAAAAGAGCAACCAAAATGATTAGGGGACTAGAGCAACTGTCCTATGAGGAGTGGTTAAGAGGCTTAGGGCTGTTTAGCTTGGAAAGAAGGCGGCTAAGGGGAGACATGATAGAGGTCTATAAAATTATGCACGGTGTGGAGAGAGTGGACAGGGAGAGGTTTTTCCCCCTCTCCCATAATACTAGAATGTGAGGTCATCTGTTGAAGCTGGAGGGTGACAGTTTCAAAACAGATAAAAGGAAGTCTTTTTCCCCACAACGCATAGTTAAATTGTGGAACTCCCTGCCCCAGGATGTGGTGATGGCTGCCAACTTGGAAGGCTTTAAGAGGGGAGTGGACATATTCATGGAGGAAAGGGGTATTCGTGGCTACTAGTTAAAATGGATACTAGTCATGATGCATACCTATTCTCTCTAGTATCAGAGGAGCATGCCTATTATATGAGGTGCTTTGGAACACAGGCAGGATGCTTCTGCAGTCGACTTGTTAGTGGGCTTCCTGGAGGCACTTGGTTGGCCACTGTGTGAACAGACTGCTGGACTTGATGGGCCTTGGTCTGATCCAGCAGGGCCTTTCTTATGTTCTTATCCCAGGAGACCTCCAGTCACCACCTGGAGGTTGGCGACCCTACTTTCCACCTATTCCATCTTCCTTTCCCTTTTGCCATCTGTTCCATGCTTGGTTCCATCTGGGGGCACCGCACCCTCCTCCCACCACCCCCAAGGGTGTGACGCTGCTCATGCCGGCACAGACATTTGCCCTGAAGGGGCTGAACAGGAGGGGGGAGCGGAGGAGGGTGCCGGGCCTGTTGAGACCGGCCAATTATAACCCCACCCCTGGAGGCACGATCTCAAAAGTTCAAGAAGGGATGCTGCATGCCAGAGAATTAAACACTGTGAGGAACAACCCATTCTGACCAGGGAGTTTGTCTTCTCCTTCTGTCTTGGGAGTCCAGGGAAGTATTTGGGGGTACCCCCAGAGCACCCAGACCCCCCCACAGGAGCAGAGAAAGAGTCTCAAGTGCCCCCCACCTCTAGCACTAAGGGAGATTCTGGGTGCTTGGTGGGCATTCTGAAATTTGCAGCCAATTTGATCGCTCTTCCAAACAGTCGGCTCCAGCTGCACCCCTCCTGTTCGGATATTCCAGCCGAGATGGCCCTGGCGGATTTCCACTACACCACGGGCATCAGCAGCGGGTTCAAGGTCTACATCTTGGAAGGTAAGCCCTAGCAGCCCAAGCCTTCCTGTGCAGGCAGGCTAAGGCAATTAGCGAAGAAGAAGAGTTGGTTTTCATATGCCGACTTTTTCTACCCCTTAAGGAAGAATCAAACCGGCCTACAATCACCTTCCCTTCCCCTTCCCACAACAGACACCCTGTGAGGTAGGTGGGTCGGAGAGAGCTCTAAGAGAGCTGTGACTGGCCCAGGGTCACCCAGCTGACTTCACATGTAGGAGTGGGGAAACAAATCCAGTTCACCAGATTAGCCTCCGCCGCTCATGTGGAGGAGTGGGGAATCAAACCTGGCTCTCCAGATCACAGTCCACCGCTCCAAACCACCACTCTGAACCACTACACCACATTGGCTCTCCAGTGAGTTGTCAGAGTCTGACCGAGGGTGGCAGCTGGTGTCTTGCACAGGTTGCTGGGGTGGCACATGCAGGCTCTGGTGAAGGAGCAGCCAGAATTTCCAGCCACAGGCTGGCCTGATCTGGACAGATCTCAGAAGCTAAGCAGGGTCAGCCCTGGCTAGGATTTGGATGGGAGACCGCCAAGGAATACCAGGGTCATTATGCAGAGGCAGGAAATGGCAAACGGCCTCTGAAAGTTGCTTGCCTTGAAAACCCGATGTGTGCGTGTAAAGTGCCGTCAAGTCGCAGCCGACTTATGGTGACCTTTTATGAGGTTTTCAAGGCAAGAGATGAGCAGAGGTGGTTTGCCATTGCCTGCCTCTGCATAGCAACCCTGGCATTACAGAGCTTGAGAAGGTGCAGAAAAGAGCAACCAAAATGATTAGGGGACTAGAGCAACTGTCCTATGGGGAGTGGTTAAAACGCTTAGGGCTGTTTAGCTTGGAAAGAAGGCGGCTGAGGGGAGACATGATAGAGGTCTATAAAATTATGCATGGTTTGGAGAGAGTGGACTGGGAGAAGTTTTTCTCCCTCTCCCATAATACTAGAGCACGGGGTCATCTGCTAAAGCTGGAGGGCGAGAGATTCAAAACAGATAAAAGGAAGTATTTTTTCACACCACGCATAGTTAAATTGTGGAACTCCCTGCCCCAGGATGTGGTGATGGCTGCCAGCTTGGAGGGCTTTAAGAGGGGAGTGGACATATTCATGGAGGAGAGGGGTATTCATGGCTGTTAGTTAGAATGGATACTAGTCATGCTGCATACCTATTCTCTCTAGTATCAGAGGAGCATGCCTATTATTTTGGGTGCAGTAGAACACAGGCAGGATGGTGCTGCTGCACTCATCTTGTTTGTGGGCTTCCTAGAGGCACCTGGTTGGCTACTTTGTGAACAGACTGCTGGACTTGATGGGCCTTGGTCTGATCCAGCAGGGCCTTTCTTATGTTCTTATGTTCATTCCTTGGTGGTCCCCTATCCAAATACCAACCAGGGCTGAATCAAAAGAGTTTCTGTCTAAACATTAGGAAGAACTTTCTAACAGAGCGGTTCCTCAGTGGAACAGGCTTCCTCGGGAGGTGGTGGACTCTCCTTCCCTGGAGGTTTTTAAGCACAGGCTAGATGTCTATCTGTCCGCAATGCTGCTTCTATGACCTTAGGCAGATTGTGAGAGGGAGGGCATCTTGGCCATCTTCTGGGCATGGAATAGGGGTCACTGGGAGTGTGGGGGGGAGGTAGTTGTGAATTTCCCGCATCGTGCAGGGGGTTGGACTAGATGACCCTGGTGGTCCCTTCCAACTTCTATGATTCTATGCTCCTATGATTCTATGACCCTGCTTAGCTTCCAAGATCTGACGAAAGCAGGCTACACCATGCTGCCTTCCTTCCCTGAAATCCCTGTGGGGTCACCACAAGTCAGCTGTGACTTGACTGCACAAAAAATCCCCTTCTTTGGAGGCTGAAGGGCAGTAGGAGGTAGTGGTTAAAGCAAGCGCATTTCTTGGAATTTGGAGAAGCACCTGGTGACTAGAGTCACTCTGGAAAGGCTGGTTTGAAACAGTCCCGGGTTTTGCAGCTGCTCCTGCCGCAAGACACCTACGCGGACTGATTAGAAATATCCCCAGGGCATGAAAAGCAATCGTGAAGCCTGCTGCTCAGAGAGAGCCGACACCCTGCCTTTCCACCAGGGCTGGGCTCCCATCTGTGCTTTCCCTTGTCACTTAGCTCAGGCTGCAGCCCCCCTGGCTGGAGCTGGGGACTCTAATCGGGAGAACCGGGTCTGATTCCCCCACTCCTCCACATGAGTCGCAGACGCTCATCTGGTGAGCCGGGTGGGTTTCCCTACTCCTCCATATGAGCCGCGGGTGAATGAGAGTGACCAGCTGAGGTTGCCAAGTAAGGTCGCCAACAATCTGGAAAGGGAACTGATCTCTGTAGCCTGGAGATAAATTGCCATTCCAGGAGATCTCCAGGCCCTACCTGGAGGTTGGTAACCTTACTGAGTGAAGTGAAACAGAGTCTTATGGTGGATGAATCAAGGTTGAAGCTGCTTCGTTGGGTGCATGAAGTGTTGGGAGCCATTGCGGTGTAGTGGCTAAGAGTTGTGGTTTTGGAGCGGTGGACTCTGATCTGGAGAACCGGGTTCAATTCCCCACTCCTCCACATGAGCGGCGGAGGCTAATCTGGTGAACTAGATTTGTTTCCCCACTCCTACACAAGAAGCCTGCTGGATAACCTTGGGCAAGTCACAGCTCTCTTAGAGCTTTCTCAGCCCTGCCTACCTCACAGGGTGTCTGTTGTGGGGAGGGGAAGGGAAGGTGACTGTAAGCCGGTTTGAGTCTCCCTTAAGTGGTAGAGAAAGTCGGCATATAAAAACCAACTCTTCTTCTTCTTCTTCCTCTCCTTACCTGGTATGAATGTTTCTGCCACAATAAATCTGTCGGTCTTAAGGTACCAAAAAGACCCCTCTTGTTTGGGATTTCGCCACAGCAGGCGAGGCTGACTCTGCAGCCACAAAATTTATCAGAGCTGGAAATCTGTCAAAGGCAAAGTTCAGCCCTCATTAGCTAATCCTGTAAGGAAAGGCACCAGGGCAGGTCCAGATGTGCAACTCATAGCCAAGTGGCACGATGTGCCACACCGTACCTGTTAGAACAGGAACTGTGAGCCGGTGTTGTGATTCCACCCACACTGGTGAGGGCAGGAGGATGAAAAATGTTCGGGGTAGACATTTTCCTAAGGGCCCGTCTGCGTGCTTCTTTGTTTCCCCTTGTTCGTAGACCGAGGTCTTGAACAATAAAACCATAAAACTTAAACAAGACCCGTCTCTTAAAAACACTTCCCTTCGACTCTTCTCCGCAGCCTCCAAAAAAAGGAGCAACAAAATAAGTACGCTAATCCCATGCAATGGTGAAGAAATTGAGACACATCTTTTTATACTGCCCTCTCTATCATGAGTTAAGATCTAAGACTATCCAAGAAATTTTAAGAAACAATATAGGGCTACCTGATAAAATGTGTATCCAACAACTACTGGAAGATAGTAACCCACAAACTTCGAGATGTGTGGCCAAATTTTGTGTTGCTATATATAAGGCCCGAAAGGATGCAATTTACAAATAGGTAAAATTTGATAGATAAACCTTTTAGAAGCTAGCTTATTTGCCTCTTTAGATATGGGATTTTACCGATATATTTTATTTTGTGGCCTCTTCATCTGACTGATACTGTTTGTATTACAATTTATGTTGCTTCTGATTAGATGTGTTCTATTTTTTTGGCCAAATGACCGTAAAATAAAAACTGACTTAAGTACTCTGAACCTTTTGCTCCAAAGTTGCTCAAGAAAATGCGGACCATTTGTTAAAACGCGGTATAACCCATTTTAGCCAAAGTTGGTATGTGTAAGGACAATGCAGAAGGATATGTACCAAGGAGTCCACTGACTGAAGAGGGCAGGGACACAGCTGGTCGGAAAAAGGGATCTTTAGCATACGGCCCAAGAAGAGATGAATCGACTCTATAAAGGAATCCACGGCCCTCAATTTGCAAGATCTGAGCAAGGCTGTTAAGGATAGGATACTTTGGAGGACATTGATTCATAGGGTCGCCATGAGTCGGAAACGACTTGACAGCACTTAACACACAAACACACAAACAGCATACGGCCCTGCAAAACCATTGAAAAAGGAAAATTAAATCTTGAATGCATAAAGCTTCTACATAACTTTGGACTAACCAGAGAATCCAGATAGGACGGAAGATTACCCTTAGATATCAGGCCCAGGACACGCGGAGAACACGTCCTCCGAGCATCAAAATGAGTGCAACTCTTATCTCTCTCTCTCTCTCTCTGTGTGTGTGTGTAAAGTGCCGTCAAGTAACAGCTGACTTATGGCGACCCCTTATGGGTTTTCAAGGCAAGAGACTAACAGGTGGTTTGCCAGTGCCTTCCTCTTATCTCTAGCATAGATCAATTTGGCCACATGTTTTTTACATTGGCCTACAGAAGAAGAGAGAAGGTCTTCCACCTTCAAATTTACAAGCGGTTGCTTCTGCTCAAAATGCTGGAGTCAGGGAGCTTGATAAGAGTCCTGGAGGGTTAAGCTGACCAAGCTACCCTACGGGGCCTCAAAAAATATATGAAACCAAAAATTAAAGCCGTGTACCCAGGCACAGGCTTCTCCTGAGCTAAGACCAAACTCATAACGAAGGGCTGGTGATGAAATGCGTCTGGGAGCCCTCCAACCACTGGAAGGAATGAGGACTGCAGAAGAAGAAGAAGAAGAAGAAGAAGAAGAAGAAGAAGAAGAAGAAGAAGAAGAGTTGGTTTTTCTATGCCGACTTTCTCTACGTCTTAAGGCAGAATCAATCCAGAAGAGTTGGTTTTTCTATGCCGACTTTCTCTACCTCTTAAGGCAGAATCAATCCAGTTTACAATCACCTTCCCTTCCCCTCCTCACAACAGACCCCTGTGAGGTAGGTAAGGCTGAGAGAGTTCAGAGAGAGCTGTGACTAGCCCAAGGTCACGCAGCTGGCTTCATGTGGAGGAGTGGGGAAACAAATCCAGTTCACCAGATTAGCCTCCACTGCTCACGTGGAGATGTGGGGAATCAAACCCGGTTCTGCAGATCAGAGTCGACCGCTCCAAACCACTGCTCTTAATGACTACACCATGATGGCTATTTATGGAATTGTCTACAGCAGAAATCCATATGGGGCAGCCAGTCTGTGTGCTCAGAACCGTGCCACGGCACCACCACCTTAGAAAGCCACCGACAGAAATTTGCCAGTGGCAAAAGTCACGAACATTTTTTACCGGTACTGTCTGCCGGGGGCGCTCAAAGCAGAAGATGGGGGTGCCGCTTTCTTACTATTACTCGGCATCAGCCAGTATCAGTTTGTGTGTAAGAGTAAAGTGCCCTTAAGTCACAGGCAACTTATGGCAACCCAGTAGGGTTTTCAAGGGAAGAGACCGACAGAGGTGGTTTTCCTGCCTTCCCCTGCATAGCAACCCTGGGCTTCCTTGGTGGTCTCCCATCCAGGTACTAACCAAGGCTGACCCTGCAGATCTAATGACATCGATAGGGTTGCCAATTCTGGGTTGGGAAATACCTGGAGGTTTTTGAGGGGTGGAGCCTGAGGAGGGCGGGATTTGGGGAGGGGAGGGACTTCAATGGGATATAATGCCATAGAGTCCACCTTCCAAAGCAGCCGTTTTCTCCAGGGGAACTGATCTCTGTCACCTGGAGATCAGTTGTAATAGTGGGAGATCTCCAGTCACCACCTGGAGGTTGCCAGCGCTAGGGAACTGGTAGAAATCTCCCTCATCTTTCCGTTAGCAGAAAATTTAGTCTGCATCCAACCCCTTGGCTTCTCACGAAACTTAAGCAACTGGAGCCAATTCGCAGAATCTATTTTAGATTCCATAATTTATTCTGCACACACACACCATTTGTACTAGTTGTAGGATAGGGACAAAGAGGCGTCAATCATACTGACATTCTGCTCCCCAACCACTGGTGATCTTATTCAGCCACTTCTCCGGTTTCGGAGATTGCGACAAGTACCTTACATGAACCCTTCCCAGCGCAACTCCACATTCATAAAGGCTGTGTGTATGGCCCAAGGTCGCCCAGCAGGCTTCATGTAGAGGAGTGGGGAATCGAACCCGGTTCTCCAGATCCGAATCGTAACCACTACGCCACACTGGCTAGAAACCTCTTTCAAATGAAAGCTGCCTTTCTTGGGAAAGTTGGATTCTTCATCCAACCCTCAGTTTGCTCGGCTTTTTCCGCACCCCTGCAGAACGGTGGCGTTGACCCATCTGTGACCATTTGGCACCTCTTGGTTCGGACCCGCCGCGAACACAGCACAGAGGAGCCGAGACAAGCTTGCACCCCTCCCGGTTCAGGACAAGGATCCTTGCTTGAGGGGCACCCCCCCTCCATACGTTCCATCTGCCGAATTCATTTAATCTGCATCAACTGGTCCCACAAACAGAGGGTGTCGCGGTTTTGGTTCAGTAGATCTTCTTGGGGGGAAAGAATCGCTCCACCATCTGTTACCAACGGTTCAAAATAGACCACAGTGACGGCAATGCCCGAAATGACAGGCTGTACACAGCACAGTGTGCCTTACAGTGCCATCCGAAGCAGAGTGACCCCCTTTTAAGCCTATTTACTTCGATGGAGGGTTGTGGGGAGGGGCCGTGGCTCAGTGGTAGAGCCTCTGTTGGCACGCAGAAGGTCCCAGGTTCAATCCCCGGCATTTCCAGCTCAAGGCACTCGGCTGGTAGGTGATGGGAAAGACCTCCGCCTGAGACCCTGGAGAGCAGCTGCCGGCCTGAGCAGACAATACTGACTTTGATGGACCAAGGGCCTGATTCCGTATAAGACGTGTTGTTTACTTTTTCTCACTGGCTAGGGTTGCCAGGTGCCCGCTAATGGCAGGCAATCTCCTGCTAGTTCCTGCCGCTGCCCACCGACACATGTTTGGCGGGTGGAAGCAGGCCAGGAGAAAAAAGGGAGCGATCTGCATCCTGGTGTGGTGACGTCACTTCAGCGTGTTGAGAAAGTGCTGGCATCACACCGGGGGGGGGGGATGTTCTATCACTCTTGCTCAAGAACTTTGCCCAAGATCCGTTTTAGCTCCAATGCGTGATCTCAAGGCACAGCATTGCCCAACATGACCCGGTCATCTGGATCATGAACACAAAATAGGGTTGCCAACCTCCAGGTACTAAATCAGAAAAAAGAGCACCTCCGTGCTAATTTGTATTGTGTTTCAAAACAATTCAACAAGTACAATGGACTACGGTTCTTGTAGGTTATCCGGGCTGTGTAACCATGGTCTTGGTATTTTCTTTCCTGACGTTTCGCCAGCAGCTGTGGCAGGCATCTTCAGAGGAGTAACACTGAAGGACAGTGTCTCTCAGTGTCAAGTTTCGCCAGCAGCTGTGGCAGGCATCTGAAGATGCCTGCCACAGCTGCTGGCGAAACGTCAAGAAAGAAAATACCAAGACCACGGTTACACAGCCCGGATAACCTACAAGAACCAATGAACTCTGACCGTGAAAGCCTTCGGCAATACAATGGACTACATTTGGAAACTGGCATGGGAAAAATACAGTACAATGATACAAAATTTGTATTGTGTTTCAAAACAATTCAACAAGTACAATGTAGACCAATGTAAAAAACATGTAGTCCATTGTACTTGTTGAATTGTTTTGAAACACAATACAAATTTTGTATCATTGTACTGTATTTTTCCCGTGCCAGTTTCCAAACCTCCAGGTACTAGCTGGAGATCCCCTGCTGTGACAACTGACCTCCAGCCGATAGAGATCAGTTCTCCTGGAGAAAAATGGCCGCTTTGGCAATTGGACTCTATGACATTGAAGTCCCTCCCCTCCCCAAGCCCTGCCCTCCTCAAAAACCTCCCGCTGCCTGGCAACCCTAACACAAAAACACAGCCGCTAAGAAATGCCATTGGCTCTTTTCCTTCCAGGCCAGCCTTCTTTTGAGAATGAACAGACATTTCGACGCCTCCCAGCCCATCGGTTTCCAGTCTATTCCATCAAACGCAAGCTCGGTGCCGATGTGAGAAGCCCGGACCGAACCTTGGAAGGACGAAAGGAGTCTAAAGTCAGGCGGTCGGCGTACGGGCCTACAGCAGGGTAAGTGACCCTGGGCCTCACTAGGGAGATGGTGCAGCACATCGAAATAGTGCTGTTTGGCAGTGAACTGGGCTTTTGGAATGGGGGGATGGGTCTGTCCTATATGCTTGGTCTCTGATCACATATGTCAATATCAATAGGGGAGTGGTACCCAAAACACATGTATACAAAAAAAAAACAACTATGCAACTGAATAAAGTATATAATTTCAAAATGGTATTTTACAATTTCAAGTATTGACTTATAATATTCAAAATACTTATGTCCCAAAAATACAAACTATACAGATTTCAAGTATAGACTTATAATATTCAAAATAATTATGTCCCAACAATACAAACTATACTAATTTCAAATATAGACTTATAATATTCAAAATGTCCAAACAATACAAACTATTCAAATTTCAAGTATAGACTTACAATATTCAAAATACTTATTTTGTTTGTTTGTATAGTTTGTATTGTTAGTATTGTTGGGACATAAGGATTTTGAAAATTATAAGTCTATACTTGAAATTTGAATAGTTTGTATTGTTTGGACATTTTGAATATTATAAGTCTATACCTGAAATGTGTATAGTTTGTATTGTTAGTATTGTTGGGACATAAGGATTTAGAATATTATAAGCCTATACCTGAAATTTGTATAGTTCGTATTGTTAGTATTGTTGGGACATAAGGATTTAGAATATTATAAGTCTATACCTGAAATTTGTATAATTTGTATTGTTAGTATTGTTGGGACATAAGGATTTAGAATATTATAATTCTATACCTGAAATTATAAATCACCTTTTTGAAATTATATACATTATTCAGACACATAGTGGTATTTTTTGGTATACACATGGTCTCTGATCACTGCAGCTGGGTTCTTCTTACATGACAAAAGGGAAGGGCAGCGTAGCCCGGTGGTCACATCTCCTCAACAGCCCTTGTTAGGAAATGATTTTATTCTGGTGCTCACCAGGGCTGCCCCCACCCCCAGTTGAAGGAAGAAGATAGTGGTGGTGGTGGTGGTGGGGTTTTCAAAAGAAAGTCCAGCTTTTAGACCAGGGAGACACATCGGGTTGCTAAACTCCAGGTGGGACCTGGAGTTCTCCCAGAATTACAACTGATCTCCAGACTACAGAGATCAATTCCATGGGAGGGAATGAAAGCTTTGGAGGGTGGACTCTAGGTCATCACATTCCTGCTGAGGTCCCCCCACCTCTAGCGTTGCCAACCTCAAGTTACTAGCTGGAGATCTCCCGCTATTACAACTGAACTCCAGCCGCTAGAGATCAGTTCCCATGGAGAAAATAGCCGCGTTGGCAATTGGACTCTATGGCATTGAAGTTCCTCCCCTCCCCAAACCACACCCTCCCCACTCTCTGCCCCAAAAACCTCCTGGCGGTGGAAAAGAGGGACCTGGCAACCCTACCCCCTACCCAAATTCCACCTTCCTCTGGCTCTACCCCCAAATTTGCAGGAATTTCCCAACCTGGATTTGGCAACCCTTGAGTCATAACGCGGCTGCATGTCCCCAGCAACGACTTGAAAGCCCATATTTCCTGTTAAAACCGTTTCTGTTCAGATGGCATGAGCTAAATTTTAAATAGGATTGAATAGCCTCCGGCAACTCACTAATCCCTCCAATTCAGTTTTCTATCTGTAGAAAGAATGCATGAATTATATAAGCTATTTCTATTCACTGTCTACTGCCTGTTTTTTCTCCTGTGGGGAAGAGACCAGGAACAGAGCCTGTGTCTACCAAAGAAAACTCTGGCCTTTTGGGCACGGCTGTTTCCCTCGCGGTCACCCCTCCGACGACTTCAGGCCTTCGTTTCGATTATGCATGCCGTTTCTGACCGCCAGAGGTCGCCTCGCTCTCCCCGCTCATTTCCCCGCGTTTTCAGGGACCCGTTTTATCACGAATTTGAAAACATGGGGAAACGCAGGGGGAGAGCGAGGCGACCTCCAACGGTCAGAGATGGCACAATCAAAACAAAGGCCTGACGTCGTTGCAGGGATGACCGAGAGCCATGCACAAAATGCCTTAGTTAATGGCTCTGACCAAAGGGGTAATTAGAGTGTGTTGAGGGCATTAAAAACAGATAAAAGGAAGTATTTCTCCACACAACGCATAGTTAAATTGTGGAACTCCCTGCCTCAGGATGTGGTGATGGCTGCCAACTTGGAAGGCTTGAAGAGGGAAGTGGACATGTTCATGGAGGAGAGGGCTATCCATGGCTACTAGTAAAAATGGATACTAGTCATGATGCATACTTATTCTCTCCAGTATCAGAGGAGCAGGCCTATTATATCAGGTGCTGTGCAACACAGGCAGGATAATGCTGCTGCAGTCGTCTTGTTTGTGGGCTTCCTAGAGGCACCGGTCGGCCACTGTGTGAACAGACTGCTGGACTTGATGGACCTTGGTCTGATCCAGCAGGACTTTCCTTATGTTCTTATGAGGATACCCTCCATGTTATTTAATAGTCTGCCCTCTGCCAACTGGAATACAGAGTTTCTTGGACACGAGATCTCCACCAAACTTCATTTTGAAGGACGTGTGTCTCTTTCATCCATAATTCATTCAACCCCAATATAGAGGTTCCAGTCTCCAGGTGGGGCCAGGATTACACTGGTTGCCCACTGTGTGAACAGACTGCTGGACTTGATGGGCCCTGGTCTGATCCATCATGGCTTTTCTTAGGTTCTTACGAATGCTGCCCCCTGTGGGGCATTGTTATCACTTGCACGTAGCTGACGGTTTCTCTTTCTCACCCTTCAGCTCCATGGAGCGGACGGCGCCTCCTGCTGGCCAAACTGTGGAAGGGCCAGCTGCTATGCCCTGTGTCACCTCGTCCAGAGCAGAGCCCTGCAGAGACTCCCGCGCGCTTCACCCTTCCTGCCCACATAGATGCCCCTTGAGGAAGCCCCTTACGGTGTCCCAGTTGCAGCAGGTCAGCCTTGGCCGAACTGGTCACCTTGTCTGGGCCCGAGGGTTGCCAGTTCTGGGTTGGGAAATCCCTGGGGGTTTAGGGGTGGAGCCTGGGGAGGGCGGAGTTTGGGGAGGGACCTCAGTGGGCTATAATGCCAAAGAGCCAGCCCTCCAAAGCAAACCTTTTCTCCAGGGGAAGTGATCTCACTTGCCTGGAGATCAGTTGTAATTCTGAGAAATCTCCAGGCCCCACCTGCGGGTTGGCATTCCTACATGGCCCCGGCCCACCTCAGTCTCTTTCTCATGTCTCCTCTTTCTTGAGCCATTGTGGTGTAGTGGTTAAGAGCAGTGGTTTGGAGCGGTGGACTCTAATCTAGAGAACCAGGTTTGATTCCCCACTCCTCCAAGTGAGCGGCGGAGGCTAATCTGGTGAACGGGGTTAGTTTTTCCCACTCCTCCACATGAAGCCAGCTGGGTGACCTTGGGCTAGTCACAGCTCTCTTCGAGCTCCCTCAGCCCCACCTACCTCACAGGGTGTCTGTTGTGGGGAGGGGGAGGTAAGGCGATTGCAAGCCGGTTGAGTCTCCCTTAAGTGGTAGAGAAAGTTGGCATATAAAAACCAACTCTTCTTCTTCTTCTTCTCATAGATGCGACCTTCGGTCATCACGTGCGCCCCTCGCCGGAGCTGCTCAGAGACACCTACTGGCCCCAGCCCCCCAGTAAGTCTCTACTCCTCCCGATCGCTTCCTGGCCTCAGTACAAACTCACAACCATTGCCGTCGTGGGCAGGTTTTGGGGTGCTTAAACAGAGACTCACAACCCTGTCTTGTTCTTTAAGGCATGTGCAATTGCAGCAACTCAGTGAATCTAGCACCACTACATACTGTAGCCACTGGCTGGCCGCTCAGCTGCGGGGCCTGAGGCTCAGAGGCAGAGTATCCATTTTGCAGGCAGAACATCCCAGGTTCAATCCAGCATGGTGTAGTGGTTGAGAGCGGCGAACTCTAATCTGGAGAACCAGGTTTGATTCCCTACTCCTCCACATGAGTGGCATACTCTAATCTGGAGATCTGGGTTTGATTCCCCACTCCTCCGTGTGAGCGGCGGACTCTAATCTGGAGAACTGGGTTTGTTTCCCCACACCTCCACATGAGCGGCATACTCTAATCTGGAGATCTGGGTTTGATTCCCCACTCCTCTGTGTGAGCGGTGGACTCTAATCTGGAGATCTGGGTTTGATTCCCCACTCCTCCACATGAGCGGCATACTCTAATCTGGAGAACCAGGTTTGATTCCCCGCTCCTACACCTGAAGCCAGCTGGGAGACCTTGGGGTAGTCACAGTTCTCCCGAACTCTCTCAGCCTCACCTACCTCACAAGGTGTCTGTTGTGGGGAGAGGAAGGGAAGTCGATTGTAAGCCAGTTTGAGACTCAAAGGTAGAGAAAATTGGGGTATAAAATCCAACTCTTCTTCTTCTTCATCCCCAGCATCTCCAGTTAAAAGGATTGGGTCGTAGGTGATGGGAAAGATCTTGAGATCCAGGAGACCCTCTGGCAGTGAGAAGCGCCAACAGTGACCTCAATAGATCAAGGGTCTGACTCAGTAGCCCCATGTAGATTACCTGTCAGCGCATTGACTCAACTTGTGGGGAGGGTGAGCGCTCATGAGCGCACTGGCTCTGCCACTCCCCACCTCTGCCCGATTGCCGAGTTGTCTGCATTCTGCGAGCACATGGAGGAAGCATCCATGCCCTTGTGCACCCTCCACAGTGATGGGGTGTATGCATGGCCGCTTCCTCCATGTGTTTGCACCATGCAGAGGATTCAGCAATTGTGTGGAGGTGGGGGACGGGATCAGTGCGCTCCTACCCTATGGGGAAAGGTTGAAGAAGATGGGTATGTGTAGCCTGGAGAGGAGAAGACTGAGAGGTGATATGATAACCATCTTCAAGTACTTGAAGGGCTGTCATAAGGGGGATGGAGCCGAGTTGTTTTCTGTTGCCCCAGAAGGTCGGACCACAACCAATGGGTTGAAATTGAATCAAAATAGTTTCTGTCCAGATATTAGGAAGAATTCTCTAACAGTTAGAGCGGTTCCTCAGTGGAACAGGCCTTCCTCGGGAGGTTTTTAAGCAGAGGCTGGACGGCCATCTGTCAGCAATGCTGATTCTATGACCTTAGGCAGATCATGAGAGGGAGGGCACCTCAGCCATCTTCTGGGCATGGAGTAGGGGGTCACTGGGGGTGTCTGCTGGGAGATGTAGTTGTGAATTTCCTGCATTGTGCAGGGGGTTGGACTAGATGACCCTGGTGGTCCCTTCCAACTCTATAATCCCTTCCAACTCTATAATTCTATACCCCCTCTCCATCCCTGCCCGCCCAGTGAGTCAAAGCGTAGTCAAATCATCTGCTCAGGGCTTGTATGAAGCAGCTTGCTGGGTTCATCCTGCCAATTGCTCCTTCTGCCGGGGGGGGGGGAGGAAGTCCTTAGTTGCCATCTGCCGGGATGGGGCTGCATCCATCTCAAGCAGTTGGTAACTGGGGCTTTCATTCCCAGTGGTGGCAGCAGGAGGCAGCAGGCAAGCGCCCAGCAAAGAAGATGCCCTGCTTTGTCCTGTCCTCTGCCTGCCGCCGCTGGGGATAAAAGCCCTATGCAGCAAAGTGCCTCAGATGGGAGCAGTGCAACCCTCTGTCTCCTTGGGCAGCCAGCTGTGGAACAGCTCAGCAGCAGGAGGCAGTGACCGAACTGCCAGCCTTTCCTTGCAGCATTTACCAGCATTCGATTAGCTAACATGCTACAGCCATGCATTAAAAAGGAAGCGCACTCACGGGGCGGCAAGTCTTATGAAGCTGCCTTATACTGAATCAGACCCTCGGTCCATCAAAGTCAGTATTGTCTACTCAGACTGGCAGCTGCTCTCCAGGGTCTCAGGCAGAGGTCTTTCCCATCCCCTACTTGCCTAGTCCCTTTAACGGGAGATGCCGGGGATTGAACCTGGGCCCTTTTGCATGCCAAGCAGATGCTCTTACCAGTGAGCCACAGCCCAGTCTTCTTTTTCAGGGATGTCTGTAAGCAGCAAAAGTCTCATGGCTATCTTCCTCCTGGGGATTGTAGTTTGGGGAGGAAGTATGGTTGCCAGTTCTGGGTTGGGAAATACCTGGAAAAATGTGGGGGTGGAGCCACAGAAGGGCAGGGTTTGGGGATGGGAGGGGCTTCAGTGGGGTATAATGCCATAGAGTCCAACTTCCAAAGCTGCCATTTTCTCCAGGGAAAATTTTCTCTGTCGCCTGGAGATGAGTTGTAATAGTGGGGAATCTCCAGCTGCCACCTGGAGGTTGGCAACCCTAGGAGGGAGCTGTTGATTTTCTCTTACAAGTCCCTTGTCTCCCTCCCGCAGCGTTGCAGGGCCCAGAGTTGCAGGGAAGCGGGGATGGCTGTGAGACCAGGGTTAAGTGTACAACGCACCTCTGCTCTAATTCTTCTCTCACTTCCGCCTCTGCGGTCTCCACCATGATGCTGCTTCCTCCAGAAACATCTTTCCCTTCTCTGTTCAGAGAACCTCTTCCTTCTCGAGCCAGATTTATTTTTTAAAAACGAAAATCCTTCCCTGAATCACCTCGACCTCAGGGGCTAACTGTACACTGTGCGCAAATGCACATTGATCTGATGAGATGTGGCTAGCCTGGGTCATCCAGATCCAGTCAAGAGACCCATAAAGGTGGTTTGCCATTGCCTTCTTCTGCATATTGACCCTGGCCTTCCTTGGTGGTCTCCCATCCAAGTGCTAACGAGAGCTGACCCCTCTCATCTTCTGACATTTACTGAGACTGGGCATGCCTGGGCCATCCAGGTCAGGGTAGTGCTATCCTGAAGCCCCAGAATTCACCCTTTCTACTTAATGCCAATACCTTTCTTCTCCTCCCCCCACCATACATCTACAGTATATCTTGCCTATAGTGGAGTAACTTGGCCTTGCTTGTGCTTAAGCACTCACAGTTTAATCCTGCCTTCACTTCCCCACTAAAATACTTTCCTTTTGTACCCCTGAACGGGGCCAGATTAACAGGGAGTTAGCTGAATGGTGAGGGCAGACAGTGCGGAAGCAAAATATCCTCCTATTTGAGTGAACGTCTGTTGTTTAAGAGCATCTGGCAACCGTCACTCTTGGGATTTGTCTTCTCCACAGTTGGCAAATCACATGGCAAAACCTGTCTTAGCCTTCAGACCTCAAGGGTGAGATTCCCGTGTTTGAATGTTCCCCCAGGAAACCGATATACCTGCCCATAGAAAGCTATCAGGATACCGGAGAGTGTGACTAACATTTCTCCATGAACATGCTAAATTTTATGTGAGGGGACACTTTTTTAAATGCGGGGGGCTTTAAGCAATAGCACACACCCCTTCCATGTGCCGTTTACATCACTCAGGCACCTTTTCTCCATGCAATTTA
Source organism: Euleptes europaea (assembly GCF_029931775.1). Lineage (NCBI taxonomy): Eukaryota > Metazoa > Chordata > Lepidosauria > Squamata > Sphaerodactylidae > Euleptes > Euleptes europaea. Next base: position 174,592,793 of record NC_079312.1, on the reverse strand, counting down.
CTGTCTGTGTCATTACTGAAGATTGACTCTCTTTCCCCCGACCCTCATCAAATCACATCTGATTTGGGGTTTTCTGATGGGGTTTTCAAGGCAAGAGATCTTCAAATGTGGTTGGCCATTGACTGCCTCCGTGTCACGACCCTGATATTCCTTGGTGGTCTCCCATCCAAATATTTACCAGGCTCAACCCTGCTTAGCTTTCAAGATCCGATGAGATCAGGCTAGCCTGGGCTATCAAGATCGGGATAGAAGAAGAAAGAGTTGGTTTTTATACCCCGCTTTTTCTCTACCTTTAAGGAGTCTCAAAGTGGCTTACAATTGACTTCCCTTCCCCTCCCCACAACAGACACCTTGTGAGGTAGGTGGGGTTGAGAGAGTTCAGAGAGAACTGTGACTGGCCCAAGGTCACCCAGCAGACTTCATGGGGAGGAACAGGGAAACAAACCCAGTTCTCCAGATTAGAGTCCGCCGCTCTTAACCACTACGCCACACCGAAATGGTACTATCAGAAGCTTTTCCAAGTCCTTGCTAACTAACACTCTCTCCATCTCCCAGCAGATTTCCCCGCCAAAGCAGAGGAACCAGGGGACTCCCTGTTCTCCCCACTCACAGAGGTTTTGTGCATGGACCCCCAACTCTGCAGGGCCTTCAGCAAGACTCAGTGGAGAAACATCTCCCCAGCGGAGCAGCCAGGAGACAGAAGACCAGAACCCCTCCCCCAGCAATTGAGGATCTGTGCTCTTGACCAGGAAGAGCCGCTCTGCGTCCATGTAGCCTTTACTTCCTGTATCCGGACCCCAGAATTCCACCTGGCAGCCCTTTCCCCTTTCCTATCGTAGCTGCCTTCCCTTTTCCTTCTCCTTACTCAGGGCCTTCCTTCAGTTTCCTCCCACAATCCTAAACACGTGAAGATGCCTTCTACTGAATCAGACCCTTGGTCTATCAAGGGTCAGTCTTGCTTACCCCAGGTAGCCCCTGCTCTATAGGGAGTCGGGACACAGGCAGACATAGGGTTGCCAACCTGCCGGTAATAGCTAGAGATCTCCTGCGTTTACAACTGATCTCCAGCCGATAGAGGGAAGTTCACCTGGAGAAAATGGCCGCTTTGGCAATTGGACTCTACGGCATTGACGTCCGTCCCCAAACCGTGCTCGAGTTGCCAACCTCCAGGTACTTAAGGGAACAAACACCTATGCTGGAATAGTGAAGACTATGGGAACAACAGCACGAGGCTCATCTATTTACAATGTTAAATATACATTATGAAAAATAATGCAAGGAATGGAAATTATCGATCCAAATCTGTTTATAACCCAAAAAAATCCCAAGGGAAAATTGTAGAAATTAATTAAAGATAAAGGACACGTTACCCCACATGCCTAAATATATTTGGATTGATAATTTCCATTCCTTGCATTATTTTTCGTAATGTATGTTTAACATTGTAAATAGATGAGCCTCGTGCTGTTGTTCCCATAACCTCAAGGTACTAGCTGGAGATCTGCAATTACAACTGATCTCCAGCTGATAGAGATCAGTTCCCCTGGATAAAATGGCCTCTTTGGCCATTGGACTCTAGGGCATTGAAGTCCCTCCCCTCCTCAAACCCTGCCCTCCTGAGGCTCCACCCCAAAAACCTCCCGCTGGTGGCAAAGAGGGACCTGGCAACCCTACTCATATTGCAGGTGACTCCATAGCCGCAGTGAGATGAGAAAACCCCAAACAGGCTCTCACTACTGAAAAAGCAGGAAAGCTCTTCACCCCACAAGAACAGAGGGATTGCAGAGAGCGAGGCTGAAATGACTGAGGCACTTTCGGTTCTGATTTCTCTGCTGCCCATCTAGATGTTACTTCCCAGTAAGGTGCAGGAAAGGGGAAACTGCGGCTTGACCTAGTGTGCTTTAAACCTAATGAGTCACTGAGAGAGGAAGAGACGGAGGTGACCTTTTTGGTCTACAGGCAAAAAAAAAAGTGTCCTTTCTCCATGGGGCTTGTTCAGCCTCAAAACTGGAGGGGAATTTCATATTGTTTTACCTGTGTTTGAGTATCAATAAAGTAGCATTAAACTGTGTGTTTGAGCATTGAGCTGTGAGTTAGCTTCACGCCTGCCAGGGTCTCTTTTGGGCCTCAAAAGCACCCTCAGGTGGTCATACTTGGTAACTGCGTCTGAGTCCATTTCAGGGTTTTAAAAACTCATTGCCAGCATTGGAGCGGGTGGGATTTTCGGCCCGTCGACACGTCCGCGCATTTATCCTTGGCTCACCACCCCGTGAATCCATATCCAACTTTAATTTGTTGACATGCTCAAAAGGTAGATCAGGGCTCGAGGGTACAGTTGCTAGCCTTATCCCCGCGGAAGCAGGAGGTAAAGAAGAGCAAGCAAGCAAGATGCGCACCATGTGCTTTTGCAAACCCTGTGCGCTTGCCCTGAAGAGACAGGAAAATGACACTGAGAACCCTATGACAGATAACCCTCTGCCAAGACAAGCCCCCCCCCCTCAGCAAATAACCACAACTACGATCTCTTTTCACCCCATCTTCTATCTCTCCATAGTGACCTCTCATGAACACATGAAGCTGCCTCATACTGAATCAGACCCTCGGTCCATCAAAGTCAGTATTGTCTACTCAGACCGGCAGCGGCTCTCCAGGATCTCAGGCGGAGGTCTTTCCCATCCCCTACTTGCCTAGTCCCTTTAACTGGAGATGCCGGGGATTGAACCTGGGACCTTCTGCATGCCAAGCAGAGGCTCCACCACTGAGCCACGGCCCCTCCCCCCATCTCTGGCACAGACAATGCTTTTAGGAACATTCCATTGCATCACAGCAGTTCCCCCAATAGCAAAAAGGCAGCAGCCTGCAGAGGTTTGTTTTTTTCCAGGGTTTTGCCGTCTCAGTAAGTTCCTGTAACTTTTTAAAGAACGGACTGGAAGCTACCTGCTGCGTGCTTAATCATGGTTCTCCGACAACACCCTAAAATATTCATTTGCTAAGTAAGCTGTTACAAAGAGCGCAGCGTGGTAAGCTGCAGTACTGCAGTCCAAGCTCTGCTCACGACCTGAGTTCGATCCCGATGGAATTTGGGTTCAGTTAGTCGGCTCAAGGTTGGCTCAGCCTTCCATCCTTCCGAGGTCGGTAAAATGAGTACCCGGCTTGCTGGGGTAAAGTGTAGATGACTGGGGAAGGCAATGGCAAACCTCCCTGTAAACATAGTCTGCCTAGTAAATGTCGGGATGTGATGTCATCCCATGGGTCAGTAATGACGCGCTGCTTGCACAGGGGACTATCTTTACCTTAAGTAAGCTGTTAAGCTGCACACTCAGAAAGTCCATAAAGAATTTTATGTTTAGCCTGAAGAGGAGAAGACTGAGAGGGGATATGATACCCATCTTCAAGTACTTGAAGGGCTGTCATGTAGAGGATGGTGCCGAGTTGTTTTCTGTTGCCCCAGAAGGTTGGACCAGAACCAACGGGTTGAAATTAAATCAAAAGAGTTTCTGTCCAGATATTAGAAAGAATTTTCTAACAGTTAGAGCGGTTCCTCAGTGGAACAGGCCTTCCTCGGGAGGTGGTGAGCTGTCCTTCCCTGGAGGTTTTTAAGCAGAGGCTGGATGGCCATCTGTCAGCAATGCTGATTCTATGACCTTAGGCAGATCATGAAAGGGAGGGCACCTCAGCCATCTTCTGGGCATGGAGTAGGGGGTCACTGGGGGTGTCTGGGGGGAGAGGTAGTTGTGAATTTCCTGCATTGTGCAGGAGGTTGGACTAGATGACCCTGGTTGTCCCTTCCAACTCTATAATTCTATACCCCCTCTCCATCCCTGCCCGCCCAGTGAGTCAAAGCATGGTCAGATCATCTGCTCAGGGCTTGTATGAAGCAGCTTGCTGTGTTCATCCTGCCAATTGCTCCTTCTGCCGGGGGTGGGGGGTGAGGAAGTCCTTAGTTGCCGTCCGCCGGGATGGGGCTGCATCCATCTCAAGCAGTTGGTAACTGGGGCTTTCATTCCCAGTGGTGGCAGCAGGAAGCAGCAGGCAAGTGCCCCGCAAAGAAGATGCCCTGCTTTGTCCTGTCCTCTGCCTGCCGCCGCTGGGGATAAAAGCCCTATGCAGCAAAGTGCCTCAGATGGGAGCAGTGCAACCCTCTGTCGCCTTGGGCAGCCAGCTGTGGAAAGGCTCCGCGGCAGGAGGCAGTGCCCGAACTGCCAGCCTTTCCTTGCAGCATTTACCAGCATTCGATTAGCTAACATGCTACAGCCATGCATTAAAAAGGAAGTGCACTCACGGGGGGACAAGTCTTATGAAGCTGCCTTATACTGAATCAGACCCTCGGTCCATCAAAGTCAGTATTGTCTACTCAGACTGGCAGCCGCTCTCCAGGGTCTCAGGCAGAGGTCTTTCCCATCCCCTACTTGCCTAGTCCCTTTAACTGGAGATGCCGGGGATTGAACCTGGGACCTTTTGCATGCCAAGCAGATGCTCTTACCAGTGAGCCACAGCCCAGTCTTCTTTTTCAGGGATGTCTGTAAGCAGCAAAAGTCTCATGGCTATCTTCCTCCTGGGGATTGTAGTTTGGGGAGGAAGTATGGTTGCCAGCTCTGGGTTGGGAAATACCTGGAAAATGTGGGGGTGGAGCCACAGAAGGGCAGGGTTTGGGAATGGGAGGGGCTTCAGTGGGGTATAATGCCATAGAGTCCAACTTCCAAAGCTGCCATTTTCTCCACGTAAAATTTTCTCTGTCGCCTGGAGATGAGTTGTAATAGTGGGGAATCTCCAGCTGCCACCTGGAGGTTGGCAACCCTAGGAGGGAGCTGTTTATTTTCTCTTACAAGTCCCTTGTCTCCCTCCCGCAGCGTTGCAGGGCCCAGAGTTGCAGGGAAGCGGGGATGGCTGTGAAACCAGGGTTAAGTCTACAACGCACCTCTGCTCTAATTCTTCTCTCACTTCTGCCTCTGCGGTCTCCGCCATGATGCTGCTTCCTCCAGAAACATCTTTCCCTTCTCTGTTCAGAGAGCCTCTTCCTTCTCGAGCCAGATTTCTTTTTTAAAAACGAAACTCCTTCCCTGAATCACCTCGACCTCAGGGGCTAACTGTACACTGTGCGCAAATGCACATTGATCTGATGAGATGTGGCTAGCCTGGGTCATCCAGATCCAGTCAAGAGACCCATAGAGGTGGTTTGCCATTGCTGTCTTCTGCGTATTGACCCTGGCCTTCCTTGGTGGTCTCCCATCCAAGTGCTAACGAGAGCTGACCCCTCTCATCTTCCGACATTTACTGAGACTGGGCATGCCTGGGCCATCCAGGTCAGGGTAGTGCTATCCTGAAGCCCCAGAATTCACCCTTTCTACTTAATGCCAATACCTTTCTTCTCCTCCCCCCACCATACATCTACAGTATATCTTGCCTATAGTGGAGTAACTTGGCCTTGCTTGTGCTTAAGCACTCACAGTTTAATCCTGCCTTCACTCCCCCACTAAAATACTTTCCTTTTGTACCCCTGAACGGGGCCAGATTAACAGGGAGTTAGCTGAATGGTGAGGGCAGACAGTGCGGAAGCAAAATATCCTCCTATTTGAGTGAACGTCTGTTGTTTAAGAGCATCTGGCAACCGTCACTCTTGGGGTTTGTCTTCTCCACAGTTGGCAAATCACATGGCAAAACCTGTCTTAGCCTTCAGACCTCAAGGGTGAGATTCCCGTGTTTGAATGTTCCCCCAGGAAACCGATATACCTGCCCATAGAAAGCTATCAGGATAACGGAGAGTGTGACTAACATTTCTCCATGGACATGCTAACTTTTATGTGAGGGGACACTTTTTTAAATGCGGGGGGCTTTGAGCAATAGCACACACCCCTTCCATGTGCCGTTTACATCACTCAGGCACCTTTTCTCCATGCAATTTACTGTCTGTGTCATTACTGAAGATTGACTCTCTTTCCCCCGACCCTCATCAAATCACATCTGATTTGGGGTTTTCTGGTGGGGTTTTCAAGGCAAGAGATCTTCAAATGTGGTTGGCCATTGACTGCCTCCGTGTCACGACCCTGATATTCCTTGGTGGTCTCCCATCCAAATATTTACCAGGCTCAACCCTGCTTAGCTTTCAAGATCCGATGAGATCAGGCTAGCCTGGGCTATCAAGATCGGGATAGAAGAAGAAAGAGTTGGTTTTTATACCCCGCTTTTTCTCTACCTTTAAGGAGTCTCAAAGTGGCTTACAATTGACTTCCCTTCCCCTCCCCACAACAGACACCTTGTGAGGTAGGTGGGGTTGAGAGAGTTCAGAGAGAACTGTGACTGGCCCAAGGTCACCCAGCAGACTTCATGGGGAGGAACAGGGAAACAAACCCAGTTCTCCAGATTAGAGTCCGCCGCTCTTAACCACTACGCCACGCCGAAATGGTACTATCGGAAGCTTTTCCAAGTCCTTGCTAACCAACACTCTCTCCATCTCCCAGCAGATTTCCCCGCCAAAGCAGAGGAACCAGGGGACTCCCTGTTCTCCCCACTCACAGAGGTTTTGTGCATGGACCCCCAACTCTGCAGGGCCTTCAGCAAGACTCAGTGGAGAAACATCTCCCCAGCGGAGCAGCCAGGAGACAGAAGACCAGAACCCCTCCCCCAGCAACTGAGGATCTGTGCTTTTGACCAGGAAGAGCCGCTCTGCGTCCATGTAGCCTTTACTTCCTGTATCCAGACCCCAGAATTCCACCTGGCAGCCCTTTCCCCTTTCCTATCGTAGCTGCCTTCCCTCTTCCTTCTCCTTACTCAGGGCCTTCCTTCAGTTTCCTCCCACAATCCTAAACACGTGAAGATGCCTTCTACTGAATCAGACCCTTGGTCTATCAAGAGTCAGTCTTGCTTACCCCAGGTAGCCCCGGCTCTATAGGGAGTCGGGACACAGGCAGACATAGGGTTGCCAACCTGCCGGTAATAGCTAGAGATCTCCTGCGTTTACAACTGATCTCCAGCCGATAGAGGGAAGTTCACCTGGAGAAAATGGCCGCTTTGGCAATTGGACTCTACGGCATTGACGTCCGTCCCCAAACCGTGCTCGAGTTGCCAACCTCCAGGTACTTAAGGGAACAAACACCTATGCTGGAATAGTGAAGACTATGGGAACAACAGCATGAGGCTCAGATATTTACAATGTTAAATATACATTATGAAAAATAATGCAAGGAATGGAAATTATCGATCCAAATCTGTTAATAACCCAAAAAAATCCCAAGGGAAAATTGTAGAAATTAATTAAAGATAAAGGACACGTTACCCCACATGCCTAAATATATTTGGATTGACAATTTCCATTCCTTGCATTATTTTTCGTAATGTATGTTTAACATTGTAAATAGATGAGCCTCGTGCTGTTGTTCCCATAACCTCCAGGTACTAGCTGGAGATCTCCTGTAATTACAACTGATCTCCAGCTGATAGAGATCAGTTCCCCTGGATAAAACGGCCTCTTTGGCCATTGGACTCTAGGGCATTGAAGTCTCTCCCCTCCTCAAACCCTGCCCTCCTGAGGCTCCACCCCAAAAACCTCCCGCTGGTGGCAAAGAGGGACCTGGCAACCCTACTCATATTGCAGGTGACTCCACAGCCGCAGTGAGATGAGAAAACCCCAAACAGGCTCTCACTACTGAAAAAGCAGGAAAGCTCTTCACCCCACAAGAGCAGAGGGATTGCAGAGAGCAAGGCTGAAATGACTGAGGCACTTTCGGTTCTGATTTCTCTGCTGCCCATCTAGATGTTACTTCCCAGTAAGGTGCAGGAAAGGGGAAACTGCGGCTTGACCTAGTGTGCTTTAAACCTAATGAGTCACTGAGAGAGGAAGAGACGGAGGTGACCTTTTTGGTCTACAGGCAAAAAAAAAAAGTGTCCTTTCTCCGTGGGGCTTGCTCAGCCTCAAAACTGGAGGGGAATTTCATATTGTTTTACCTGTGTTTGAGTATCAATAAAGTAGCATTAAACTGTGTGTTTGAGCATTGAGCTGTGAGTTAGCTTCACGCCTGCCAGGGTCTCTTTTGGGCCTCAAAAGCACCCTCAGGTGGTCATACTTGGTAACTGCGTCTGAGTCCATTTCAGGTTTTTAAAAACTGATTGGAGCTGGTGGGATTTTCGACCGTCAACATGTCCGCGCATTTATCCTTGGCTCACCACCCCGTGAATCCATATCCAACTTTAATTTGTTGACATGCTCAAAAGATAGATCAGGGCTCGAGGGTACAGTTGCTAGCCTTATCCCCGCGGAAGCAGGAGGTAAAGAAGAGCAAGCAAGCAAGATGCGCACCATGTGCTTTTGCAAACTGTGCTCTTGCCCTGAAGAGACAGGAAAATGACACTGAGAACCCCTATGACAGATAACCCTCTGCCAAGACAAGCCCCCCCCCCCTCTCAGCAAATCACAACTACGATCTCTTTTCACCCCATCTTCTATCTCTCCATAGTGACCTCTCATGAACACATGAAGCTGCCTCATACTGAATCAGACCCTCGGTCCATCAAAGTCAGTATTGTCTACTAGGACCGGCAGTGGCTCTCCACGGTCTCAGGTGGAGGTCTTTCACATCACCTACTTGCCTGGTCCCTTTCACTGGAGATGCCGGGGATTGAAGCTGGGACCTTCTGCATGCCAAGTAGAGGCTCCCCCCATCTCTGGCACAGACAATGCTTTTAGGAACATTCCATTGCATCACAGAAGTTCCCTCAATAGCAAAAAGGCAGCAGCCTGCAGAGGTTTTTTCCCCCCAGGGTTTTGCCCTCGCAATAAGTTTCTGTAACTTTTTCCAGACCGAACTGGAAGCTACCTGCTGCGTGCTTATTCATGGTTCTCTGACAACACCCTAAAATATTCTTTTACTAAGTAAGCTGTTACAAAGAGCGCAGCGGGATAAGCTGCAGTACTGCAGTCAAAAGCTCTGCTCACGACCTGAATTTGATCCAGACGGAATTTGGGTTCAGGTAGCCGGCTCAAGGTTGGCTCAGCCTTCTATCCTTCTGAGGTCGGTAAAATGAGTACCCGGCTTGCTGGGGTAAAGTGTAGATGACTGGGGAAGGCAATGGCAAACCTCCCTGTAAACATAGTCTGCCTAGTAAATGTCGGGATGTGATGTCATCTCATGGGTCAGTAATGACGCGCTGCTTGCACAGGGGACTATCTTTACCTTAAGTAAGCTGTTATGCTTCACACTCAGAAAGTCCATAAAGAATTTTATGTTTAGCCTGAAGAGGAGAAGACTGAGAGGGGATATGATACCCATCTTCAAGTACTTGAAGGGCTGTCATATAGAGGATGGTGCCGAGTTGTTTTCTGTTGCCCCAGAAGGTCAGGCCAGAACCAACGGGTTGAAATTAAATCAAACACGTTTCCGTGTAGACATTAGGAAAAAATTTCTAACAGTTAGAGTAGTTCCTCAGTGGAACAGGCTTCCTTGGGAGGTGGTGAGCTCTCCTTCCCTGGAGGTTTTTAAACAGAGGCTAGATGGCCAACTGTCAGCAATGCTGATTCTATGAACTTAGGCAGTTCATGAGAGGGAGGGCATCTTGGGCATCTTCTGGGCATGGAGTAGGGATCACGGGGTGTGTGAGGGGGAGGTAGTTGTAAATTTCCTGCATTGTACAGGGAGTCGGACTAGATGACCCTGGCGGTCCCTTCCAACTCTATGATTCTATGAATTGCAGAGGGAGAATGAGAAGGACCCACCACCCCCCGTGCACGCGTGCAATTGCACCCCGATACCGCAATAGAACAACACTGCTAAGTTTTGGGACAAAATGACTAACTTCCTGTTCACCTCTCCCCAAACCCCAACGGTCCAGGGCCAGAGAACAATTGTCTGACACATGATATCTAGGGCTAGGAGAACCAGAAGCTGCCCAGAATGAGAAGGCAGTTTTTGTATTTTTATTTTTTGGTAATCATTTCTGCCCTGTGCTGTATGGCAGTATGTGGCAAGGCACATATTCCCCTGCACCGGCGCAAGGTGAATGATGACTTTGTCCCCCCCAATTTAGGGTTGCCAATGTCCAGGTGGCGCCTGGAGATCTCCCGCTATTACAACTGATCTCCAGCCGACAGAGATCAGTTCACCTGGAGAAAATGGCCGCTTTGGCCATTGGACTCTATGGTGTTGAAGTCCCGCCCCTCTCCAAACCCCACCCTCCTCAGGCTCCACCCCCAAAATCTCCAGGGATTTCCCAACCCAGCGCTGGCAACCCTACCCCCATTCAACAGAAAGACAAGGGAAGGGTCCCCAACAAACGTTTTACTTACAGAGCATACAAAACATACAATGTAAGAATGAAAGTAGACAAGCTCTTCAGAAACACCAAAATAGAAGGAGAACAGTATTGGGGGAGGGTCTGAAGAACTGGAAACTGGGGATACAAAACCCCTTGTCTTTCAAGAATACAACAAGTTGTTAGAGGCTCGACCTCTCCCACCAGAGAGACATACTGATTTGGCACATTATAAAAAAATTAATATACTGATTATTCTGACGGAGAGGGAGTGTCCCAGGATGGCCGTTTCAGTAAGAGGAAGGAAGTTACAGGAGATCTACAAAAGCCACAGGAAGCAAAAATAGTTGTGGCGCATCACCCTTCACCATTGCAGCATCCAGCGCTGAAATCCACGGCATCTGCTCCTGCAAAATCAGTCTGGAAAAAAGGGAGAAAGAACATAAGTTACATGAAACACATGAAGCTGCCCTTCTACTGAATCAGACCATTGGTCCATCAAAGTCAGTCTTGTCTACTCAGACCGGCAGCAGCTCTCCAGGGTCTCAGGCAGAGGACTTTCACATCACCTACTATCTGTTCCTATTAACTGAAGATGCTGAGGATTGAACCTGGAAACTTCTGCATGCCAAGCAGAGGCTCTACCACTGAGCCACAGCCCCTCCCCTAAAAGACAGTTAGAATTGAACACATGAAGCTGCCTTCTACTGAATCAGACCCTCAGTCCATCAAAGTCAGTTTTGTCTACTCAGACCGGCAGCGGCTCTCCAGGGTCTCAGGCAGGGGTCTTTCAATTCACCTACTTGCCTAGTCCCTTTTAAGTGGAAATGCTGGGGGTTGAACCTGGGACCTTCTGCATGCCAAGCAGATGCTCTACCACAGCCACAGCCCCTCCCCACTCAGTCTGGCAGCAGCTCTCCTGGGTCTCAGGCAGAGGTCTTTCGCATCACCTGCTTGCCTGGTCCCTTTAACTGGAGATGCCGGGGATTGAACCTGGGACCTTCTGCATATCGAGCAGATGCTCGACAAACTGGGTTAGCTCAGGAACGTGCTATAGGGCTGAATCTAAGGTTTCTATGGGCAGGACAGAGGCGATGGGTACTGTAACAACACCCTCCTCTGTTTCCTGTGTTCCCCCCCCTCCATGTGGCTTAACAGGGGGGCCACAAACAATTTTCCCGGGGGGGCGGGTGTTATTGTCAGGAGAGCATGAGCATAGTGGAGCCTGTTTTCCCATCATATCGGGGCCTGGCCAGGGCTGGAAGCAGTGACTCCCCGCACTGTGAAAATTGACAAACGAGTCACTCATCTGAAAGCATGCCCCAGAACCTCTGGCGAAGGGAAGTATGATGGTTTGAGTTTGCATGAGTCAGATTAAATTGCACAGAACAAAAACAGACTGAGACTTTCTGTTTAATAGAATCAAAAATCTTTACTAATAGGAAGGGTAAACTGGGATTGGCCATAGACGTGGCTTTATGCTTGCTAGACTAAATGCTTATCCAACTGCAGAGATGTCAGGTCGTTTTGCGAAAATTCCCTACTCAGATCGAGTTTGTGAATGTAAATCTGGAGATATTGGGACTCTTATTGTTTTGTCAGCTCCTCGGTTATGTTGGATCACCCCAATATTGTCTAAATACAAACTTCCCTTGGAGTCCTGGGTGATATCCCACATAATGGGAGATATTCGCCCTGATATCACTAGTTCTGTTGCAAGATTTTTGGCGGAGGGGATGTCGCTCAAACGTCAAAATAAAATAAGCATGTAAGCTGCAAGTTGAATGTTGAAACAAATTTTGTGATTTGAATGATTTCAGTTCAATGAGGCTGGTTCAGGGGGAATATATTGTTATGGTATTAGTGATGCTATGTTTAGTAATTGTTTTCTACTGTGTTTTACCCTTAAGTATATGTTGGGTATTGTACATTGATTATTTGGTGTTGTATTATGTATTATTGTTATGGTTAAGCTCAAGACCTTTGGTCAAAGGAGCTAGTAAATAAATGGAAATGGTAAACTGGGATACATAATATAAGAAATCCTTTCTTCATTGTCAGTTACCTACAAACTTGCTAGATTTCTCTAGCAGGAATCTATGGCTTAAAGATGGCCTTCTCTGCTCCTGAGAGAGCAGAGACGATCCATGCTGCTTCTGTGAAAAACCAAAAGGTGTGTGTGACTGCCTTGAGGCAGCTTCTCTTCCTGTCCTTAACAAAGAAGAGAAATTTACACTGGCTTCCTATACCCAACAGTTTTTAAGGTGCTACCGGACTCAGACCTCACAGATGAATGAATGCCCACAGGCTAGGGTTGCCAACCTCCAGGTGGTGGCTGGCAGCTATAAAGTCAACAGACATGGAGATTCTAGAAGGAGGTTAACGCCAAGCTTCCCTTCAAGCTAGGGTTGCCAACCTCCAGGTACTAGCTGGAGATCTCCTGCTGTTACAACTGATCTCCAGCCGATAGAGATCAGTTCCCCTGGAGGAAATGGCTGCTTTGGCAATTGGACTCTATGGCATTGAAGTCCCTCCCCTCCCCAAACCCCGCCCTCCTCAGGCTCCACCCCAACAACCTCCCGCCGGTGGCAAAGAGGGACCTGGCAACCCTATCCAGGACGCATGGCTGACCTGCCTGGGACGTTGCCATAGACCACTGGAGGCTCCAGACAAAGAATGCCCTGCCTGCCCACCCTCCCCAAGATGAACACATGGACAGACAAAGCTTTTATCCTCCCTGAGAAGTCCCACCACACCATTTTCACCTGACCTAGACAAGGCAGCACATTTTGACACGTGGCATTCTCCACCAGCTGAAACCTCTGATTTTCCAGGAGGTCGCACTTGGGTACCGGTTTCCCCCAGAAGCTGGTGTTGACCATCTTCCCGACACCTTCGGAGCCTTGAATGTCCATCCTGCAGCCCAGGGGGAAATGTCAAAACCACGGATCTGTAGGGTTGCCAACCTCCAGGCACTAGCTGGAGATCTCCTGCTATTACCACTGATCTCCAGCCGATAGAGATCAGTTCCCCTGGAGAAAATAGCCGATTTGGAAGGTGGACCCCGTTTTTATTATACCCCATTGAAGTCCCTCCCTTCCCCAAACCCCACCCTCCTCAGGCTCCGCCTCCAAAATCTCCAGGTATGGTCCTACTTAGAGCTGGCAACGCTGCTTGGAGTCCGGTCCCCTCCCCCCAGTACCCCCCCCCCCAATTTCAGACTTACGGGTAATTAGGGTAGGTTGGCTTGCATTCCCTTTTGCGATATCTCACTGGGTTCTTCCCACAAGGGGGCTCACACAGGCCCCAGGGACTCCAGTCTGACCACACACCCGACACTGAAAGAAGCCATACATGTCAGACCAATTATCCATATATTATTTCCTTGGTTACCTATAAAAGGAAAGCTTTTTTTAACAAAGTGCAACATTAGTTGGGGTTCTCCAACTGCTCCTAGGAGCGCCAGTGTGGTGTCGTGGTTAAGAGCAACGGGCTGTAATCAGGAGTACCAGGTTCAATTTCCCTCTCTGGAAGCCAGCGTGGTGTAGTGGTTCAGAGCGGTGGTTTGGAGCGGTGGACTCTGCTCTGGAGAACCGGATTTGATTCCCCCACTCCTCTAAATGAGCGACGGAGGCTAATCTGGTGGACTGGATTTGTTTCCCCTCTCCTCCATGTGAAGCCAGCTGGGTGACCTTGGGCTAGTCAAGTCACAGCAGACTTATGGCGACCCCGTAGGGCAGGGGTGGGAAACCTTTTTTCTGCTAAGGGCCATTTGGATATTTATAACATCATTCGCTGGCCGCACATTCTGGCCCTGCCCCTTTTAAAACCTCCATTGTTGCCGCTTCCACCCCCAGCCCTCTTGTAATACAGAGGAAAGATGTTTCTCCACAGCCCAGGTGGGAAAGGGTTAACATAGTTTCTTGGGCGGTCCTAGCAGCTCCATAGCTAATGACTCTTCTGCAAGGGGGAAAGAAGGTTCCTTTTCTTGGCAAAACAAACTCACATCTGCCTTGAATAGAGGCTATTCCTCACAGTGGGAGGGGGCGGATCGCCAGTCTTAGATCCTTGTGAGCTAGAAATCTGCCAGGACCCACAAAGGGCCAGACCCACAAAGGGCCAAATGATTTTGCGGGCCTTATACGGCCCCCGGGCCTGACGTTCCCCACCGATGCCGTAGGGTTTTCAAGGCAAGAGACCTTCACAGGTGGTTTGCCATTGCCTGCCTCCGTGTGGGCTGAGAGAGTTCTGAGAGAACTGTGACTGGCCCGAGGTCACCCAGCAGGCTTCACGCGGAGGAGTGGGGAATCGAACCCGGTTCTCCAGATTGAAGTCTGCCGCTCTTAAACACTATGCCATACCCTCAACATATCATTCCCTTCGTGAACAAAAAGACCGCTGGAAGGATTTCAAAAGAACTGGAAATTGTGTTATGAATATGTGGCAGAATAATGTATGCGCAAGAGCTCCTGAAGAGAAATGTAATTGTGGGTATTAAATAATGATAAGCAAATAAATATATCGATTAAAGAGAATTGATATTTTGCCGTACAGACTAACATACTAGCTACAAATGTTTAGAAGTTTATATTCTGTGTCTTACAGGTAAAAAGTTTATATTGACAGTATTAAAAATATTAAATATGCAGTGTTACTTATTTTTAATGATGCCAAGTGAGAGGATTAGTGTAAAGTATTAGTACCACATAATAATAAACATTCAATGTAATTCAAATAGTCTAGATGAAGGTGTCAGTATATACTTAGTTTTTGTTTTGTAATAGACTTATTTTCTACTAAAATTTAAGAATGAGTTTCTAGAATGAAGCAAGACGGTACAAAATGACTTAGACCCGCTCCAAAATGTAACTGATGAGGATCATGTTGCAAGTATTGTATGTTGTATGTCTTGTTTTATGTTGTTTGAAAAAGAAAAAAACACATAATTTTCTTAATTTTCCTAAATTCAGATCTAAGATTCCCTGATTCCCCCCAACCCCACCAACCATAAAAATGGTAAAGGTCCCCTGTGCAAGCACCGGGTAATTCCTGACCCATGGGGTGATGTCACATCCTGACATTTTCTAGGAAGACTTTGTTTTACGGGGTGGTTTGCCAGTGCCTTCCCCAGTCATCTACAGTTTACCCCCAGCAAGCTGGGTACTCATTTGACCGACCTTGGAAGGATGGAAGGCGGAGTCAACCTTGAGCCGGCTACCTGAAACTGACTTCCGTCGGGATCGAACTCAGGTCATGAGCAGAGCTGTTCGACTGCAGCTGACCACTCTGCACCACGGGGCTCTTAACCAACCACTCTTAACCAACAACCATACACACACAAAAAAGGCAGTGACTCCTAGCTTTTGAAGTTCTGCTTTCCAAACATGCTTCAGGGCTAAAACACTGTTTTCATGCCTTTTGACAAACACCCCCACGCACATACTCACAGAGGCAACGATCTACGTTGTAGCAGTTTCTCATCTCAGCATAGTGATCTGGGCAGCGCTTCCCATCGTGGGCCCGTCCAACGCACCGTCTGGTCCTTCTCTGAAATCCAGGGATTTCACGGCAGGCGATGTTCCCGGTGAAGGTGTGCCTGGTGCAGGGCGTCCATTCGGCCCACTCAGCCCAACGTCCATCCACTGTGCAGAGAGTTAAAAAAAAAACAGGATCAGATTCCATGGACCAGGACCAGATTAGAGTCCACAGCCAGCGTGGAGTAGTGGTTAAGAGCAGTGGTTTACAGCGGTGGGCTCTGATCTGGAGAAACCGGGTTTGATCCCCCGCTCCTCCACATGAGCAGCAGAGGCTACTCTGGTGAACGGGATTTGTTTCCCCACTCCTCCACACGAAGCCAGCTGGGTGACCTTGGGCTAGTCACAGCTCTCTCAGCCCCACCCACCACACAGGGTGTCTGTTGTGGGGAAGGGAAGGTGATTGTAAGCCGGTTTGATTCTCCCTTAAGTGGTAGAGAAAGTCGGCATATAAAAACCAACTCTTCTTCTTCTTCTTAACCACTATACCACGCTGGGTTGTGGTGGCGGCGAGAGGAGCTGACAAGAAGAGCAAGACCGGCCAGTCTCTGGACCCACGGCTCTTGGCACCCACTCATGGTGAGCTCCCCTCTCCTGGCTTATTCCTTTTTACCTGGACATGGCACCTGGGTGTTGCAGGCCAGACCGCGCACCTGTGCCCCGTGGCAGCTTTCCCCTCCATACTTCGGTGCAGGGCTGTCACATAGACGCTTCTCCAGTTGCCGGCCAACCCCACAGGTCGCCGAGCAGTCGCCGGAAGGCCTCCAGTTGCCCCAGTTGCCATCCTCTGAGGGGCAATGCAGACAGAGAAGGAATTACACGGATAAGGACATAAGAACATTAAAAAGGACATGCTGGATCAGACCAAGGCCCATCAAGTCCAGCAGTCTGTTCACACAGCGGCCAACCAGGTTCCTCTAGGAAGCCCCAAGCAAGACGACTGCAGCAGCACCATCCTGCCTGTGTTCCACAGCACCTCATATAGTAGGCATGCTCCTCTCACCCTGGAGAGAAGAGGAATGCATCATGACTAGCATCCATTTAGACTAGTAGCCATGGATAGCCCTCTCCTCCATGAACATGTCCACTCCCCTCTTAAAGCCTTCCAAGCTGGCCGCCAACACAACTTCCTGGGGCAGGGAGTTCCACACATTAACTATGCGTTGTGTGAATACTTCCTTTTACCTGTTCTGAATCTCTCACCCTCCCGCTTCAGCAGATGACCCCTCGTTCTGGCATCATGAGAGAGGGAGAAAAGCTCCTCCCTGTCCCCTCTCTCCATACCATGCATAATTGTATAGACCTCTATCATGTCTCCCCTTAACCGCCTTCTTTCCAAGCTAAACAGCCCTAAGGTTTTAACCACTCCTCATAGGGCAGTTGCTCTAGTCCCCTGATCATTTTGGTTGCTCTTTTCTGCACCTTCTCAAGCTCTATAATACTTCTTTTTAGGTGTGGTGACCAGAACTGTACACGGTATTCCAAGTGTGGTCTCACCATACATTTGTACAAGGGCAGTATCATATCAGCAAATCAGCGGATAAAGCTACAAAGGCCCCTAATAAAGTCTGGCGCAGGCAAGGGCATTGCAAAATCACATTTAGACTTTCCGCCTCTCTAAAAATGTGCCATTCCCTATATGGCAGGGAACTAACTTGCTGGGAGAATACCAGATAAAATCACTCTGAATCTATATGGCACATGGTAATATGTTGCTTCTGGACCGTTTGTTCTGAAAGTCACCATCTTACTGGTTATGAGAATGGAACGAAAACTGGGACCATCCATGAATCTAATTCTTACCCCGTCCACCAGTGTGCAGATCAAAAAACCCACACAGTTGGGTAAACACAGATAAGGGGGAAAGTTTCTACAAACCTGGGGAGCCCCTAGATTTGCAGAAAAATCCAGAAATGTTTTTTTGAATGGGGGGCTTAAAATCTGCCGCAAGACAGAAAATGCCACCGGAGAGATTGAAAAATCTCACGAGATCACGGTTGGCATTGTGTGGTTGCCCAGCAACCCCAGCAGAAAGCGAGGCTTTTGGCTTGGACATGCACTGAAAGGGGCAACCGGGAGCAGAGAAGGAAGTTAAAGCAGTCCGTGGGGCAGGTGCAATATCCCCCCCCCCCGCATTTCTCACTGGTCCTCCCGTGTCATCACGTAGAACTTGATGGGGAGGGGTGGATTATGGGGCATCTTTCCTCTTACGTGGACAAAAGGGCAGTCCGTCACACGTTTGTGACTCTTGGCCATTTCCCGGGCAGGGGTTGCCACGAGGGTTGCTGGAAGGCGCAGGGTTGTTGCACTGACGGTGCCGCTGCTGTCCAGGCTTCACGGCTGAACCTTCGGGGGTGCAAGTGGCAGAGCAGGCCTCCCAGGGCCCCCAACTCCCCCAGCTCCCGTGGGCTGCAAAAGAAGTAGGCAGAGAAGGATTAGGGAACAGGAAGAAGGTATAAGAACAGAGCAGAAATAACAGGCATGCCTTCTGTTGAGCATACTTCTTTCCACTCATGCTGGATCAGTAGGGTTACAAGAAATCGCATAGCACTGCCACAACGCTATAACAAAAGATGTTCTGCATGTGTATTCAGAATGATACATAGACCAACGATGACAAAAAAAACCCGTGTACATACATGAATACAAATACATGAATAGGGTTGCCAACCTCCAGGTACTAGCTGGAGATCTCCTGCTATTTCAACTAATCTCCAGCCGATAGAGATCCGTTCCCCTGGAGAAAATGGCTGCTTTGGCAATTGGACTCTATGGCACTGAAGTCCCTCCCCTCCCCAAACCCCGCCCTCCTTGGGCTCCGCCCCAAAAACCTCCCGCCGGTGGTGAAGAGGGACCTGGCAACCCTATACATGAAACATATAATTGCTTAATTATTGGCTAAAGGCCTAATGACAGCTCTTCAATAGTTCATAAACCAAACACAAAATATCCACCGATGGCTCAACACCTATATATGTAACCAAATCAGTCCAAGATCCTTGACAGAACAGTCCAAGAACATGCACAAGACGGAAATTATCCTCCAGAGGCTCTCAAGCCGTTTCGTACTGTTTACTTCTTTGGTTGTTTTTAGTTCTTCACTGTTTCTTGGGTTCCATATTGCATGTATTCCTATGCAAAAATTCTTACAATATAGCACACAGCTTACAAAGCTTTCCATTCCTGTCTGGAACAGGGTTTGGGGAGGGGGGACTTCAATGGGGTATAATACCACAGAGTCCACCTTCCAAAGAGGCCACTTTCTCCAGGTGAACTGATCTCCGTCACCTGAAGAGCAGTTGTAATAGCAGGAGATCTCCAGCCACCACCTGGAAGTTGGCAACCCTACAGGTCGGCTTCCTCTTTCCATCTCTTCCCCCCAACCATGCCTTTCGTCCTCTACCCATTTCCCCATCAAGTCATTCGTACAGTACGCTTGGGTGTGTGTGGGGGAGGGAGTTGTGAGTTTCCTGCGTTGTGCAGGGGGTTGGACTGGATGGCCCTGGTGGTCCCTTCCAACACTATGATTCTGTGATTCTGTGACTTTGGGATGGTCTGAAGAGACAGAGGGGTTCTTCCCTAGAGGTGACTTCATCCTGGATTAGGGTTGCCAGGTCTAGGTTGGAAAATACCTGGAGATTTTGTGGGTGGAGCCTGAAGAGGGCAGAGTTTGGAGAAAGGAGGGACTTCAATGGAATACAATGGCATAGAGTCCACCTTCCAAAGCGGCCATTTCCTCCAGGTGAACTGATCTCTGTCACCTGGAGATCAGTTGTAATCCCAGGAGATCTCCAGCTACCCCCTGTATGTGAGCAACCCTATCCTGGATAACGGAGGGGCCGTGGCTCAGTGGTAGAGCACCTGCTTGGCATGCAGAAGGTCCCAGGTTCAATCCAGCATCTCCAATTAAAGGGACTAGGCAAGTAGGTGATGGGAAAGACCCTGGAGAGCCACTGCCGGTCTGAGTAGACAATACTGACTTTGATGGACCGAGAGTCTGATTCAGTAGAAGGTAGCTGCATGTGTTCAATGCTCAGTATCAGTGGAAAAAAGTCAAACAAGCCAAACCAGGATTGGCAGGAGCGCATATAACTGAACTGAAACCAGCTGAGGTCGAAAGATGGGCAAAGCTTCTTGAATGTGAAGAATGTGGCAATAGCAACACAAAAGAAACTTCTGAGGCTTGCAAAAGCCATTGCTGGAGGATCTAGACAAACAAGCTGATCCCCTTTGAGCACCGGATTTAGGGGGGCAGAACTCACTGCTTCCATACATGTTGACCATTTATGCACGGGTGTCCCCTCGTGGTCACTCTGCCGGCTGGAGATCAGCTGTAACAGCAGGAGATCTCCAGCTAGTACCTGGAAGTTGGTAACCCTATGTGTGGAGCAATGGCCACGTATGCATGGCTGTTTCCTCGCAGTCACCTACATACTATTTCAGGGCTATGCTTCGATTATGCTTCCATTTTCCGACCGTCAGAGATAGCCTCACTCTCTCCGTGCGTTCTGCCCACGTTTTCTGGATTCGTGTTTTGCCAGCATCCAGAAAACACGGGGAAACACACAGGGAGAGCGAGGCAACCCCTGACGGTTGCAAAAGGCAAGCATAATCAAAGCAAAAACCCCAAGTAGTCAGTGGGGTGACCGCGAGGAAACAGCCATGCATAAATGGCCATTGCTCCACTCATAGGGTTGCCAATCTTCAGGTACGAGCTGGAGATCTCCCGCTATTACAACTGATCTCCAGCCAATAGAGTTCAGTTCCCCCTGAAGAAAATGGCCGCTTTGGCAAATGGACTCTATGGCATTGAAGTCCCTCCCCTCCCCAAAACCCGCCCTCCTCAGGCTCTGCCCCCAAAATCTCCAGATATTTCCCAACCTGGAAGTGGCAACCCTATCCACGCAGGAAAACCCAGCTGGAAATAATTGCTATAGTGAATTTCCAGCACAATATCCAATGATGTGTGAAAGCTAGGGTTGCCAGCTCCGGGTTGGGAAATACCTGAAGATTTTGGGGGTGGGGTCTGAGGAGGGCGGGGTTTGGAGAGGGGAGGGACTTCAATGCCATAGAGTCCTATAGAGATCAGTTCCCCTGGAGAAAATGGCCCCTTTGGAAGGTGGACTCCATGGCATCGTACCCCACTGAAGTCCCTCCCTTCCCCAAACCCTGCTGTCCTCAGGTTCCACCCCCAAAATCTCCAGGTATTTCCTAACCTAGGGCTAGCAACCCTACTCTTCACAGATGAGATAAAATTCGAGATAAAACAGGTCCCTGAAAACACTGGCAAAACGCAGGGAAATGCAGGGGGAGAGCCAGGCGACCTCTGATGGTCGGAAACAGCATGCATAACCAAAACAAAGAACCAAAGTCATCAGAGGGGTGACGGCAAGGGAAATAGCCACGCATAAAAGGCCCAGATAATCCATGCCTAAAGAGCCCCGTGGCGCAGAGTGGTAAGCAGCAGTCCTGCAGTCAAAAGCTCTGCCTATGACCTGAGTTCCATCCCGACGGGAGTCAGTTCCAGGTAGCCGGCTCAAGGTCGACTCAGCCTTCCATCCTTCCAAGGTCGGTAAAATGAGTACCCAGCTTGGTGGGGGGTAAAGTGTAGATGACTGGGGAAGGCGCTGGCAAACCACCCCGTAAACAAAGTCTGCCTAGTAAACATCGGGATGTGATGTCACCCCATGGGTGACCCGGTGCTTGCACAGGGGACTACCTTTACCTTTTAATCCATGCCTAATCCTCCCTTACCTCTCCCCTCTCCTCAACCTTCTATGCAATTGTTTCCCCCGTTCTGCCATTCCATCCCTGTTCCCATCCTGGAGCCCTTCAGTCTCCCGTCATTTCTCCCGTCGCCAAAACTTACTTGGGCAGATCTGCCTGGTGTCACAAGAACGCGTCTCGATGTTGTCTCCTGGGCACGTGCCTCCACATTCAGGTGCGGGATTGGTGCAGGTCCTCTGCCTGGTCTGGATCCCTTTGAGACAGGTCACCGAGCAAGGGCTCCAGGCCCCCCATTCGGACCAGCCCCCCATCACTGCACGGAAACAAGAATTTATGTCAAGGGACAGGCCTGCGATAGGGTTGCCAACCTCCAGGTAGTAGAGAAAATTCTAAGCTATAACAACCATGTGCTGAACAGAACTCTAGTTAAAGATAACAGCAGCACCCAAGCTCAATATCTGACATTCATTTACTGTTAATAGCATTCAAAAATCAAGAAAAATAAACCTCAGTACAAAAAATACAAATCAACCACGTCTTCAATGTTCAGACAACCAAGGTAAGTAGAAAATAATCACTCCTATTTCTTTATAGGAGACTGACGCCGGGTTACTTCACCCTCAAGGCACAGTTCCATGAAGAATTCCGTGCTCAAATGCAATAGTCCAGTTTCAATTAAAACAAAACCAGTTGTATGCAATACGCATGAAATAATAGAAGAACAACAACTGATGAAGCAAGTTTATTGCAAAATGTGCACTGATCCGGAAGTGTTGTTTTGTACTAGGATTGCCAACTTCCAGGTTGTGGCTGGTTATCTCCCTCTATTATATCTGATCTCCAGGCGACTGAGATCAGCTCACCTGGAGAAAATGGCCACTTTGGAAGGTGGACTCTATGGCATGATACCCCATTGGTCCCTCCCCTCCCCAAACCCTGCCCTCCTCTACCCCCCAAATTTCCAGGTATTTCCCAACTCGGAACTGGTAACCCTACCTGATAGCTAGGGTTGTCAGGTCCCTCGTCGCCACTGGTGGGAGGTTTGGGGGGCCGAGCCTGAGGATGGCGGGGTTCGGGGAGGGGAGGGACATCAATTCCATAGAGTCCAATTGCCAAAGCGGCCGTTTTCTCCAAGTGAGCTGATCTCTATCGCTGGAGATCAGTTGTAATAGCAGGAGATCTCCAGCTACCACCTGGACGTTGGCATCCCCTGGTTGGCCACTATGTGAACAGACCCCTGGACTTGATGGACCTCAGTCTGACCCAGTTAGGCTTTTCTTATGTTCTTATCTATCTGCTAGCCATCACGATGCCCAGAAGTCTTCATTTCTCATCAGTAAGCAATGCAGGTAAGATGATCAAATGCATATATTTACATTACAAAACATGGCCGTGCTTCGTCAAGAGACAGCACCCATATTAGAGTGTTTTTACTAAAGATGAAGCTAAAAGCGTCAGAGACAGAGAGGCTGAGCTATTTCCAGAGATTAAAGCAAAAGATTCAACCAATATGTTTAAATCAAAGTAATGCAGCGAAGGGGGAAAATCAGCCACAATCAACAGGACTCAAGAGAGCATAGTTTTATAGCCCAAAGAGCTGTAGAGAACAACACAGGTCCCAGACACTGAAAATGTATGCCAAAGATAACTGGAGTGGCCAACTCTGGGTTGGGAAATTCCTGGCAATTTAGGGATGCAGATAGGGTTGCCAGCTTCCCCGGCGGGGAGATCTCCCACTATTACTACTGATCTCCAGGCGACAGAGATCAGTTCACCTGGAGAAAATGGCTACTTTGGAAGGTGGACTCTATGGCATGATACCCCATTGAAGTCCCTCCCCTCCCCAAACCACACCCACAGAATCTCCAGGTATTTCCCAACCTGGAGCCGGCAACCCTACACTAAGGAGGTGGCCAAGCTCACACAGGGTACAGAACGGACTCCGACGTCACATAGGGTTGCCAGTCCCTCTTCACCACCAGCGAGAGGCTTTTGGGGCGGAGACTGAGGAGGGTGGCGTTTGGGGAGGGAAAGGACTTCAATGCCATAGAGTCCAATGGCCAAAGCGGCCATTTTCTCCAGGGGAACTGATCTCTGCCGGCTGGAAATCAGTTGTAATAGCAGGAGATCTCCAGCCACCACCTGGAGTAGGATTGCCAGGTCCCTCGTCACCGCCAGTGGGAGGTTTTTAGGGCAGTCTGGTGGGATCTGGGGAGGGGAGGAACATCAGTGCCATAGAGTCCACCTTCCAAAGTGGCCATGTTTCTCCAGGTGAACTAATCTCTATTGGCTGGAGATCAGTTGTAATAGCAGGAGATCTCCAGCCACCACCTGGAGTAGGGTTGCCAGGTCCCTCTTCACCGCCAGTGGGAGGTTTTTAGGGCAGTCTGGTGGGATTTGGGGAGGGGAGGGACATCAGTGCCATAGAGTCCACCTTCCAAAGTGGCCATGTTTCTCCAGGTGAACTAATCTCTATTGGCTGGAGATCAGTTGTAATAGCAGGAGATATCCAGCTATTACCTGGAGGTTGGTAACCCTACCTGGAGTAGGGTTGCCAGGTCCCTCTTTGCTACCAGCAGGAGGTTTTGGGGGTGGAACCTGAGGGGGGGTTGGAGGGGAGGGACTTCAATGCCATAGAGCCCAATGTTCTCCAGGGGAACTGATCTCTATCGGCTGGAGATCAGTCGTAATAGCAAGAGATCTCCAGCTAGTACGAGGAGGTTGGCAACCCTAATGTCACATCTGGCTTCCTCCTGAGCGCAGAAGCATGGCCCACAACAGCAGAGCCAAGGGACTTACCAGGACAGCACTCCCCCAAGCCGCAGGGTTTCAGCTCCCACCGGCGGGGGCCCTGCTCGCAGGCGCCCTGGCCGTAGCATGTCTGGCTGCGCTGCTGGGTCCCTTCCTCACAGGAAACGGAGCAGGGAGTCCACGGCGACCATTCACTCCACGCAGCTGGGCTATGGCAAAAGGCAGGAAAGGGAAGACGGTCAAAAAGACACCAGAATGGGACACGCGTCTCCTGCGTCACCAGCTCCAGCTTGGGATATTGCTGTAGGTGCGCGGGAGACTCACAGCTCAGCGATAAGTAGCAAGGGCCTCACTCACCGGCAGGACTCACAAGGCGCATCCTTATGCAATCGGAAGCCGGAGTTAAGATTGAGGCAGCAGTCCTCCTGGCTTAAATCATCTCCTAGCAGCTCGACGCAGGATCCGGAGGTCTCGTCAAATCTCTCGTAGCAAAACACAGCCTCTGCCCGTGAAAGAAAGAAGCAGTTGAAACACAGCTACAAGCAGGGAGGGAGGAATCCCCCACACCTGGACACACATGTGTGCACCCAGAAAGCCGGCATGTTGTAGGGGTTAGGAGCTCTGGACTCTAATCTGGAGGACCTGGTTTGATTCCCCGTTCCTCCACATGATCAGCAGACTCTAAACAGGAGAACTAGGTTCAATTCTCTGCTCCTCCACATGAAGCCAGCTGGGTGACCTTGGGCTAGTCACAGTTCTCTCTGAACTCTCTCAGCCCCACCTATCTCGCAAGGAGTCTGTTGTGGGGAGAGGAAGGGAAGGAGGTTGTAAGCCAGTTTGATTCTCCTTAAAAGGTAGAGAAAATTGGCATATAAAAACCAACTTTTCTTCTTCTTGAACACATGAAGCTGCCTGATACTGAATCAGACCCCTTGGTCCATCAAAGTCAGTATTGTCTACTCAGACTGGCAGCGGCTCTCCAGGGTCTCAGGCTGAGGTCTTTCACATCACCTTCTTGCCTAGTCCCTTTTGCTGGAGATGCCGGGGGTTGAACCTGAGACCTTCTGCACGCCAAGCAGATGCTCTACCACTGAGCCACAGCCCCTCTTCGCACACATATACACACACAAGTTGGTATTTATTTATTTGGAACATTTCTGCACCACTTTCCCCCAGAGACCTGCTTGAGGAGGCTTGCAACTAAAGCAACAAAACAAAACACATCCCGGTGCTGTACTCAGAATTCCTAATGTGGATTCGGTCATGGAAAGTGCCCTGGAGTCGCAGGCAACTTATGGTGACCCCGTAGGGTTTTCAAGGCAAGCGGTGAACAGAGGTGGTTGGCCATTGCCTGCCTCTGCGTAGCAGCCCTGGACTGGTGGCCTCCCATCCAAGTACTAACCGGGGCCAACCCTGTTTAGCATCCAAGATCTGACGAGAGCGGACTAGCCAGGCCACCCCAGTCAGACCTATGTGGATTAGGCTTCCTATATTACCCATTAAAGGTAAAGGTCCCTGTGCAAGCACCGGGTCATTCCTGACCCATGGGGTGACGACACATCCAGATGTTTCCTAGGCAGACTTTGTTTACGGGGTGGTTTGCCAGTGCCTTCCCCCGTCATCTTCCCTTTACCCCCAGCAAGCTGGGTACTCATTGTACTGACCTCAGAAGGATGGAAGGCTGAGTCAACCTTGAGCCGGTTGCCTGAAACCGACTTCCGTCGGGATCGAACTCAGGTCGTGAACAGAGCTTTTGACTGCAGTACTGCAGCAGTACCACTCTGCGCCATTAGCCAGTCCTAAAAGTGCAGAGGGAAACATCTGTTGTGCAGCTCTTATGAGTTTCCTGCTTCCATCATATGCCTCTGTTAAGCTTCTGGATTGCACACGCATAAGGTTGCTTGCCAGTAACAGCAGGGTTGCCAGCTCCGGGTTGGGAAATAACCTGGAGATTGTTGGAGTGGAGCCTGAAGAGGGACTGTGCATCATCAGGGATTTGAAAGGCATTGAATGGATCTCCAGGTTGTGGTTTGGCAACACTAGCTCTTTAAGGTCTTTTATGCATGGCCGTTTCCTTTGCCGTCACCCCTCCAATGACTTGGGGTCTTTGTGTTGCTTATGCGTACTGTTTCTGAACGTCAGGGGTCGCCTCGCTCTCCCCCTGCTTTTGCCTGCGTTTCGCCCGTGTTTTCAGAGATCTGTTTTATCTCAAATTTAGAAACACAGGCCAAACATGGGTGGGGGGAGAGCGAGGAGACCTCTGACGGTCAGAAACGGCACGCACAATCAACTCAAAGACCCGAAGTCCTCGGAGGGGTGAGGGCGAGGGAAACAGCCATGCATAAAAGACCTAGCAAAGGCCAGATGTGCTGAAATGGGAGGGGCTTTCCCCCACCCTTTGCCTGGGGTGTTTTCCACATGGGGACAGGCTCGTATGGTTTCCCCATTGCCTCTGTGGATGCCAATACAGCTCGGTGCCAGTGGGGTTTCCCTAGCATAGGTTCCCCCCCTTTTTTTTTTTTGCTGCCCCAGTCTCCCGTAGCTGCCACCCACCCCATGCCACAGGGAAGAAGAAGAAGAGTTGGCTTTTATATGCCAACTTTCTCTACCACTTAAGGGAGAATCAAATGGGCTTACAATTGCCTTCCCTTCCCCTCCCCACAGCAGACACCCTGTGGGGTAGGTGGGGCTGAGAGACTGTGACTAGCTCAAGGTCGCCCAGCCGGCTTCATGTGTAGGAGTGGGGAAACAAATCCAGTTCACCAGATTAGCCTCCGCCGCTCACGTGGAGGAGTGGGAAATGCAACCCGCTTCTCCAGATCAGACGCCACCGCTCCAAACCACCGCTCTTAACCACTACACCACGCTGGCTCTCTTGGCTTGGGTTGTTTGTTTTTTTAATTGGCACTTGAGATATCCTTATAACAATCTCTCTCTCATTCTTCTAAGCCGGCTTGCCCCTTTCCTTGTTGGCGCTAAGAAAGAAAGAAAAACCACCATCTAAGATTTGATCCCAGATAATGCCAACCTGGTGTTTGTAGCAAAAGGGGTAGGCATTACAGGGAGAGAGTTAGCTAGGCAGGAGCAGCTATAGCCCCAAAAAGATTGCATCTCACTCAACAAGGGGCCTCTTTACCTGGTGTTTGGTAGCAATGACAGATTGGGGATTCTGTAGGTATGCCATTCAACCCCCCCCCTCTTCCTAGAAGACTCTCTAGCTCAGTTGAGACCTAATGCAACATCGTGCTTTATTTAACTACAGTTCCTTGGTGGTGACCCTCAGGCAATCATGCCAGTCCTGGGGCGCCCTAATAAATTTTGTCCCTGGTTGGTGTGATACACATCCGGAAACGTTGACAATTTTACAACAGATGCTTGTGTGAGCAAATACCACTACTACTAATAATACTACTACCACTGATAATAAATAAATAATTTCCCCCCTAGCGTTTAGATCAGAGGTGTGTTCCTAAGCTGTTCGCCAGGATGCTCTTAACAAGGACCCAGGAGCCAAATTCCTCTAGATAGCCTGCTCTCTCCCTCCCCTTACCTGCAGGGGTCTCCAGACAGCCCAGCCCCCAGACTACCGCCAGCAGGAGATGAACCCGAGTCATCCCGGAGAGCTCCATGGCTGCAAACTGAGCGAGGATCTGGCATGGCAAAGAGTGAGGACGTTTTGAGCAGCCAGACAGGGAAGTCCCAGGCCAGCCCCTCCTATAAGCCTCCGGCTGACTCAACCCCCTGGGGCTGGCCTGGGAAATCCCTCCCTCCTGGGGACTTGGCCTGAGACCCTGCAAGATGAGGAAGGCGCTGTAGACTGGATTGTGCATCATCTGGAGGGTGGCCTGTAGCACCTGAGTGGAGGAAGCAGCTGTGCAACACCTCCCTCAGATGATTAGGGTTGCCAACACAAAAAATACTGTTCGCACTTTGTTTGGCCCCTTTAGCTGTGAAGACGTCTTCCAACCATTTTTTAGCCGTGGCATCCAAAAACCCTTTTAAAGCGATGTTTTTTATAACATTTCCAAACTCTTGATACATCGCTGGGAATACCTAGTGACCTAAAACAGCCAGTCCAGCCTGCTCTTGTGCCTTTAGCAACAGGTCGGTGTTAGGGTTGCCGACAACTCGGAGAGAAAAAAAATGTCTTGCCCCTTTAACAGATAACAGATGTGTGGCATCAGGCAGCTGAAGCTTTTCCTGGCACAGAGGAAATCCATCCCGTTCAGCCTTTCTTAAAGAAGCAGGGCATTTTTTCCCCTCAGGCAGTTGGCAACCCTGTTTGATGTGCAGAAATCAGAAGGGAAACCCCACCCACCCAAGTCTTGGAAATAAATCAGCAGCACTGGATAAATGTCCACCCAATCCAGCTGTTGTTAAAAGACCAATCGCAACAGATGGTCAGCGATCGCCACCTCCACCGGAGTGGTTCTGCAAAAGCTATGAAGCGCTACTTGCAACAAATATTTACTCTTTGGGGCTTGAGGGCTTGGAATGGTTACGATGCTGCAATTTGGAGAAGTGAGGGCCTTTCCCCCACCCACTCCTTCTTGGGTCTTGCACAACGACTTCTGGGAACAACCGCTTGGCACGACACCAATCTAAATTAAGAGGCGAGAGTCGGATCCCGTGTCAGTCGCCAGAGCAGCTGTTCATGGCCACGGTGTAAGAGCGGACGGTCAGCTTCTTCTTAAGAATGAAAAGGGAGTGGAGAGAGGCTCCAGCCAAGGGAAGGGGATTATTGTCCGCAGAATGAGGAAGATGGCAAAGGTCTCAAGGGTGGAGAAACCCGCCTTGGCAGACCTCCCCGCCCCCAAAGCCAGGAACAGATGGAATCTCGCTTGATCAAACAAAGCAGAGAGAGGGCACTGAAAGGCCTAACCTCTGCTGTATGGGGTAGAACAAAAGGGACATTCTTTCCCAGTGGGGCAGGGTGACAAGAGCGAGACTGAGAATCCCATCCTTCCTGCACTTTTAGAGTTAGAAGAAGAAGTGTTGGTTTTTATATGCCGATTTTCTCTACCTCTTAAGAAGAATCAGACTGGCTTGCAGTCTCTCCTTCCCTTCCCCTCCCCACAGCAGACACCCTGTGAGGTGGGTGAGGCTGAGAGAGCTCTAAGAGAACTGTGACTGGCCCAAAGGTCACCCAGCAGGCTTCATGTGCAGGAGTTTAGGAAAGAAGGTGGTTAAGGGAAGACATGACAGAGGTCTATACAATTATGCATGGTATGGAGAGAGTGGACCGGGGGAAGCTTTTCTCCCTCTCTCATAATACCAGCACGCGGGGTCATCTGCTGAAGCTGGAGGGTGAGAGATTCAAAACTGATAAAAGGAAGTATTTCTTCATATAACGCATAATTAAATTGTGGAACTCCCCGCCCCATGATGTGGTGATGGCAGCCAACTTGGAAGGCTTGAAGAGGGGAGGGGGCATGTTCATGGAGGAGAGGGCTATTCATGGCTACTAGTAAAAATGGATACTAGTCATGATGCATACCTATTCTCTCCAGGATCAGAGAAGCACGCCTATTATATTAGGTGCATTGGAACACAGGCAGGACAGTGCTGCTGCTGCAGCCGTCTTGCTTGTGGGCTTCCTAGAGGCACCTGGTTGGCCACTGGGTGAACAGACTGCGGGACTTCATGGGCCTTGGTCTGATCCAGCATGACCTTTCTTATTTTCTTATGTTCATATGAGTGGGTAAACCAATCCAGTTCACCAGATTAGAGTCCACCGCTCTTGTGGAGGAGTGGGGAATTGAACCCGGTTCTCCAGATTAAAGTCCACCACTCTTAACCATTACACCATGCTGGCTCTCTGAGAAGGAGCTGAGAAGTTACGACCAAGATGCCAGTAGAGTTGACAACCTCGAAGTGGGCCCCGGAGATCTCCCAGAATTACAACACATCTTCAGACAACAGAAATCACTTGCTTAGTGATTGTTTACTTATTTAAAACATTTATTCCACTTCTCCTGGAGAAAATGGCTGCTTAGGAAGGTGGACTGTATGGCATTATACCCTACCGAAGTCCCTCCCCTCCCTAAACCCCACCTTCCTAGGCACCACCTGCCAATCTCCAGGTATTTTCCAAACCCTGGGGTTGGCAACCCTGGGGGAAATACTGTAGCTGCTTTGTAAGGTGGACTTTATGGCACTATACTGTGCTGAGCTTCCTTCTCTCTCCATCCTCACCCTCCTCATAAGTTGTCAGGAATTTCCCAACCCAGACTTGGCAGCCTTAGATGCCAAGTTGCTAGCTGGCCGGGCAAACGGCCCAGCTTTCTTCTCTGCTTTAATCTGCAGAAATCAGCAAGGGCAGCTTTAACAATGCTAATAGCATTTGTATAGCACTTTGAACATGGAGAAAGTGCTATACAAATGCTATATTATATCAATATTGTTAGTATAACTCATAAGGTATTCACATAGGGTTGCCAATTGCCCGGTGGTGGCGGGTAAACTAACGCCCATCCACCGGGCTGCCCGCCGGCCAGCTGAGGGCCGGCGGGCACTGCGGGCACGTGCGCGGGCACTGCAGGCATGTGCGTGCAGACGCGGCGCATGCGCGCGCAGACACAGCACACACGTCACTTTTGGGTAAACTCGAAAGTGACGCTAATGCTCTAGCACCCTTGGCTAAAACTCTATGGAAACCATCGAGTTTTGGCCGGGATCGCTAGAGCGTCCCCGTCACTTCCGGGTTAAACCGGACGTGACGTAGGTGCATCGCGCAGGGGCGTCTGTGGCTACCCAAGTATAGAGAGAGACGTTTGTCACCTGCTAACATCTGAAGATCAAATTGACAAAGACATGGCAGCATCAAAGGGAACCCAGAAAAGAATGGAACAAGAGGTGGAAGAATGGTAACTTCTCCTGCTGCATGCAGGGCAGCTTTACAGGTTGCAGTCTGGCACCCCCTCCTGCTTCCTGTGCCCTGAAAGAGGGCAGCTTTCTGGGTTGAAGTCTGGCACCCCCTCCTGCTGACTGCGCCCTGACAGAGAGCAGCTTTCCGGGTTGAAGTCCGGCACCACCTCTTGCTGCTTGTGCTCTGACAGATGGCAGCTTTCCGGGTTGCAGTCTGGCACCACCTCCTGCTGCCTGTGCCCTGAAAGAGGGGAGCTTTCCAGGTTGAAGTCTGGCACCCCCTCCTGCTGCCTGTGCCCTGACAGAGGGCAGCTTCCCGGGTTTCTGTCTGACACCCTCTCCCGCTGCATGTGCCCTGTATAAATGGACTTTCCAGATTACACACTGGCAACCTTACTTAGAGCCCCGTGGCGCAGAGTGGTCAGCTGCAGTACTGCAGTCCAAGCTCTGCTCACGACCTGAGTTCGATCCCGACAGAAGTCGATTTCAGGTAGCCGGTTCAAGGTCGACTCAGCCTTCCATCCTTCCGAGGTTGTTAAAATGAGTACCCAGCTTGCTGGGGAAGGTGATGGCAAACCACCCCGTAAAACAGTCTGCCTAGTAAACATCAGGATGTGACGTCACCCCATGGGTGCTTGCACAGGGGACCTTTACCTTTACCTTTTTAAACCTTACTTTTAACCCTGGTTTAAAATCCCCACAATGAGCTGCCCAGAAGGTGGCTATAGTCAGATGATATTTTTTAACGAATTGGTATTACAGAAGCACTCCTGCTGTTTGTCTGCCGACTGGGTTTCTTGTCCTGATCTCATCTTTAGCGAAACAGGTCTCCGAAACAATAAAGCAGCCCGTTTGCTGGAGGCAGTGGAGAGATGAGCAGCCGAAAATGTATCTCTCATACCATCACTGACAATCTGGGGGAGGGGGGCTACCATCTGCTTCCAAAGGCACCTTCCAGCCCGCAGAGTTACAAGGGATCTGCCCGCTTAAGGGGGCACCATTCGAAGCAAAAGGTTGGCATTTTCCAAGACAGCGGATCTGATCATGAGCAAGCCATCCCAGGATAGTTTTGTAAACAGGAGATCCAGCCTCAAACATCCTCCTCTGTGGCCTTGGGCATACCATTTTAGCCAGTATGGTGTAGTGGTTAAGAGAGATGGTTTGGAACGGTGGAGTCTAATCTGGGGAACCGGGTTTTATTCCCCACTCCTCTACATGAGCGGCGGAGGCTAATCTGGTGAACTGGATTTGTTTCCTCACTCCTCCACGTGAAGCCAGCTGGGTGACCTTGGGCTGGTGGTCACAGCTCTCTTAGAGCTCTCTCAGCCTCACCTACCTCACAAGGTGTCTGTTGTGGGGAGGGGAAGGGAACGTGATTGTAAACCGATTGTAAACCGGTTTGATTCTTCCTTAAGTGGCAGAGAAAGTCAACATATAAAAACCAACTCTTCTTCTTCTTCACCATAAGACCGATGTAAAGCACATTTCGTGGGAATTAGGAGTAACAATATCTGTCTTGCAGAAGCAATTCTTTTGTGGCCTTTCCTCTCTTTTCCCCTTATTGTGTGTAAAGTGCCGCGAAGTCGCAGCCGACTTATGGCGACCCCTTTTTGGGGTTTTCATGGCAAGAGACTAACAGGGGTGGTTTGCCAGTGCCTTCCTCTGCACAGCAACCCTGGTATTCCTTGGTGGTCTCCCATCCAAATACTAACCAGGGCCAACCCTGCTTAGCTTCTGAGATCTGACGAGATCAGGCTAGCCTGGGCCATCCAGGTCAGGGCTTTCCCCTTATTAATGTTGCCTTAATGCCCAGGCTAGCCTGATCGCCTTCCCTGATCCTGGCAACTTTTTTCCGCGGTTCCATGACGCACCCCCCCAAATCCTATAGCGAGGGAGCATTCTGCATTTTCACGACCCATCTTTCCTTTCGAATTTCTGTGATTTTCTTGGGAATCAAGATACTTCTGCATGGGAGGTTTTGACTTGAATTTGCCACTCTGTAGATGCATATTTTTCCATTGCCGTGAATGCTGAGACCACTTGTTTTTCAGTTTTGAGAATTCGAGTGGAGAAGATGTGCATCCAGAGAGCGGAAAATCCAAGGCAAGACCTCCCATGAGGGAGGTACCAATTTATTGGTATATCGCTATTTTATCAGGGAGAAATTTAAAAAAAGGATGACATAATCCTTAGCGAGATCTCCAATGGAAAACAAGCTTTTTCGAAGGTGGCTGCCGCATGTATGTGGGGATGACAGAGGATGGGGAAAGAGTTGGGTAAATGGCTGTGGGAGGAACACCATTGAGATAACCCAGCCCTATCAGAGCAAAGTTCTGCGCGCTGGGATATCATTGCATAATTCGCGGCTCCAATCAACATCGGACTTTCCCATTTGATTCGGTGCCGTGAATAAGCGTTTTAAAAGGCAGATTTAAAAAAAGAGCTTAGAGGGAGCAGCAAATTCATCCATGCATAAATGGCCAATAACAAAAGCCAAACCCAGATCCTTGCAAATAAGAATGTAATTGGTTCTCGTAGGTTATCCGGGCTGTGTAACCGTGGTCTATCCGGTTACACAGCCCGGATAACCTACGAGAACCAATGAACTCTGACCGTGAAAGCCTTCGACAATAAGAATGTAATTGCTGGATGTGGCCACAAGAGGGAGATCCCAAACCACAACACACGCTATGTGCAGCAATAAATGAAATGCACAAGGGAGGGGGGGTTGTGGGTCAGACTTCAAGAGTCATAGTGGAACCAGAAAAACTTTTGACATCCCAGCCCTCTGGTGGTTTTTTTATACCCCTGACTTCCTCCCCAATGGAGGTCCAAAGCTCGTCTCCATTTCTCGTCTCCATTTTATCCTCACAACAGCCCTGTGAGGTAAGTCAGGTAGGGTTGCCAGGTCCCTCCTTGCCACCAGTGGGAAGGTTTGGGGGTGGAGCCTGAGGAGGGCGGGGTTTGGGGAGGGACTTCAATGTTATAAAGTCCAATGGCCAAAGTGGCCGTTTTGTCCAGGTCAGGGGTCTGCAAACTGTGGCTCCCGAGCCGCATGCGGCTCTTTGGGCCATTGAGTGCGGCTCTCCGAACTTGGTTCGGAGCCCCTGCTTTCGCTCCCGCTCGCGCCGGCAGTCGGGCTGCGGAGCCGGCGCGCCTGAGAGAGAGAGAGAGTGGAGAGAGAGCAGGGGAGCGGGCGCGCTGTCTCTCCCCCCCCCCCCGCCGTGGAGAATGGCCAGGTCCCCCTTTCCCTTGCCCTCATTGTTTGGGAGGCTAAAGCCTCCCCTCCCCTCTAGCCGCGCGATTGCTGGGCGGGCAGCTCGGCAGTTCCTGCCCCCCCGCCTATCAGCTGTTGGGCGGGGTGGGCTTCCTTTGGTAGACCTGGCCTCCAGCTGAGTCCCATTGGGAGGCCATGTCTACCCACTGGCTTTCTTGGCGGTAGACCTGGACTCTGAGGAGGGGAAATTGTACTGTTGATATTTGGCTCTTTTGACTAATGAATTTGCCGACCCCTGGTCCAGGTGAACTGATCTCTATTGGCAGGGGGTGGGGTTGCCAGATCCAGGTTGGTGGGGGCTGAATAAAGGTAAGGAGATGAATCATGGCAAAACAGTAGCTAAGGGGAACCGTTCCAAGAGGGAGAGAACCAGGAATCCTCTGATTCACCCTATAATTTGATTAGCTAGATGGATCGGTGGTCTGACTCAATATGAGGCATATATATGCTCAGTCACAGACTGCAATGGGCATATTTGAAGCTGAGTTTGCTGTCCTCCTGGCGAGGCCTGGAGTTCTCTTGGGATTACAACTGCTCTCCAGGCTGCAGAGATCAGTTCCCCGGGAGAAAATGGCTGCTCTGGAGGGTGGACTCTATATAGATCTGACCAGGCTGCTATCTGTGAACCTCATCACCTACATTCTGGGGATGACCTATGAAGCTTCCTTGTACTGAATCAGACCCATGGTCCAACTAAATAAGTCTTTTTATGCTGACTGGCTGTGGCTCTCCGGGATCTCAGGGTGGTTTTTCCCAACCCCTTGCATCCACATACTATTGGATATTGCAGTATTGTTGTGCTATAGTAATCTTTTGCAACTGGATTATCTCGTCCAAAATCCAGCTGTGAATGATTGCTATAGCCTTACATGTGAAGGATTGCTATAGCACTACAATAACATCAGATCTGGATTTTCTACCTCAGGCACTAAAATGTCCTGGGCCATCTCTGTGGTGGTGGAAAGTGTCATTGAGTCACGGCCAACTGATGGTGACCCTGTAGGGTTTTCAGGGCAAGAGACGTACTACAGAGGTGGTTTGCCATTGCCTGCCTCTGCATATCAACCCAGGACTGCCTTGGTGGTCTCCCATCCAAGTGCTAACCAGGACCAACTCTGCTTAGCTTCTAAGATCTGATGAGATCAGGCTAGCCTGGGCCATCTCAGCTCCAGTGTAATCTATTACATCTCACCTTGGATGTATCTTTGGTGTACCCTAACACTCTCCCCTGGTGTCACATAGGGTGTCCAGCCAGCGTGGTGTAGTGGTTAAGAGCGGTGGTTTGGAGTGGTGGAGTCTGATCTGGAGAAACGGGTTTGATTCCCCACTCCTCCACATGAGCGGCGGAGGCTGATCTGGTGATCTGGATTGGTTTCCCCACTCCTCCACAGCTGGGTGACCCTTGGGCCAGTCACACTCTCTCAGCCCCACCCACGTCACAGGGTGTCTGTTGCGGGGAGGAGAAGGGAAGGTGATTGTAAGCCGATTTGATTCTCCTTTAAGTGGTAGAGAAAGTTGGCATATAAAAACAACTCTTCTTCTTCCTCTTCTTCTACATCTGGCATCTCTTTATCTATGTATATTTAGAGATGGTAAGAAGCAGAGGAGCTCCCAAATTCTGGAATGATCTACCTACAGCGACCTGCCTACCTCTAAAACATCCAGCTTTTACATGCCACTGCAACAAAGTTTTGACAGGTTTAAATCATTTATCACTGTTTCTTTTTAAAGCAGAGAACTATAAATACCCGAAATAAATAAATAAAGGACAACAAACTCGAAAACACGGGCACATCGTATCAGAGTGAAAACGGAAAGGAACGTCACGAAGACAGGCGAGAACCAGAATGAAAATCAACGGAGAGGCGTCGCTGGAGAATGTCAAATACGGTCCTCTGCAGAGATAAGCCAGTTCTGTGTAGATACGGCAGAGTTTTTGCCGGGTGGGGAAGAACAATAAGTTCTTTCTCGATGAGAAAACCGAGGGAAACAGTTTTCACCCTTGGTACCTTCAAGGCATCCTTTTCACCTAGGGTTGCCAACCTCCAGGTACTATAGGGTTGCCAACTGCCGGGTAGTAGCAGGAGATCTGCTAATTCAACTGATCTCCAGCCGATAGAGATCAGATCACCTGGAGAAAACGGCCGCTTTGGCAATTGGACTTTAGGGCATTGAAGTCCCTCCCTTCCCCAAACCCCGCCCTCCTCAGGCTCCACCCCAAAAACCTCCCGCCGGTGGCAAAGAGGGGCCTGGCAACCCTATTTTCACCTTAATTTCCGGAGCATGTATTAGGAAGGTTGCCAACTTTGGGATGGAAAATTCCTAGAGATTTGGGGGTGAATCCTGGGGAGGTAGGGTTGCTAGGTCCTTCTTCACCACCAGCAGGAGGTTTTTGGGGCGGAGCCTGAGGAGGGTGGGGTTTGGGGAGGGGAATGACTTCAATGCCATAGAGTCCAATTGCCAAAGCGGCTATTTTCTCCAGGTGAACCAACCTCTGTCAGCTGGAGATCAGTTATAATAGCAGGAGATCTCCAGCTAGTACCTGGAGGTTGGCCACCCTATGGGGAGGGCAGGGTTTGGGGAGAAGAGAGACCTCAGTGGGGTTTACTGCCATACAGCCCACCCTCCAAAGCAGCCTTTTTCTCTGGGGGAACTGATCTCTGTATTCTGGAGATCAGTTGTAATTCTGGGAGATCTCCAGGGCTCACTGGGAGGTTGGGGGCACTGCAGCATCCCAGTTCCCCAGAGCCCAGCTGGAAAAAGCACTGGTCTAGCCGACGAGGGGATTCATTACCATTACAGCCTCTGAGATAACTTTCTGGGTCGCTGATTAAAGTCAGTCGAGGGGGGAGAAAAATCCCATTGCGTTTGCGTGTTGCAATTTGGCCCGGCAGTAATAGAATCTACGGCATACCGCTTTAATAGCTGTCACTCGGAGAGGTGATCCTAAAAACCAGCTGGACATCTTCCCCTGTTTTGGTAGGACCAAAATTAGTCGGCAGAATCAGCCCGAAGCTTTCACATTTCTACTGCAGGGGAGCGGGGCAAAGAAATCCGGGTAGGGATCCTAATTAAGCTAACACTGGGGGACTTAATATTCTAACCATCGTCTCTTCTGCTTTGGTACTTCCCCCTACTATTTCCCCCAAAGTTAAAATGTTCTGTAGGTTGTTCTATCAGATACTAAGGAAAGGTGGTGTGTAGTTAAGAGCGGTGGTTTGGAGCGGTGGTCTCTGACCTGGAGAACCGGGTTTGATTCCCCACTCAGGAGGGGCTGTGGCTCAGTGGTAGAGCCTCTGGTTGGCATGCAGAAGGTCCCAGGTTCAATCCCTGGCATGTCCAGTTAAAGGGACCAGGCAAGTAGATGATGTGAAAGACCCCTGCCTGAGATCCTGGACAGCCGCTGCCAGCCTGAGTAGACAATACTGACTTTGATGGACCGAGGGTCTGATTCAGTAGAAGGCAGCTTCATGTGTTCATGTGTCCTCCACATGAGCGGCGGAGGCTAATCTAGTGAACTGGATTTGTTTCCCTGCTCCTACATATGAAGCCAGCTGGGTGACCTTGGGCTAGTGACAGTTCTCTCAGCCCCACCTACCTCCCAGGGTGTCTGTTGTGGAGAGGGGAAGGGAAGGTGATTATAAGCCGGTTTGATTCTGCCTTAAGTGGTAGAGAAAATCGGCATATAAAAACAAACTCTTCTTCTTCTGTCTCTAGCAGTTGTCTAGAAAAGAGAGAATTTCAGCAAGCGCACCTTCTCCGACGCCTATGAAAATCTGTGCCTGCTAAGCTATCCTTTGCTGCACAACTACTGAAGGAAGAACCACCCCATCTGGTTTTGCCTCCATGGCTTCTGATTAGGGTTTCCAACCTCCAGGTGGAGCCTGGAGATCTCCTGGAATTACAGCTGATCTCCAGACAACAGAGATCAGTTCCCCTGGAGAAAATGGTTGCTTTGGAGGATGGATTCTAGGGCGTTATATCCCAACAAGCCAACTCCCCTCACCAAACTCAACTTTCCCCAGGCTCCACCCCCCAACATCTCCAGGAATTTCCCAACCTGGAGTTGGCAACCATACTGCTGACTCTTCTCTACGTGCTCTTTCCTCCACAAAGACATTAGGACCTCTGTTTCCAAGTCACAGCTCACGCACTATAACAAATTTCTAGCAACTTCACAGCTAATATGAGGCAGTATGGGGCGACGGAAAGCGCCGTCAAGTCTCAGCTGACTTACGGCGACCCCGCAGGGTTTTCAAGGCAAGAGACGTTCGGAGGTGGTTTGCCACTGTCTGCCTCCACAAGGGCTGGGAGAGTTCAGAGAGAACTGTGACTGGCCCAAGGTCATCCAGCAGGCTTCATGTGGAGGAGTGGGGAATCGAACCCGGTTCTCCAGATTGGAGTCCCCCACTCTTAACCACTAAACTACGTTGGCTCTCATGAGGCAGTATAGGTATAACTTAAATAAAAAAGCATAATTAAGTGCCCTGGACTTTCCCCCAAAGAATCCTGGGAACTGTTGTGTGGTCAGAGATCACCAACCTGCCCGATGGAGCTACAGTTCCCTGAGGAGAGAGGACATTATCATTAATTTAAATTAAATTTATAGTCTTTAGATCAGGGATGGCAAACTGGCAGCCTGTCAGTCAGATCTCCCCCGGAGGCATTTTTATCACGCGACCCTCCCCACCAGCTCTACCAGATTTTAATTAAAGCATGATCAAAAAATTTCTACGCAGCTTCTCTCATAATAAGTTTGGAAGGCTTCAGACAAAAAAGAGAGCTATAAATAAAAGGGAAAAAAGGAATGAAAAGGTTGTCAGGTTGTTCGATACAGGGAAGAGAGATTCCCCGCTTGGCTGTTCCATCTCTTTCTGATCTAATATGCAATATGTAAATGGGACTAACTTGAATATACATTTAGGCCTGCGGAATCGGGACAGACAGGATTGCCAGCTCCAGGTTGGGAAATACCTGGATATTTTGGGGGGGTAGAGCCTGAGGAAAGCGGGGTTTGGGGAGGGGAGGGACTTCAATGGCGTATGATGCCATAGAGTCCGCCTTCCAAAGCAGCCATTTTCTCCAGGTGAACTGAAATCTGTTACCTGTAATAGCGGGAGATCTACACCCGCCACCTGGAGGTCGGCAGCCCTGTTGACAAATGCGGTACCCACATCTTCAAGGAGATTGATCATTTGTGAGGTGGTTTTATTTTGTTTTATTTGGGGACTAGATGTGGTTTTGGCCTTTGGACCACTGCCTGGAGCATAGGGTAGCCCATCAGAACGTAGATGCTGGCCGTCACTGGCGTAGCTACACCCCATAACCTCACTTTTCAGGTAACACATGAGTAGGGTAGCCAATGTCCAGGTATGGTGACAGTTTAAAATGTTGGTAGGAATTGTAGAATTTAGTATTAGGTGTATTCATAGTTTGGAGTAGTTAATATAAGTTTTTGCAATCGTGGAGCCAGCGTGCTGTTTTCTTTTTCGCTAACCTAGTTGTTTGCAGCTCAGGTGTTATTTGGTTTACTAAATGTCCAGGTGGAGCCTGGAGATGTCTTGGAATTACAATTGATGCCGATGGAGATCACCTGGAGAAAATGGCCACTTTGGCAATTGGAGTCTATGGCATTGAAGTCCCTGCCCTCCCCAAACCCCGCCCTGCTCAGGCTCCGCCCCCAAAATCTCCAGGTATTTCTCAATCCAGAGCTGTCACCCCTACTACTATCTCCGGCTTTTTTATTAAGTATTTAAAGATCAAGTTATTTCACGCCATAGTATTCCCTATTACTATGTATGGGCGTGAAAGCTGGACAATGAAGAAAGCTGACGGGAAGAAAGTAGATTCCTTTGAAATGCAGGGTTGGAAGAGAGTGCTACGGATACCGTGGACCGCCAAAAAAACAAATCGGTGGGTTCTGGATCAAGTCTAGCCTGTACTGTCCCTAGAAAGCTGAAATGACTAAACTGAGGATATCGTACTTTGGTCACATTATGAGAAGACAAGAGTCACTGGAAAAGACAATAATGCTAGGAAAAGTTGAAGGCAGCAGGAAAAGAGGAAGACCCAGCAAGAGATGGATGGACTCTATAAAGGAAGCCGCGGCCCTCTGTTTGCTAGACCTGAGCAAGGCTGTTCACGACAGGACGTTTTGGAGGACATCGATTCATAGGGTCGCCATGTAGAGAGCGACTTGACAGCACTTAACACACGCACACTCTTAAAGATATACTAAGAGCAATACGGCACTTAGCAATCGATGTCAGCCACATTGGCTCACTAGGTAAGAGCTCTTTACAGACAGCATTCTCTCAGGTACCTAGGAAGGAATGAGGTCAAACAAAAATTCCCATCATCAGGTGACATCATCCCTATGAAATCATCTATGCTCCACCTCCTTCACAGACACCAGAGCTGTCTGTCACCAGAATTGAATATGTTGCTATAAATGGCAGGATGTCGTCACCAGAGGGCACTTGTTAGGATATTCTCTTCCCAGCTGATATGTAATCACGGCCCCAAATCTCAGGCCATTTATTCATGGAAGGTTTTGCATTGGGTTTGCCACTCTTTAGATGCACTTTTCCCCTATCCATATTCTCAAAACTCAACAATAAGCCGCCATGTAGAGTTTTGAGAATTCAGATGGGGAAAATGTGCATCTATAGAGTGACAAATCCAATGCAAAACCTTCCATGAATAAATGGCCAAACAGTTCACAGGAGCTTGTGACCAGCCTAATGGTATCAGTTCCCAAATTTATGCCTCCTCAGCCTTGCTATATCCATTAAAGTTAGTTCAGACCCACCAAGCCTACAGTTTAGGGTTGCCAGCCTCCAGGTACTAGCTGGAGATCTCCTGCTGTTACAACTGATCTCCAGTCGATAGAGAGCAGTTCACCTGGAGAAAATAGCCGCTTTGGCAATTGAACTCTACGGCATTGAAGTCCCTCCCCTCCCCAAACCCTGCCCTCCTCAGGCTCAGCCCCAAAAACCTCCCTCTGGTGGCAAAGAGGGACCTGGCAACCCTAGGCCAGTCCCTCCTCCCTCTTTCAATCTGACCTACCTCACAGGGTTGTTGTAAGGAAAGCGGGGGTCAGCTAGCATGTACTGTGCTTTGAGAAGGTGGGGTGTTTATTTATTTACTTCACTGATACCCTGACTTTCTCCCCGATGGGGATCCCAAGCCGCTTACATGGCTCTCCTTTCCTTTATTTTATCCTCACGAGTTCACAACAACCCTGTGAAGTAGGTTAGGCTGAGAATCTGTAACTGGCCCAACGTCACGCAGCAAACTTTAATGGCAGAGTGTGGTCACCCAGATCCTTGTTTGACTACTAGGCCACACTGTCCTTCTAGATATATGTGAGAAATAAATAAGTACAAGAATTCTAATTTTGAGCCCAAATCAGTTATGTACCTGCTCTCCCCTTCCATTCTTACATGCTGTC
This sequence comes from Euleptes europaea, assembly GCF_029931775.1. Classification (NCBI taxonomy): domain Eukaryota; kingdom Metazoa; phylum Chordata; class Lepidosauria; order Squamata; family Sphaerodactylidae; genus Euleptes; species Euleptes europaea. The sequence continues at coordinate 174,550,942 of NC_079312.1, read as the reverse complement.
TTTTCCGTAATATTTTTCTTGATGAGGTCACAGGCTATTTACTTAACCATTAATTTTTATTTTGTTTTCCTGCTTTGGAAACACCTTAATAACATCTCTGCGTTATTTTAAATTTTAAAACGGTGGCTCCTTCTCAGAGAATAAAATATATTTAGCATTTATTCAACCCATCAAGTGTTCAGAAAATGTTCATATTATCTCTTACTAGTCTTCCTAACAAATCTGTCAGGTATTATTATTATTACTACTACTACTACTATTACTGTTACTATTGTTAGTATTATTATTATGCACTACACTCTTGCTGTTATTATGCCCATAATGCAGATGGGGAAACTGAGGCCAAATATTAGTGCCACCTACTAGTATTCAAACTTGGGACTTCTGGGTCCCTTGCTCACATTCTTGCAGTCCGCTGCTGTGCATATTTACTTGGAAGTAAGTCGCACTGTTTAATGGGGCTGGTTTTCAAGTAGGTGTGCTTTAGTTTGCGGCCTCTACCACTAACAAGGGAATTCTCATTCACTCCTAAACCCAACCCTAATTTTTATTTTTATTTTTTTGCCATCAAGTCACAGCTGACTTAGGGGGACTCTATAGGGTTTTCAAGGTCCGAGACGTTGGGAGATGGTTTGCCATTGCCTGCCTCCCATATCATGACCCTGCTATTCCTGGTATTCCTTGCAGGTCTCTCGTCCAAATACTAGCCAGGGTCAGGGCTGAGAGTGTGTGACTGGCCCAAGGTCACCCAGCAAGCTTCCATGGCAGAGCGGGGATTCGAACCTGGGTTTCCCAGGTCTTCGTCTGACACCTTGACCCCTACCCCACGCTGGCTTTCTGCCCTAATATATGCCCTGGGTTTTTAGGGGCCACCAGTCTTTTCATGGCTACCACAGATAACTTGGATTTCTATTTGTTAACCAAATCTAGCAGACCCTTTTCCCATAGTTTAAGAACCCAGGTATTCTGGGCCTCTGGCCCAGCTCAGCTGAGACCACTAGGGTTGCCAGGTCCCTCTTCACAACCAGCAGGAGGTTTTTGGGGCAGAGCCTGAGGAGGGTGGGGTTTGGGGAGGGGAGGGACTTCAATGCCATAGAATCCAATTGCCAAATTGGCCGTTTTCTCCAGGTGAACTGATTTCTATTGGCTGGAGATGAGATGCAATAGCAGGAGATCTCCAGCTAGCACCTGGAGGTTGGCAACCCTAGAGACCACCAACCTTCTCCCCCCCCCCCTCAGAGCCAGGTGAGGGAGGCAAGGCATAATCAATATGCTATTAACTGGCCCAACTAAGAACTGCAGCATCCCCTCTTCCCAGAAGGAGGGCTGGGGGAGGAAGCTGAAGTCACAGCCTGCCGTCATCCCAAAATCATCCCCTTCCCCTCCCCCCATACATCATGACATCATCCGCGTCCCCTGCCCACCCCACGGAGCGGTGATCTCCATCTGGGCGGCCTCCTGCCTCCCCATTGGCTGAGCAGAGCCGCCTGTCATCCCTTGAAGTAGGCGGGCCCCCACAACGCTCTCCCTATACCCCCTCCCCAAATCTGAGACTTCAGAGCGTGACAGCTGGCAGCAGGAGTTGGGGACAGACCCCAGCAAGGGACCCCAAAGCCCAGCTTGGCTACAGGCAAAGCAGCGGGTGAGTGAGCTTGGGTACCACATTCCATCGCGCGGGATGCGGTTGCCGGGGGAGACGGGATGCGGGAGGTGGGAGGGGAAAGCAGCTAGGCGGAAAGTTTCCCTGGTTTCCTCTCGTCCTCTGTACTGACCTAATTCCTCAGCACCCCTTTCTCGATCCCTCTGCCATTCTTCAAGCCCATTGGGAATTTCTTCTTTCCCTTTACTCATTTTACCATCCCTTTGGGATCTGTACTACCCCCCCCCACTCCTGTTCTTGGTCCAAGGATACAGTCTAGGAGACCCCTGGCTCCCAATCTGCCTGCTCAAAGCTCCTGAGGTCCCGTACCTCCCCTGAAACTGGGAATACATCCTAAGAGTTCCAGCTTGCTTGCCCGCTAGCCCTTCCAGGACATGAAATCAGATCTAACCCTCAGCAATAACTGATTTCCATCAGAAGAGAAAAGAGGTCATGGGAGGGGGGTGGTCTCTTACGGGTGACAGAAGCATCTGTATTTGGATTTGGGCACAAGAGCTTCTTAGAACTATCCTAGACTGCTCTCAGTGTAGCAAGGTGGGTACAGGCTGGAAAACAGGACTTTGGACAATCATCAAAGCCTGCAAAGTTGGGTGGGAAACTAGATTTTGATGATTTGCAAGGTCCCAACAGATACAACTATTTTCAGTCCCTTGCAGTACAGAGATGCCTAAGGCCAATCCTAACTACAGCAACCAACAGCCTGTCTACTCAGAAGAAAGACCCACTGTGTTCCATGGGACTTACTCTTACATAACTGTGTTTAGGGTTGCAGCCATGCTCAATATAATTAAAGGCTGCATCTTTACTTAATTTTCACCCAGCCTGTTCCCCCGGCCACCATATGACCATGTAGCCCATTTTAGATGCCATTAAAACAAGCCCTCGGTTTCATTCTGAGTGCATTAGAGTTCACTGAACAGCCCCGAAGTGCATTGAAGTTAACAGGCAGGATTTTAACTCTGCTTAACAGAATGGCAAATGCCCATTCCCACCCACCCCTGGCTTTAATAGCACTAAGGGAAGAAGTTGCATTGTTGGGCTTTAGGGTAAAATCCAGTCCTAGGAGAGGAAGAGGTTTTACTGGGGGGGGAAAGGCAGTCAGCCTGGGCGGAGTTTCTAAAGTTGCATTCAAGCTCTTGAAGAAGGACAGGGATTAGTTGAAGGAGGTGTATAGTGGTAGGCAGGACTTCTTCGTTCTCTCCCAGAAGCGAGGGGAGAATGTGGGTCCAGCGAAAGAAGGGCCTACGGCCTGCCCCTAAGTTGTTGGCTTGCTGTGAAAGAGGATGAAAGTCAAGCTCAGTAACTGTGCAGAGCTGGCCTTATCTTCTACTCCCGTGACTCTCACCCAACACACACCCCTTTCTTATCTCCCCCTTTCAGTTTCGTCCTCTAATAAGGCAGAAATGGAACTAATTTCACATTAGAGAAGTCAACTCTCGGGGCGTGAAGGGCAAAAGCAGCCCTTTGCTAAGGACTAGTTCTTCTCAGGAGGTGCCTGCCTAGAGCAGAAGACCCTGATCATCTGTAAAAGAAACAAAACTAAAAAAGGATGACGGACACCTAGCCGTGCTCTCTGTTGAGAGGACATCATCAATTTGAAGCTCATGGGGTGTTTAGCCTGGAGAGGAGATGACTGAGAGGTGATATAACCATCTTCAAGTATTTGAAGGGCTATCATGTAGAGGATGGTGCCAAGTTGTTTTCTGTTGCCCAGGAAGGTCGGACCAGAACCAACGGGTTGAAATTAAATCAAAAGAGTTTACGGCTAAACATTAGGAAGAGCTTTCTCACAGTTAGAGCGGTTCCTCAGTGGAACAGGCTTCCTCGGGAGGTGGTGAGCTCTCCTTCCTTGGAGGTTTTTAAGCAGAGGCCAGATGACCATTCCCCAGCAGTGCTGATTCTGTGACCTTCGGAAGATGATGAGAGGGAGGGCAGGAAGGTTTGCACCAGCGTTTGGCTCTTGTGGCCCTTTCTTGCATGCCCAGGGTAGTGCCGATCACCACTTTGGGGTCAGGAAGCAATTTTCCTCTAGCCCAGATTAGCCAGGGATCCTGGAGGGGTTTATTGCCATCTTCTGGGCATGGAGTAGGGGTCACTGAGGGTGTGGGTGGGGGAGGTAGTTATGAATTTCCGGCTTTGTCAGGGGGTTGGACTAGATGACCCCAGTGGTCCCTTCCAACTGTATGATTCTACAATTCTATGATCAAACGGGCAAGGAAGATGACCCTTTTAGGTCCCCCAGTTGTGGTTTGTTCACCCTCTATTGGGGGTTTCATTTCATTCTGCCATCCAATCAGATCTTCATTGATCGGCCTCAATTTTTGTCTGCGTTCCCCTTTCTTCCTCCCTTTGGTTATGTGGCAGGTCTCCATTCGGAACGATTTCCCTGATGCCCTTGCCCGGGGCTGTCCAATTTCAAGGTCTCTGCCCCATCAGAAAAGGCATACCACGTCTTGCGGGATATTTTTTTAAAAAGAAAGGGTCCAGGAGAGAAGGAGCCGTGAATGCCAGAGCTAGGAGGGAAAGTTGAAAAGCAGCCATGCAGGTTGTGTTTGGGGCGGGGGGAGTGACGAAGGATGCTTTTGGATAGGAAGGAGGAACGCTGTGCGGAAAAGGCGATCCGTACTCCTTGAGGCCACCTAGGGGTCAGCGAGAGAGAATAGGCTCGATTGCCAGTGCTAGGAAAAGAGCAGGGAGAACTTTCCCGCTGAGAAAATCAGTCCTCGGCGCTGGATAAATATCTGTTCAGAAAGGCTGAAGATGGAATAAGCTCTGAAGCAGGGTGGTGAATCTCTACAGTGGCAAAAAGAACCCATCCCAGTTCGATCAGGATCGCCACTGTTTGCTCCCAGAAACAATTTAGTATAATTTTCTGTTTACTGTTTTAATGCACTGCTCCCCCCTCTGCACAGCTGATTCCCTAACTCTGCATTGTTCTCATTCTGCGTGGCACCGTTTTTATCTCTTCATTTGGTCCTTCCAGCCAAAATGCTTGAGGCGATGCCCATCATTCACAAACAAACAAGAAATCGGGACACAGCCTCAACGACGAGATTCTTTTAAAACGGTCAATCGGCACGAAAAGACCGACCAGTGCAGCAAAAGCCCACGAGAAAATAGAAATATTTAATTGGAAGCAAGAGCAAATGGTCATGCCAGGCAGCTGGAGGCCAGATCTAGCCCCTGATTTATTTATCTGGACCATTTTTGTCTCACCCTTCCTCCAAGGAACTCAGGACGGCGCATATGGCTCTCCCGTCCCCCATTTTGTCCTCACAACAACCCTGTGAGGTAGGCTAGGTTGAGAGAGCCTGACTGGCATGAACTGCAATGGCAGTGTGTTGCTTTGAACCCAAGTTTTCCCAGGCCCTAGTCTGACGCTCTAACAAATTCACTATACTCACTTATCAAGTGATTTATACTTATACCCTGCTTATCTCCCTAATGGATTTCTAAAGCGGTTTGTCCTCCCCTCCTCCATTTTATCATCACAACGACCCTGTAAGGTAGGTTCGGCTGAGAGAGTGACTGACCCAAGGTCACTGAGTGAGTTTTCATGGCAGAGCAGAGATTCGAACCAGGGTCCCAGCCTGACACTCTAACTAGGGTTGGCAGCTCCGGGTTGGGAAATACCTGGAGATTTTGGGGGTGGAGCCTGAGGAGCAGCAAGAGGCGTTCCAGCAGACGTTGATTTTTGAAACCACTGACATTGGACTTTCTTAATCTCGTTGGAGATAGCCATTGTGCTTTACCTATCATTGCTGTCACATTGTGAATAGCCTTGTATATATTTTGTAATTCTTTGTTAGAGATTCTTGTAATAGCACTTGTTGTTTGTTTATGTCTTGCACTCTTTCATGAATATATGTTTTTGATACAGTTGCCTGCACTGTTTTCTTCCTGCCACTATTAAGTAACAGTGAATTTGAGTATTTCTTTGGTTGTTACCACCTGGAGGTTGGCAACCCTAACTCTAACCCAGGGGTCTCCAACCTTTTGGAGCCTGAGGGTATCTTGGAATTCTGCCACAGGGCGGTGGGCTAGGATTGCCAGGTCCCTCTTCGCCACCGGCGGGAGGTTTTTGGGGCAGAGCCTGAGGAGGGCGGGGTTTGGAAAGGGGAGGGGCTTCAATGCCATAGTGTCCAATTGCCAAAGCAGACATTTTCTCCAGGTGAACTGATCTCTATCAGCTGGAGATCAGTTGTAACAGCAGGAGATCTCCAGCTAGTACCTGGAGGCTGGCAACCCTACGGTGGACACAACCAAAAAATGCTTGCTGCTGGAGGCAGACCAAATCACAAAAGGTCAGGGAGTGAGGTTCTGCGTTAATCTGATAGGAACTCTTCAGCGTTTCAGGCAGAAGTACAGTTTAGCAGGAAACTTTTTTAAAATGAACATATTGTTTAAAAAATCTTTTCTTGCGTAGACACAGCTTGCCTTCAGTCACGCAGTGAAGATCCTTGTGCTGTGGTGGCAGCTGCCCCTGAAAGCAACTTTTACAAAATCCGCAAGCCAATCAGGAGCCCACTGGGCAAAAGTCCCACCTTGCCCTGTGTGTGCGACCCTATGAATCAATGTCCTCCAAAATGTCCTATCTTTGATAGCCATGCCTAGGTCTTAGAACATAAAAACATAAGAAAAACCCTGCTGGATCAGACCAAGGCCCATCAAGTCCAGCAGTCTGTTCACACAGGGGCCAACCAGGGGCCTCCAGGAAGCCCACAAACAAGACGAGTGCAGCAGCAGTATCCTGCCTTTGTTCCACAGCACCTACTATAATAGGCGTGCTCCTCTGATCCTGGAGATAATCGGTATGCATCATGACTAGTATCATTTGGACTAGTAGCCATGGATAGCCCTCTCCTCCATGAACACGTCCACTCCCCTCTTAAAGCCTTCCAAGTTGGCAGCTACCACCACATCCTGGGGCAGGGAGTTCCACAATTTAACTATGCGTTGTGTAAAGAAATACTTCCATTTATCAGTTTGGAATTTGGCAACCCTACTGCGAGCCCATTCATAAGAACATAAGGAAAGCCCTGCTGGATCAGACCAAGGCCCATCAAGTCCAGCAGTCGGTTCACTAGTGGCCGACCAGTGCCTCTAGGAAGCCCACAAACAAAGAGGACTGCAGCAGCACCATCCTGCCTGTGTTCCACAGCCCCCAATGGAATAGGCCTGCTCTTCTGATCCTGGAGAGAATAGGTATGCACCACGACTAGTATCCATTTTAACTAGTAGCCATGAATACCCCTTTCCTCCATGAACATGTCCACTCCCCTCTTAAAGCCTTGTCAGCCGTCACCACATCCTGGGGCAGGGAGTTCCACAATTTAACTATGTGTTGCGTGAAGAAATACTTCCTTTTATCTGTTTTGAATCTCTCACCCTCCGGCTTCAGCAGATGACCCCATGTTCTAGTATTATGGGAGAGGGAGAAAAGCTTCTCCCTGTCCACTCTCTCCATACCACGCAGAATTTTATAGACCTCTATCATGTCTCCTCTTAACCACCTTCTTTCCAAGCTAAACAGCCCTAAGCATTTAGTGAATGGCTTTCACTGTTGTGGAGTTATTTTTCTGCTGCAGATCCCAAATCCTTCCAAACACAACCTCCGGTGACCTTACTGTTTAAGCTCAGAAATTTCTCCTGGCAGCTGTTCTTTCTCTGGATTAGCATCAGGGCAAAGCTTGCCAGAAACATCGGGCCTCTTGATCGGGCCATGAAATCTCTGGACTGTGATATGTTTAAAAGTGGGCGCACAGACCACATATACCCTTGCCTTGTTGGACATTTTCCACCAAGAAGAAACAGCCCCATCGTCAACACCATCCACTGATGGCAGAAAGTGCAGTCAAGTCGCAGTCAGCTTATGGCAACTCCAGCACGGTCCACCAGGCAAGAGAGGAACAGAGGTGTTTTGCCATTGCCTGCCTCTGCGCAGCAACCCTGGACTTCTTTGGTGGTCTCCCATCCACTATTAACCAGGGCTGACCCTGCTTACCTTCCAAGATCTGAAAAGATAGGGGTAGACTGGGCCATGCAAGTCAGGGCACACAACTTTTTGCAGAAGCTAAACTATTTAAAACAAAACAAATCTCAAATTGCTCATTGTTTGGGCTTTAGAAACAATGGGATAGCAACTTATTTTTGATCATCTGGTCATTACATTATTTATTTTATATCTTGTAGATTTAAATCCTAACCCTAGGAAGAACCTACCTTTATAAAACAATGAATACTGGGTTTTCTGTAAACATTGCATATATTATGCATGTACATTAAGCTTGCGCTAGGAAAGCATAGGGTTGCCAACTGTAGGGTTGCCAGCTACTTGGAAGAAAAACCTCATGCCCCTTTAATAAAGGTTTAGTGGGATATTATTTATCGAGTGAGATCAGGCCCTCAATTCCATGAGAAACTTCAGCTGCCCGTTTTCACACACTGAATCTCTATTAAAGGGACAGGATTTTTTTTCTCTCCAGGCCTGTTGGCAACCCTATCGGTCTCCTGTAACTGACTGCAAAAAGGACATGGACAGAATGGAGCAGGTGCAGAGAAGAGCGACGAGGATGATCGGGGGCCTGGAGAACAAGCCCTACAAGGAAAGGCTGAGGGAGTTGGGAATGTTCAGCCTGGAGAAGAGGAGGTTGAGGGGGGACAGGATTGCTCTCTTTAAGTATCTGAACTTAGAGGAAGGCAGGGAGCTGTTCCTGTCGGCAGCAGAGGACAGAACTCGCAATAATGGGTTTAAATTGCAGGCGGAAAGGTACCGGATGGATATTAGGAGAAAAAAATTACACTAAGAGTTGTTCGACAGTAGAATCGGCTACCTAGGGAGGTGGCGAGCTCCCCCTCACTGGCAGTCTTTAAGCAGAGGCTGGACAAGCACTTGTCAGGGATGTCTAGGCTGATCCTGCATTAAGCAAGGGGTTGAGCTAGATGGCCTCTATGGCCCCTTCCAACACTATGATTCTATGCTTGTTTCATCTGAATGTTTGGCGTGGTACAATGAGAGGTTGCTGATTATGGTTGCCAACCTCTAGGTACTAGCTGGAGATCTCCTGCGATTACAACTGACCTCCAGCCAATAGAGATCAGTTCACCTGGAGAAAATGGCCACTTTGGCAATTGGACTCTATGGCATTGGTGTCCCTCTCCTCCCCCAAACCCCCCCTCCTCAGGCTCTGCCCCAAAAACCTCCTGCTGGTGGCAAAGAGGGACCTGGCAACCCTATTCCTGTTGCCCCGCAGAGGCTCAACTTGAACCCAGCCATCTGCAGCATGGGAGCTGACTGGCATCTCCTCACACATGAAGCTGCCGTATACTGAATCAGACCATCAGTCCATCAAGGTCAGTATTGTCTACTCAGACTGGCAGTGGCTGTCCATGGTCTAAGGTGGAGGTCTTTCACATCACCTACTGCCTGGTCCTTTTAACTGGAGATGCTGGGGATTGAACCTGGGACCTTCTGCTTGGCTATTCCACTGAGCCACAGCCCCTCCCAAACCCACCCCCAAAATCTCCATGCTGGAGAGCCAGCGTGGTGTAGTGGTTAAGAACGGCGGTTTGGAGTGGTGGACTGTAATCTGGAGAACCGGGTTTGAATCCCCACTCCTCCACATGAGCGGCGGATGCTAATCTGGTGAACCGGGTTGGTTTCTCCACTCCTACACATGAAGCCAGCTGGGTGACCTTGGGGTAGTCACAGCTCTCTCAGCCCCACCTACCTCACAGGGTGTCTGTTGTGGGGAGGGGAAAGGAAGGAGACTGAGTGTAAGCCAGTTGGATTCTTAAGTGGTAGAGAAAGTTGTCATATAAAATCCTCCTCCTCCTCCTTCTCCTTCTTCCCCCCAACCCAGAACAGGCAACCCTAGAGGTAGGCCACTGTCATTCCCACTGAGAATGTCTTGCCAAAAGCCCCACACCGTAAGTTCCTGGCAGAGAGGAACGCCCACCCAAGCATCTGAGATAAACTTATTCAGACATATTTAGCCTGCCTTGCGAACCTAATGGAGAACTGAACCAGCCGGCAGCCCATAAATTTCTAATAAAACAGGGGGGAAATAAGCATTTTAAAAGACAGCAGCTTTCAAAATACAACAGCGGATCCATACACCGGCAAATAAAACCAAACGTTGCCCAGGTCAGAGATGCACTGACTTAGCAGCATCTTGACCTGTTGTTGGAAAATTTACAAGGAAATTTCCAACTGGACCTCCCAGGGCAAAGTGTTCTAAAGACTGGGCAAATGTCCAGCAAACGAATGCCACAGACACATTCCTCCAATGACAGCTTGCAAATGCATACAGTGCGCAAGCCGACGCTTCAATTAACCACAAAACGCAAAAAAACGCCGCAGACCAGGTTCTAAACCCTTTATAAAAAAAAAAAAAAGAAGAGGCAAAGGACAAGGTATAAAGACAAATAAGCGTGACGGGAGATCTGAAATGCCTGCTACCTTACACCCTCGAACAAGCCCTTCAATTGCGCAAGGTCACAATCCTGGATAGCAACAGCCGCTCTGTCATGTAGAACAAGGTGCCATACCATAGCAACACGAAAGAGAAACAGGAGCCACAAAAAAGAAATGGGAGATTTTTAAAGCATGTGTGATTGGCACAAAATAACATGCAGAGATCCTGGTGTTTGACTGTTAAAAGTGGGGGTTCTGGGGCTTTTTCTGAAACATGCCATGCCTCTAGAGATCTCTTGGTTTTTGAAGAACACACACATTCCACTTTAAAACTTTTCTAGTAGTTAGGGTTGCCAGGTCCCTCTTCGCTACTGGCAGGAGGTTTTTGGGGCGCAGCCTGAGGAGGGTGGGGTTTGGGGAGTGGAGGGGACTTCAATGCCATAGAGTCCAATGGCCAAAGCGGCCATTTTCTCCAGGGGAACTGATCTCTATCGGCTGGAGATCAGTTGTAATAGCAGGAGATCTCCGGCTAGTACCTGGAGGTTGGCAGCCCTACTATCCAGGTGGCACCTGGAGATCTCCCGCTATTACAATTAATCTACAGATGACCAAGATCAGTTCCCCTGGAGAAAATGGCTGCTTTGGAGGATGGAGTCTATGGCATTATACCCTGCTGAGGTCCCTCCCCTCCCCAAACCCTGCCCTCTCCAATCTCCACTCCCCAAATCTACAGGTATTTCCCAACCCAGAGCTGGCAACCCTAAGTCACAGGTATGGACCCCTGTACCCATGCATCTGCTGAACCCATGTACTAGACAGTGTTGGCTGGCTACCCTACTAGTAATCCAGTTGTCTTGGCTTAAGTTAAAGGACTAGAAAAAAACATTTTGGATAGCCCAGGCTAGCCTGGTCTTGCCATACCTTGGAAGCTAAGCAGGGGCTGTGGCTCAGCGGTAGAGTATCTGCTTGGCATGCAGAAGGTCCCAGGTTCAATCCCCGGCATCTCCAGTTAAAGGGACTAGGCAAGTAGGGGATGGGAAAGACCTCAGCCTGAGACCCTGGAGAGCCGCTGCCGGTCTGAGTAGACAATACTGACTTTGATGGACCCAGAATCTGATTCAGTAGAAGGAAGAAGAAGAAGAGTTGGTTTTTATATGCCAACTTTCTCCACCACTCAAGGAAGAATCAAACCGGCTTACAATCACCTTCCCTTCCCCTCCCCACAACAGACTCCCTGTGAAGTAGTTGGAGCTGAGAGAATGTGACTAGCCCCAGGTCATCCAGCTGGCTTCACGTATAGGAGTGGGGAATGTAGGAGTGCATTCATCAGATTAGCCTCTGCCGCTCATGTGGAAGAGGGGAAATCAAACCTGGTTCTCCAGATCAGAGTCCACCGCTCTTAACCACTTCACCACACTCCCACCCCTGTGCCTGCCTCAGATTTCCTGTTCTGTACCCACACAGAAATATAAATTCCCTGTCCTCTTTTGCACCTGGTTACCCACACTAATAAGCACAACACAAACGGATGCACAGACACCTGGACACCGTGCGTCACACGTATGCACTGCCATAACCTCACAAGCCCCATGCTGATGCACATTAAGCAAGCACGTTCACACACTCACACACCCTATGGGTTTTGCTAGAAGAGGGTCAGCTCGGGGACTGGATTGATGGGGAAGAAAAAATCAATTATTCAAGAGGCCCAATTAATATTCATACGCCTCCGGCACCAAACTGTCAGAGATGAGGAGGGGAAATGAGAACAAGCATCCGGGTGGCAGAGAAAGAGAGAGACCCCTCGTTTCTATCCCTCAGATCTATTCCCATGAAGGTTGCCAACTTGCCTGCAGAAAAGGTGTCCTGTCCCTTTAACGGAGACTAATGTAATGGGCGGCTGAAGATGTTCATGGCATGGAGGTAAATCACATCTCCTTAAGCCTGTATTAAAGGGACAGGACATTTTTCTCCAGGCCAAGTGGCAACCCTAGTCTCAATGGCCACCCCTTTAAGGCTAGGGTTGCCAGGTCCCTCTTCGCCGGTGGGAGGTTTTTGGGGCGGAGCCTGAGAAGGGCGGGGTTTGAGGAGGGGAGGGACTTCAATGCCATTGAATCCAATTGGCAAAGCAGCCATTTTCTCCAGGTGAACTGATCGCTATCGGCTGGAAATCAGTTGTAATAGCAGGAGATTTTCTGCCGCTACCTGGAGGTTGTTAACCCTATTTAAGGCCCAACCCCTTGTCCCAACATGCACCATGCACACAGCAACCAAGGGCAGCTAGGGTCGCCAACCTCCAGGTACTAGCTGGAGATCTCCCGCTATTACAACTGATCTCCAGCTGACAGAGATCAGTTCTTCTGGAGAAAATGGCTGCTTTGGCAATTGGACTCTATGGCATTGAAGTCCCTCCCTTCCCCAAACCCCTCCCTCCTCAGGGTCTGCCCCCAAAACCTCCCGCCGGTGGCGAAGAGGGACCTGGCAACTTTAAGGGCAGCCCACAACTCATGTAGGATTTTCAGGTAGGGTTGCCAACCTCCAGGCGGGGACAAGAGATCTTCCACAATTGCAACTGCTCTCCAGGCTACAGAGATCAGTTCCCTAGAGGAAACAGCAGCTTTGGAAGGCAGACTCTAAGGCATTATACCCTGCTGAGGACCCTGCCCTCCCCTCCCTACACTCTGCCCCCAAATCTCCAGGAATTTCCCAACCTAGAGTTGACAATCCTTTCAGGTTGCGTGCCACAGCGAGCGCTGCCCCGCTCTCACCTGCTCTCTCAGCAGAAAAAAAAAAATAGGAGGAGGAGGATGTTATGGACATGGCAATGTCACTTCCAGTCACCAAATCTGTGACACTCTAGGAATTTCCCCCATCTCTATGGTACTGACCACAGAGTTCGGGGGAATTCTTCATGCCCTACCCCCCCGAAAGCTCCTGGGATTGTCAGGTGCAGGCCTGGCCACCCTAGGTGATTGTGTCTTACACTGTAATGTGTGAAGAGGCTGCAGTCCTCTTCCCCCGTGCCATCCATGTGTGTAAAAGTAAGACAGTGTTCCAAAGCTTCGTTAACCCATATAGTTGGTTTTAGGGTCGCCAACCTCTGGGTGGTGACTGGAGAACTCCCTCTATTACAACTGATCTCCAGGCGACAGAGATCAGTTCCCCGGGAGAAAATGGCCCCTTGGGCAATTGGACTCTAAGGCATTGAAATCCCTCCCCTTTCCAAACCATGCCCACCTCAGGCTCCACCCCCAAATCTCCAGGAATTTCCTAAACCAGAGTTGGCAACCCTACATGCAACGCTCGCCTTCACGGCAAACAGCAGCTATGGGCTGGTGGTAGAGTTGCCACCTCCGGGATGGGAAATTCCTGGAGATTTTTTTGGGCAGAGCCTAAGGAGGGCAGGGTTTGGGGAGGGGAGGGACTTCAGTGCCATAGAGTCCAATGGCCCAAGTGGCCATTTTCACCTGAACTGATCTTTATCAGCTGGAGATCAGCTGTAATAGCGGGAGAGCTCCAGCCACCACCTGGAGGTTCTCAAAACTATACAGCACTCTTGCTCAATGAAAATTATAAATATAAATTCTTAAATTCTAATAGCCCATACGTGGCTAAAATAATATTTTATTTTATATGGAGGTTGGCAACCCTAGCTGGTCAGAATGAGGTAGGGGAAAAATTGTGGGGAGGGAAGGGTCAACCCCTCTCCTTGTCCGCCACAACCGTGAACCCATTCAAGGCCACTGCGGCTTCTGTTTTCTCTCTGAAATAAGGTGGTAGATCCGTTCACCGATTTTCACAGTGCCATGGCCTAGTTTGGCCCTTAGATGTAAGCCGTATAGAATCCAGCAGGAACAAACGGCGTGGCAGTCATTAAAACACGTTCTGCCTGCCAACTGCAGCCATGCGGGAAGATGAACACCTGAGGCCTCTCGCTTCGCCATAAGCTCACAGATCGAACCAAAGGGAACACACAGTCTGCTTCCCTACAGGTTGAAGCATCTGGGAGGCAGGAGCTCAGCTGGCCATTGGTCCATGAGGTTGCCAACTTCCAGGCTGCAGATCTCCTGGGGTCTCCAGGAGGACAGAGATCTGTCCCTCTGGGGGGGGAAATGTCTGCTTTGGAAGGTGGCTGTATGGCATTATGCCCCACTTAAGACCCTCGCCTCCCCAAACCCCACCTTCCCCAGATGCCACCCCCAAATCTCCAAGAATTTCCCAACCTAGAGCTAGCAACCCTGTATCCCTTAAAGGTAGGGTTGCCAACCTCCAGGTGGTATCAAAATATAGTTGGCCTGTTGTTATGTAGGTAGTAGATAAAGAACAACAGAATAGCCAAACAACAAATAGTATGCAAGCGTGAGCGTTGTTGTAAATATATCAATAAAGTGCAGCAAGGTGCAAACACATGTAACAAGACAAAGCTTGTATACAAAATACGATTATATACAAAATACAAAGGTACAAAAATACAAAATATCCAAGAAATATAATCCTTTTAGTTCACAGTGTGAACCTGATGAAGGTGCCTGCAAGGCTATCCACTTCTCTCATTCTGATGTGTGAACTAGCCACTGAGCAGTCCACGTCCTATTCTGAGGAAGATTAATCATCGAAACAGGAAGATTACCGGATCCCTGTATTCCTACACTCTTGATACAGGTCAAGGGAACTCTACAGCAGCTCTTTATGTCCAAGAATTCATGCTATATAGCAAACAAAGTGGATAGCCTTGCAGGCACCTTCATGAGGTTCACACTGAACTAAAAGGATGATATCTCTTGGACATTTTGTATTTTTGTACCTTTGTATTTTGTATATAATTGTATTTTGTATACAAGCTTTGTCTTGTTACATGTATTTGCACATTGCTGCACTTAATTGATATATTTACAGCAACGCTCACCCTTGCATACTATTTGTTGTTTGGCTATTCTGTTGTTCTTTATCTACAACCTCCAGGTGGTGGCTGGCGATCTCCCGCTATTACAACTGATAGGTGACAGAGATCAGTTCACCTGGAGAGAACAGGAGGGCAGGGTTTGGGGAGGGGAGGGACTTCAAAGCCATAGAGTCCAATTGCCAAAGCAGCCATTTTCTCCAGGTGCACTGATCTCTGCCGGCTGGCAATCAGTTGTAATAGCGGGAGATCTCCAGCTCGTACCTGGAGGTTGGCAACCCTAGGTATGATTGGGCTCAAATGTAGCTGTTCTACTGCAGACCAACCCGGCGATCCTCCGAAGCGATGCACCAAACAGCAGCTGTGAAAATATGCTCGCACCCCGGTTAGCAAGAGCCATGCCTTTATAGGAGAGGGCCTCGAACTGAATCCACCCACAGGGAGGTCCACCAGACAGGCCGGCCCGTAGCTCACTCCGCTGCTCACAACGCCTCAGTTTCCCCATCTTGTACTTGCCCTAAATAGCTCCCGTACAGCAAGGGGGGGAGGATTTCCCCCAAATCATCCGTTATCTGCGTGGGAGGCAGGTTTTGTGGGGAAATACTCAATCTGCCGCGCCAGCTGCTAGCTTCCATCGCAGCCCGGTGGGAGACGCGGTTTGGGGCAGCCCCTCTTCCTTAGAGTGATCAAAGACAGAAGCGGAGAGGGTTTCTCTCCCTTAATTATTAGGATTGCCAACATTTCGTTTTCACTGGACTGTTAAGAACGGCCTGATGTGCCGAAACTGGGCAGGAGGCTCATTTTCCTGGCCTGGAGATAAAAGGGATCAGACTACAGGAGATGTTGGGAGATCCCCAGTGGATCCTTCTGTGGTAGGGCTGCCAACCTCCTAGGGTTGCCAGGTCCCTCTTCGCCATCGGCGGGAGGTTTTTGGGGTGGTGCCTGAGGAGGGTGGGGTTTGGGGAGGGGAGGGACTTCAACGCCATAGAGTCCGATTGCCAAAGTGGCCATTTTCTCCAGGGAAACTGATCTCTATCAGATGGAGATCAGTTGTAATAGCAGGAGATCTCCAGCAAGAGACATTCTGAGGAGGTTTGCCATTGCCTGCCTCTGCATAGCACCCCTGGACTTCCTTGGTGGTCTCCCATCCAAAATACTAACCAGGGCCTAATCTGCTTAGTTTCTGTGACCTGATGAGATGCGTTGCTACTTTGCAAGATGTTATTTTCCTCCATGCCACGAAAAACTCCAACTGCCCATTTCCACAGGTAAAAGGATGGGAGGGGCTGTAGCTCAGTTTGTAGAGCATCTGCTAGGCATGCAGAAGGTCCCCGGCATCTCCAGTTAAAGGGAGTAGGTGATGTGAAAGGCCTTTGCCTGAGGCCCTGGAGAGCCACTGCCGGTCAGAGTAGACAATACTGACTTTGATGGACCGAGGGTCTGATTCAATATAAGGCAGCTTCATGTGTTCATGTATGTGTTCATGTGACATTTTTCCTCCATGAAAGTTGGCAAGCCTACTCTTCACCCTGGGTGGTTTTGCCAAATAAAACTGGCAGCCGACCCCTTCTGTAATTTACACTCAACGCGGGGAGGGGGGAGAGACAGGTAGGCCCTCTTTTCCCCTTTGCAGGCTAATGACAGCGTAGGAGAGGGTTTTTGAGTCATGAAACGGCGCAGGAGCATTTTTAAAAGGATGGGGGGGATCTAATCACAGACCTGCCTTTGACTCATTTGTTTTGATGGAAGAGCTGGACGGCATGAATTGCGTGGCAGAAGACCGCGCCTCTGCGCGAGAAACCTGCCAGCCATTCTGCCAGCCGCACACCTAGGGCACCTCGCCCTTTTCCCCCAGCTGCGCCCCATGCTTGGTTTTCTTTTAGATATTTAAAAGAAGGCGATCTAGCAGGCGCAGCTGCTGCTGGCATGAGGCAGGTGCGGCTCGGCTCGGCGGAGTCTGCCAAAATCGGCTCCCCTCCAGTCCTTCTCCGTAACAGCCCTGTTTGCTTTCGCATCTGGTCCACCCTGGTTATCACGAGGCCTTGTTTCCGATAATGGCCGGCAATTACCAGACAACAAAAGGCAAAAGGCAAGGAAAACAGAGGGCGGAGCTGCTCAAACTCTTTCTTCCAGGGATCCTCTGCGCCTTCTGATAGCTGCCCTTCATTCAGTCATTGAAGTCGACACACCAGAGGCTGTTGGAGGTTAGAACTGGCAGACACAGGCCTTTTACGCAGGGACGTTTCCCCGCCGCCACCCCCGCCAACTGCTTCGGGGCTTCCTTTTGATTATGCATGCCTTTTCCGCCCGTCAGAGGTTTGGAGAAGGGA
Source organism: Euleptes europaea (assembly GCF_029931775.1). NCBI lineage: Eukaryota > Metazoa > Chordata > Lepidosauria > Squamata > Sphaerodactylidae > Euleptes > Euleptes europaea. Next base: position 174,533,636 of record NC_079312.1, on the reverse strand, counting down.
GAGACTTTAATGCCATAGGGTCCAATTGCCAAAGTGGCCATTTTCTCCAGGGGAACGGATTTCTCTCACTGGGAGATCAGTTGTAGTAGCGGGAGATCTCAAGCCACCACCTGGAGGTTTAAAAGATAGCAACAAGCACTGATGGCACACAACTTATTTTTACATATAAACACAATCCTATAAGCACAATCCTATCTAAGCATATAACAGTATGCAGAAAGTCCTGAAATCAGTAGATATAAACACACCAAGTTACAAAACACACCAAGAGGCGAAGCGGCTCCAGTAGACTCGGAGAGGAACCCGGACTGGGTTTTTTGTAACGCCACGGCGAAATGGGTCTTACCGGTTTCCCATCTCGGGATGAAGTAATTTAATTTCCAACTGCGGCTCAAATGGATGAACCTTGTTCTTTATCTCGCTAGCACACTTTGGTGTTTAGCGTTACAAAAAATCCAGTCCGGGTTCCTCTCCGAGTCTACTGGAGCCGCTTCGCCTCTTGGTGTGTTTTGTAACTGTGTTTACATCTACTGATTTCGGGACTTTCTGCATACTGTTATATGCTTAGATAGGATTGTGCTTATATATAAAAATTAGTTGTGCGCCATCAGTGCTTGTTGCTATCTTTTAAACTTCCTACTTAAGCACGAGGTTTGTGTTTAATTTTCACCACCTGGAGGTTGGCAACCCTAGCATGAGCATTGCTCAAATCTAAGAACAAGAAGGTGGTTCTCCTTATGCACGTGCCATGCTGAGAACTGAGCTGGAAGCTAAGGTTTGCCAACCAACCTGGAGAAAAAAATGACCTGCCCCTAATAGATAATTCACCAGGTGCTGTTATTGACCTCCATGGCATGAGAAGATGCCACTGCCCCTTTCCACGTGTTAAAGAGACAGGGCATTCTGAGAGCCAGTGTGGTGTAGTGGTTAAGAGCTGTGGTTTGGAGCGGTGGTTTGGAGTGGTGGACTCTAATCTGGAGAGCCGGGTTCCCCACTCCTCCACATGAGCGGCAGACGCTAATCTGGTGAACCAGGCTGGTTTCCCCACTCCTCCACATGAAGCCAGCTGGGTGACCTTGGGCTAGTCACAGCTCTCTTAGAGCTCTCTCAGCCTCACCTACCTCACAGGGTGTTGGTTGTGGGGAGGAGAAGTAGGGTTGCCAGGTCCCTCTTTGCCACCGGCGGGAGGTTTTTTGGGCGGAGCCTGAGGATCGTGGGGTTTGGGGAGGGACTTCAATGCCATAGAGTCCAATGGCCAAAGCAGCCATTTTCTCCAGGTGAACTGATCTCTGTCGGCTGGAGATCAGTTGTAATAGCAGGAGAGCTCCAGCTAGTACCTAGAGGTTGGCCACCCTAAGGGGAAGGGAAGGTGATTGTAAGCCAGTTTGATTCTCCCTTAAGAGGTAGAGAAAGTTGACATATAAAAACCCAACTCTTCTTCTTAATTCATTCCAGGCCTCTTGGCAACCCTAGACTAGCAGCTGTTCTTCCAGAGTGGAAGGTTCAGTCTGTGGCGACGGTGGGGCAGAGTCTGGACAGTAGGGCAGAGTCCACTTCCTCGGTGACTCATCCTGGCTTCTCCCTGACCCGCTTTTCCCTAAATAGATTTCCCATCGAGGCTTCTTTTGTGTCCAGCCTCTCGACTGCTCAGACCAAGACAGGAAGAGACTGCAGGGTCAGGATGAAGATTGCCTGCTGGCACGGAATCATAGAGTTGGAAGGGACCACCAGGGTCATCTAGTCCAACCCCCTGCACAATGCAGGAAATTCACAACTTCCTCCCCACCCACACCCCCAGCGACCCCATGCCCAGAAGATGGCCAAGATGCCCTCCCTCTCATCATCTGCCTAAGGTCACAGAATCGGCATTGCTGACAGATGGCCATCCAGCCTCTGCTTAAAAACCTCCAGGGAAGGAGAGCCCACCACCTCCCGAGGAAGCCTGTTCCACTGAGGAACCGCTCGAACCGTTAGAAAATTCTTCCTGATGTCTAGACGGAAACTCTTTTGATTTAATTTCCACTCGCGCCTCCCCCCAGGCCTGGTCAGTGACCGCAAGCAGCCAACCCAAGCAGATGTCCTCCGTCCCCCGTCCCCCACACACATACATGCAGTCACAATGAGGACAAGGCCACAGTAGGCGTAAGGGCCAGGGTGGGTATTGTGCCCATGCTGGATCGATGACCCCTCCAGGACGGCCCTACAACCTCCGCCCCCCTTCCTAACGCAAGCCCCCGTGAAGTCCCAACTCCACGTCTGCAGGCCTTCTGCCGCCTCTCCCTCCCTGTGACACATCTCTATTTTTAGCTTTCCCCTTCACGACGGGCTGCTGCCTCCGCTCTTGGCCCTGCTTGTGCAAATGAGCGCACGCTCCGCCTCGCACGGCTGGATCTGGATGGCAGCACCTCCCGGGCCTGGTGCCAGTTCAGAGGCCGGGCGGTGGCAGCGGAAGGGTGGCGAAGGGGGGGGGGTCCTCAGGTGGTTTTGAAACCCGTCCCTCTAAGCTGTCCCTTTAAGATGAAGAAGAAGAGGAGTTGGTTTTTATACGCCAACTTTCTCTACCGCTTAAGGAAGAATCAAACCGGCTGACAATCACCTTCCCCTTCTCCCCACAACAGACATCCTGGGAGGTAGGTGGGGCTGAGAGAGCTCGAAGAGAGCTGTGACTAGCCCAAGGTCACCCAGCAGGCTTCATGCGGAGGAGTGGGGAAACCAGCCTGGTTCACCAGATTAGCGTCTGCCGCTCCAAACCACCGCTCTTAACCACCACACCACGCTGGCTCTTCTTTAAGATCCGCTTGAGCTGTGAGCAGGCTTCAGCTGCCTCCTTTCTATTCATTAACAGGGTTGCCAGCTCCGGGTTGGGAAATACCTGGAGATTTTGGGGGCGGCGCCTGAGGAGGGCAGGGTTTGTGGGGGGGACTTCAATGCCGCATAGTCCATCCGCCGAAGCTGCCATTTTCTCCAGGGGAATTGATCTCTGTCTCCTGGAGATCCGTTGCAAGAGCAGATCTCCAGTTAGTACCCGGAAGTTGGCAACCCTACCCATTAAGCCTCCCCCTCATGTCACGTTCTGGACTGCGGAGCTGTCCCCACTTGGCTTTGCGCCTTGCATTCCTGCTTGCGCTGCCCTTATTAATTTATTTATTTATTTATTTATTTATTTATACTTGTGGTTGCCAATCTCCAGCTGGGGCCTGGAGATCTCCCAGTATCACAAGACAACAGAGACCAGCTCTCCTGGAGAAAACGGCTGCTTCGGAGGGTGGACTCTATGGCGTCATACCCTGCTGAGGTCCCTCCCCTCCCCAAACCCTTCCTTTCCCAGGCTCCACTCCCAAATCTCCAGGAATTTCCCAGAGCTGGCAACCCCACAGGTCCGCTATCATCCCTCAGTCACAATCCGTAGCTTGGTCCTTGGGCGGGCTTCTATGTCACCTTCAGAAGTGGCATCAGAGAATGTGGCTTTCCTCTTCGGGGTGCTGCAGTTTAAGGAGAAGTTGCAAAGAGTGGAATTGGCCCTTCTACGCAACTCTGGAAAGGCAGGAGTTTTATATGGACTCTGTCATTCTCCTTCCTGAGAGCCAGTGAGGTGCGGTGGTTAAGAGCGGTGGTTTGGAGCGGCGGACTCTGATCTGGAGAACCGGGTTCGATTCCCCGCTCCTCCACGTGAGCGGCGGACGCTAATCTGGTGACCCGGGTTGGTTTCCCCACTCCTACACAAGAAGCCTGCTGGGTGACCTTGGGCTAGTCACGCTCTCTCAACCCCACCTATCTCGCAGGGTGTCTGTTGTGGGGAGGGGAAGGGAAAGTGACTGTAAGCCGGTTTGATTCTTCCTTAAGTGGTAGATAAAGTCAGCATATAAAAAACCAACTCTTCTCCTTCTTCCTTTGCTGGAGGATGAGTTTCTGGCTTCCCAGACGCCCGTTTGGATTCGGATCTCTCCACCCCACAGCAAGCATCCCTCTCCCTGCCGCATCCCATGGTTGAACAATCCCGACTCCCGCGCTCCAGGGGGGTCATGTCCCTCCCCCTCAGAAAACTGTGAGGTTTGTCAGACCCCAGCTGTTCCACAGAGAGGTTTATTTAGGTCACCCGTTACCCAGCAGGCCTTGCTCCTGCGACTGCCGATGTCACGCAAATCCCATCCTTCACAGATGGGACAGATCAGCGGCACCAGAGTTCAGGAACCGGTCATTGATTTTGCTTCTCGGAGTGAGGGACGGGTACTCTGAATCACACAGCTCACCTTCAAGCCTCCAAAAGTTGGAACGGACACACCGACTTTTCCTCCAAGAGGAGCCCTTGCAAGCCACCCTTAGAAAGAGGGTTGCCAACCTCCAGGGTCCACAGCTCCTTCTATGCCTGAAGTCAGCATGGTGTAGTGGTTAAGGGTGGTGGTTTGGAGCGGTGGAGTCTGATCTGGAGAACCGGGCTTGATTCCCCACTCCTCCCCATGAGTGGTGGACACTAATCTGGTGAACTGGATTTGTTTCCACGCCCCTACACATGAAGCCTGCTGGGTGACCTTGGGCTAGTCACAGCTTTCTCAGCCCCACCTACCTCACAGGGTGTCTGTTGTGGGGAGGGGAAGGGAAGGTGATTGTAAGCCAGTTTGAGACTCCCTTAAGTGGTAGATCGGCATATAAAAGCCAACTCCTACTCCTCCTGCTCCTCCTCTTCTTCTCTGACAATAAGAGGGCCATTTCTTCGAACCAGCTTCCTTCCTGTCCCCATAATAGCAGATTTATGTGCAGTTATTAGCAGGTGATAATTGTTATGGCCGTACAGTGAGACGCTCCATATGGTGCTTCCTGCAAACCAAATGACTACCAGAAGTGCAAAAAAACGCCAGTTGGGAACCTTATTTAATACTTTACCCATAACTGAATTTTGGTAACTGCAGGAGTTACGTTACATCAAGGGAATGTGATAGAGGTGCGGCTTTTCCAAGAGCTGTGGCAATATGATGGATAGGGTTGCCAACCTCCAGGTACTAGCTGGAGATCTCCTGCTGTTACAACTGATCTCCAGCCAATAGAGATCAATTCGCCTGGAGAAAATGGCAGCTTTGGCAACTGGACTCTATGGCATTGAAGTCCCTCCCCTCCCCAAACCCCGCCCTCCTCAGGCTCCACCCCAACAACCTCCCGCCGGTGGCGAAGAGGGACCTGGCATCCCCAGTGATGGAGAAATCCACACCTGGGACAATTCAACTTCTGTCTGCCATGCAAATGACCTGTTACCTCCCTGACAAGTTAGAATGTCTGGCAACACTCTGTGACATCATGGCAGGTCAGCCAGTTGCTGGGAATGGGGGCTCATTTTAACAAACTCAAACCAAAGTTCTGGCAATGAAAGACCGCCAGGCTTCTGTGACATCACAACAACTCAGCCAATGGCAGAGGAAAGCTTTGCAAACAGCCTTTCTGTTTTTTCATCATGTAACCTTTGCAGGGTCAGCCCTGGTTAGTATTTGGATGGGAGACCACCAAGGAAGTCTAGGGTTGCTATCCAGAGGAAGGCAATGGCAAACAACCTCTGTTAAGTCTCTTGCCTTGAACACCCCATAAGGGGTCTCCATAAATCGACAGCAATTTGACAGCACTTTACACACACACACACACACACACACACACACAATCTTCTGACAACCTCTTTTTCTCCAACTGGTGAAGCCAAATCTGCATAATCTCTGCTTTAGCTTTGGAACTTGTTCACATCTTTTAATTGTGTGGTAAGTGTCCTAAAATGGCATCCACAGAAAAATCTTGCGTTCAAACAGGATATATAGACGGAGGGCTCAGAATTTATTGCTGCAAATAATGGAAGCTCCGTTCAGACAACTGCATGTTTTCTTTCCCTATTCTGTTTCAAAGTGCAGGGGTTCATGAAGAATTGGTAAATAGTAAGAACTTGGCTCGAGTTGGGGAATGGATCTTTATGGATATAGTATATCGTGAGTAGACCTAAGAGAACAGTAGGAAATAGGGAATCGGAGAGGCATGTGGAACAGTGGTGGTGGAAAGTGCGGCCAAGTCACAGGTGATTTATGGCAACCCCTTAGGGTTTTCAAGGCAACCCCAGTCTTCCTTAGTGGTCTCTCGCCCAAGTATCAACCAGAAACTTGGGAAAGACAGAGGAAGCCAAGGTGGCATCTATGTTCATAAGAACGTCTGGATATTTTTGCTCCCAACCTCATGGGCACCATTTCCCCTGCCCCAGTCCCCTGCAGCAGCCAGAGATCCCTTTTTTTGTTTTCAATCGGCAGTTGACATCTGTTATAGCGTTATAGCATTATGATAACCGGTCTATCAGGTTCTCTCTGAATTCCCAGCTTTAATTTCCCCCAAAAAAGTCTCTAGCTGTTTCCCCTTATACCTGAATAAGGAAAGGGGCTAGAAGCTTACCTTTTTAATAAAAGCTGGGAATTCAGAGAACTTGACAGTCTAATTGTTATGTTATAACACCATAACAATAAGACAGTTACTGATTTAAAAAACAAAAACGCTACAGGTAGCATGGGGTGTGTGTGGCCAACTTGAGGGACCAGAAAGAGACAGGGAAATGCACCAATCAGAACCCCCATTGCTGCCCTGTATCAGCAGCTGCAACAGAGAAACCACACAAGCCTATCCCCATTTGAAAACACCAGTTAGCCTATAGACGCACACGGCCATATTCTGTTTCAGAGTCCATGCTTGCCCATGGAATCTGTGGACATATCAAAACCTCATACGGATCCTTCTTCTTGCATACCTATCTAATACCTTCTCTCTTTCTCTTCCAGAGATGTCCTTGTTTCGTAGGCTCCCCTAGATCCGAATCTGACAGATCGGGATTGTCTTTTCCCCTCCGGAGCTACACCCCAGTCTCTGGGTGGTCAAGGGGACTCATCCGGGGACGGCACGATGTCCTGTTTCTCACTCCAAGTCCTGTTGGCACTGCTCCTGCAGGGGTCGCTGACTGGCGCTCACACCTGCCCCCCACAATGCGTCTGTGAGACTCGTCCATGGTTCACCCCCCAGTCCGTCTACCACGAGGCCCGCACAGTGGATTGCAACGACCTGCTGCTAACTCACGTGCCCAGCAATCTCTCCTCGGACACGCAGGTCCTTCTGCTGCAGAGCAACAAGATATCCAAAGTCAACGGGGAGCTTCAGCATCTGTCCAATCTGACGGAGCTCGACCTCTCACAGAACCACTTTTCCAGAATTAGCGACGCTGGATTGGCTAATCTCTCCCGCCTCATTACTCTTTACTTAGAGGAAAACCAGGTGGAGGAGCTGCCCGACCACTGCTTGAGTGATCTATCTTCTCTCGAGGAACTTTATATAAACCACAACCGCATCTCCTCCATCGAGTCCTTGGCGTTTGCCGGTTTGACCAGTCTGCTCCGGCTACACCTCAATGCCAATCGTCTCCGTGCCATCGACCACCGCTGGTTCCTCTCCCTCCCCAACTTGGAGATCCTTATGATTGGAGAGAACCCCATCTCCCAACTACACACCGGTAGCTTCCGGCCGCTGGGACGACTTCACAGCCTCGTCTTGGCCGGGATGGAGCTCAGGGAGGTCCCCTCTGACGCTTTCGAAGGGCTGGACTATCTGGAGAGCTTGTCATTCTTTGATAATCACCTGACACACGTCCCCACCGGGGCCCTGAAAAGTCTGCCTCTCTTGAAGTTCCTGGATCTCAACAAGAACCCTATTGCAGAGGTACAGGCAGGGGACTTCCAGGACATGCTGCACTTGGAGGAATTGAGCCTCAACAGCATGGAGGAACTGACGGGCATTCACAAAGGCGCTTTCGAGAACCTCCCAGAGCTGGCCAAACTTGAACTGTGCAACAATCCGCGTCTCTCGTATTTGCATCCCGGTGCATTCGAGGAGGTGCCTGCTCTTCGCACGTTGCTCGCTAGCAATGCAGCCCTCAGTCTCCTCCCACTAGGGGTGAGAGATGCCTTGCCCGCTTTGGCTGAGCTCAGTCTTTATGGGAACCCGCTGCGCTGCGACTGCCCAGAGGCCTGGCAACCATTAGCCACAGGGGCCATACGGTTGATTGAGTCCCCAAGCACTCTCTGCACCTCACCTCCGATGGCTGCCGGGCAACAACTCCAAGAAGTCCTGAAAAACAGCATGGTAGGAGCTTGCTTGCCAGATATCTCCTCCAAGGGTCTCCCCGAACAGCTGGAGGTACCCTCGGGCTCGACAGTAGCTTTGGATTGCCAGGTCAGCTCAGAACCCCCAGCACAACTCCACTGGATAGCACCTTCTGGGGAAAAAGTGACCACGGGGACAGGGAAGCTGCACCTGAGGGTAGGGGGGACCCTAGAGATCAGCCCGATCAGCCCAGGAGACTCCGGAATCTACACTTGCGTGGCATGGAATGGACTGGGCTCTACCAGCCGCAGCGTGGCAGTGGCCGTGATCAGCGAAAGACCCATCACCCCTGCCAGGCTGCTGGTCCTCGCGAAGAAGGTGCAGTCCCATTTTGTGGTGGTGGAGTGGATGATGGCCTTCTCAGACGGGCAGGGGAATGAGAGGAGCGGTGTGTCAGCAACCCCCCAGCCACCTCCTCCTTCGCCATGGTCCTCGGCCACCATGCGCATCCATAACACCCACCTGAGCTACACAGCGCGGGTCCCGGTGGGTATCCGTGAATTCAATCTCACGCACTTGCAGCCAGCCACCCGTTATGAGATTTGCCTCACCGTGATGTCCTCTGTCCCTAAGTCCTCAGAGGCTGGTGGTTACACCGATGTTCCCCCATCCTTGGCCGTCTCCACGGGCTCTTTGGCATCTCCCACGAGTCCTTTCGAAACAGTCTTGGCAACCACTGGTGCTTCTCTTGGCTCGCTGGCAGCTCCCAAACGCTCTTCAGCATCTCCCGGGGGCCACTTGGCAGCTATGCTTTCCTTAGCAACTTCCAGAAGCTCCTCGGCTTCTCCGACTGACCCCTTGACAATCTCCACCTTCCCTCCGCCCCTTCCACACCTGCCTCGCGTGCAGCGCTCTTGCCTCAACGTCACCACCAAAGAAGCTTCGCTCTCTGTGGAACTAATGGGCGGGTGGGCTGGTGGCGCAGCCCTGGCTGCGGTGACCGGCTCCTTGCTAGCAGCCCTGAGCGCTGTGCTCCTGCTCCTCTACGCCTCGCGGTGGCTCAAGGAGAAAGGATGCCGCCACTCGCTAAAGAAATACATGCAGCACGCGGCCGCCATTCCACTCAATGAGGTCTATCCACCCCTGATCAGCTTGTGGGATGCTGAGGGAGACCCCCCTATGCCAATGGCGCCACTTTCACAACTGGCTGCGCCCATGCGGCCGCCCACACCTCCCGCCACAGTAGGACACGCTCTTCTGCTGTCACCCCCTCCTGGTCCGATTGATACTTCCAAGACCTATCTATGGCAACAGCCATGAACGAGATACGAGATGGGCAGGCCCACGCACCTCTGACTCCGGCCAATGGCAGGAAACCTCCCCTCCCCACAGATTTTAGGGTATAGGAGTGGGGTTCCAGGCCTTCCCGACCCTTGTCCTTGCCTTCCACATTAGCCCCTTGCACACCCAAGCGCACCACCACATAGAGAGCCCCATTATTGGGGGGGGGGGTTAGCCAAGGCCTCACTGTGTAGTTGTAGCCAAATCGGGAGGGGAGTATCCGGCTGATGACAGGACCCCTGGGACAGTGTAGCCCCTGGGGGGCAAGAAAACAAAAAAAGTTTTGAATAAAGTTGTTGAGTTGGAGAATGCGGAGAGTGTTTTGGACGTATTCCTTGGGGAGAGAGTACGGAAACAGCCACGGGGGGAAACCAGCCTGGCAGAGTAATGGAATTAATGCATTTTACCCCAGAGTGAACACACATTGCTGATTCGAAACAAACCAAAAAAGCTGAGATACTCCCCTCTAGTGGTCATTTGAGAAGTAGCCGGCCAAGTTCTCTCGCGGGGCTGCAGGCTCGTTAAAAAAATGGTACATGGTCACAGGCCTGTGCAGGAGTCACATAGGATTGCCAACCACCAGGTGGTGCCTGGAGATCTCACGCTATTACAACAGATCTCCAGGCAACAGAGATCAGTTCCCCTGGAGAAAATGGCCACTTTGGCAATTGGACTCTACGGCATTGAAGTCCCTCCCCTCCCCAAACCATGCCCTCCTCAGGCTCTGCCCCGAAAACCTCACGCTGGTGGTGAAGAGGAACCTGGCAACCCTAGAGTCCCATGCTTTGACCTGAAATCCTTCCCTCTAATCCCAGACATGTGTGGAAGGGCTGACGCAGTTTACAAGAAAGGGCTGCAATCTGGATAGCCCCCCCCCCAGGCTAGCCTGGTTCTGAGGAACTAAGAAGGGTCGGCCCTGGTTAGTACGTGGATGGGAGATAGGGTCATCAACCACCAGATGGTGGCTGCAGATCTCCCACTATTACAACTGATCTCCAGGCAACGAACATCAGTTCACCTGGAGAAAATGGCCGCTTTGGCAATTGGACTCTATGACATTGAAGTCCCTCCCCTCTCCAAACTCCGCCCTCCTCGGGCTCAACCCCTCATATCTCCAGGTATTTCCCAACCCAGAGCTGGCGACCCTAATGGGAGACCACCACGGAAGTCCAGGGCTGCTACACAGAGGCAGGCAACGGCAAACCACCTCTGTTCATCTCTTGCCTTGGAAACCCTACGGGGTCACCAGTCAGCTGTAACTTGATGGCGCTTTCCACCACCACATCACATATCCTAGTCTGGGGTGCCATAGCAGTTAAAACAGGCTCTGGAGCTAAGAAGAAGAAGAAGAGTTGGTTTTTATACCCTGATTTTCTCCACTTTTAATGAGTCTCAAACCGGCTTACAATCGCCTTCCCTTCCTCTCCCCACGACAGACACCTTGTGAGGTAGGTGGGGCTGAGAGAGTTCAGAGCGAATGGTGAGTGGCCCAAGGTGACCCAGATGGCTTCATGTGTAGGAGTGGGGAAACCAACACGGTTCACCAGATTAGAGTCAGCCGCTCATGTGGAGGAGTGGGGAATCAAACCCGGTTCACCAGATTAGAGTTCACTGCTCTTAACCACTACACCATGCTGGCTAAACCTGGCCCAGTCCTGATTAAGCCCTCAACCTGTCCTATGTCTTGCTGAATTCTGGATAAGCCCAACCAAACCCCAGTGCTATCTTTGCCTGAACAGGGTGGAGGTTTTCAGCAACCAGACATACCTCTACCTTATCAATATGTAGTGTTGGGAATTACTTGGAGAGTAGGGGAAGGTGGCATGGTATAGCCCAATCTCGTCAGATCCTGGAAGCCAAGCAGGGTCTGTACTTGGAAGGGAGACCTCCAAAGAAGACTCTGCAGAAAAAGGCAATGGCAAACCACCTCTGTTTCTCATTTGCCTTGAAAGCCCCTTGCTGGGGTTGCCATAAGTCATCTGCGACTTGACAGGACTTTACACACACACACATATACACAATAGGGTTGTGCAAAAAAAATTGGTAAATTTTGGGTTCAGGTTTGTTGGGCCTGATTTTTGGGGGGTAAACACAGAATAAACTGAATACCCATACCAGTAAATATGGGCATTTGGCTTATTTCTGGGTTTACCCAAAAAATTCGGGCCCATTATAGTCTATCCAGATTTTTTTTGAAGCTCCTGTGGGGGCATTTTCGGAGGTAGTCACCAAATTAGCAGTGTGTCTGCAAGGGAGTCTCCTTAGACGGTCACCGAAGTTTGGTGAACTTTGGGACACAAGGTCCAATTTTATGGGCAGCAAAGGGATCGCCCCTATCCAGGCATTTGCGAGCCAAGCTTTCCATTGGTTTTCAGGTTCAGAAGTTCAGCATTGCTGAGGACTGGTGGATGTAGCCGATTGGCAGGCTGGTGCCTCAGAGTCTGGAGGCTCCCTTCGTATCTGGGGCGCATCACATCTAAATTAGCTTCCAAACTGAGGGAAACGGCTTAAATGCAAGAAAAATAAGGCACAGAAAACATTTCTTTTGGTGGCAAATGACATCCTGTGAACAGTCCTTTATTATAGTCATCAAAAATCTGATTTCAAAAGATGGTCACGGTGTGGGGAAACAAAGCCTCTACTCGGGGCGAGCTTCAGTTTAAGAGCAGGTTTTCTGGGGGGGATGATATCGGAGCCAGCTGAAGTCTCAACCACAAGGGCTGTTCCTTAGGAGACTGCTCGTCCGCGTGGGTGAGGGAGTCTCCTTCGGAAGCCTGGTGGTGTGAGCAGCTGTTGAAACCGGTTCTTTTTAGTTGGAGGGTATATCCCTCCAGAAGTGACTGGGTGAGTCCTGTCTTTTAGATAACCTTTATGCTTGATCCAGATTAATCCACAGAAAGGTGATGTTTGGTCAGACCAAATTAACTACACGACCCCTACCTCAAAAGGACCCCAACTATGGGGCTCTAACAAAACAAGTCAAAAGTTAGAAAAATGGGAGAAAGCATCTGAGCAAAGGTAAATAGCCAAACCCAAAAAAGCCGAATAATAATTATTATAATTATTCGGCTTTTTTCGGGAATTGCCTATTCGGCTTCGGGCAGATTCCCAGGTTTTGGTATTTGTTCTACCCGAAACCCGAATATGGCTGAAATGGCTAATTTCGGGTTTATTTTCGGTCCGGGTATATCAATATGCACAACCCTAACAAACACAAAGAGGCAGGACTTTTTCCCCTTTCCAATTAGCAGCCTTACCACAAATGGAAAATGGGAGAACTAAATATTTTAATTAATAAATAACATTTATCCCCAAGAGGCACCAGGGCTGGGACCTCCAGGGAGCTATGCTCTCCACTTGGAAATAGGGTTGCCAACCTCCAGGTGGGGCCTGGAGATTTCCTGGAATGACAACTGGTGTCCAGACGATAGAAATCAATTTCCCTGGAGAAAGTGGCTGCTTTGGAGGGTGGACTCTAAGGCACTACACCGGCTGAGGTCCCTCCCCTGGCTCCCCCCCACAAATAGGGTTGCCAGCTGCAAGTTGGAAAATACCTGGAGATTTTTCAGGTGGAGCCTAAGGAAGGCGGGGTTTGGGGAAGGGAAAGACTTCAGTGCCATCGGGTCCAATTGCCAAAGTGGCCATTTTCTCCAGGGGAACTGATCTCTATCACCTGGAGATCAGTTGCAGTAGTGGGAGATCTCAAGCTACTACACATGAAGCTGCCTTCTACTGAATCAGACCCTTGGTCCATCAAAGTCAGTATTGTCTACTCAGACCGGCAGCGGCTCTCCAGGGTCTCAGGCAGAGTTCTTTCACATCTCCTGCTTGCCTAGTCCCTTTAACTGGAGATACCAAAGATTGAACCTGGGACCTTCTGCATACTACCTGGAGGTTGGCAACCCTCCCCAAATCGGCAGGAATTTCCCAACCCAGAGTTGGCAACCCTCCTGGAAAGCTTGCCCCCTGATCACAGCCACATGCGGAAGGAGCTGGCCACATTGCTACGCCAGCTCCCAAAAGAGTACCCTCCTAGCAGGAGAGTTTACAGGAGAACTGAGAATTCGGAGCTAGGAGGAAGGAGGGAGCCAGGAGAGTAGCAAGTTTTTTTCATCTCTGCTGCCAAATTTGGCATCCGCCCACACAGCCCGCCAACACCGGCACAGGCCAGAAATATATACGCATGAATTAAAGAACAAAGAAACGAGTGCAGCAGCGACTGTGAATTTGTGCTCATTTCGAAAGCGAGAAGCTAATGAGCCTCTGAGGAACGGAAGGGGAGGAGGAGCAAGAACCCCCCCCCCACAAAGCAGGCTTAGAATGGCCAACTTTTTCCTGTTCTGTGCCGGCTCCTCTCCTGCGAACAATGGCACGATAAGCAGAAATTCAACAGTTGAAGGGCTCAAGTTTGGCGATCCTAATGAAGCCTAATACTAAACTCTGTAGGCCCAGGTGTCCCCAACGTGGTGCCTGTGGGGGCCATGGTATCCACCAACACCTTTCCCAGTGCCCGCCAAGTGCTGCAGAAAGTGGGCAGGGGCTAGGTAGCGCTTTTGCTCAGCAGGGATGCTGGTTGGCTGGGCAGATAAAAAGGTGTCCTGTTAAATACAGCTTCGGCCTGAAATGCTGAAGAGCTACTATTAGTGGGGTTGCCAACCTCCAGGGGGTGGCTGGAGATCTTCCACTGTTCTATCCGATCTCCAAGTGACAGAGATCAGTTCACCTGGAGAAAAGGGCCGCTTTGGCAATTGGACTCTATGGCATTGAAGTCCCTCCCTTCCCCAAACCCTGCCCTCCTCAGGCTCCACCCCCAAAATCTCCTGGTATTTCCAAACCCAGAGCTGGGCAACCCTTACTATTAGAATTCTATATAACCTTGCTTTCTGACATTTTGTGTTTTCTCCTCCTGCGGCAGCCGTTTTGTGATTGTGACCACGGCTTTGTGTCTAGGGTTGCCAGGTCCCTCTACGCCACCAGCAGGAGGTTCTTGGGGCAGAGCTTGAAGAGGGCGGGGTTTGGGAAGGGAGGGGAGGGACTTCAATGCCATAGAGTCCAAAACTGCCAAAGCGGCCATTTTCTCCAGGTGAACTGATCTCTATCAGCCGGAGATTAGTTGTAATAGCAGGAGATTTCCAACTAGTACCTGGAAGTCGGCAACCTTACCTGTGTCAGAATTCCAAAAGTGGCCACGGGCTCAAAAAAGTTGGGGACCCCTGGTGTAGGCAACAGAAGTGATGAGGATTTCATGGGGGAAGAGGTGAACCATGAATGTTGGGTAAAAAAAAAAAAAAGAGCAGGTAAGAAAATACAGGATTTATCCCCATGTAGAGGGAGTTCAATCCCCAGCATCTCCAGTTAATGGGACTAGGCAAGTAGGTGATGTGAAAGACCTCTGCCTGAGACCCTGGAGAGCTGCTGCCAGTCTGAGTAGACAATACTGACCTTGATGGACCAAGGGTCTGATTCAGTAGAAGGCAG